>NC_053392.1:298936150-299310177 GCF_905171765.1 Bufo bufo | reverse complement strand
TCATTGCTGCTGCAACTCTCTGCTTGATGGGTCTGGAACCTCCTGCCATAAGAAATTGGTTCAGGACCTCTGGCTGCTAGAGAGCTGGTAGGCAATCCTCCTCTCTTGGTGGTGAATCCTGGAAGGCTCTCTCCATTGCCGTGGCCATTTTCCATGGTAACTGAAAGGTTACCACCTTGGGACTGTAGGTAAAGGTAGAGGCTGATACACATCCCATCTGGAAAATTGGTGGTGGTGGCAATCCAGGATAAGTAACTCAGTTTTTAGTTGGGGTCTTCCTTGAAAGCGCAGCACTCCGTCTGCAGATTCCTGAAGACAGCATACTCGTTCCACCTCAGCTAAGTCTTCCTGCCATACCGCCAGGGGTTTCTCTAAAAGGGTCACTGCTGTGGCGAAGGGCCCCCGGAGGGACTCAATAGGTGTGTATTCCACCCGATCCCTTTTGTAGAGGCTGTGCCGGGCCTGGGGGAGATAAGGGCGCTGCATGGAGCGACGTCCCACAAAGAGCTTGTGACCTGTTTCGTCGTCCCCTCTCGACAGAAAACTACACTACGGACCTTCTTCTCTGTTCCAGGATCGGATCTCTGGGCTGCGGTCGGTCCCACACGTGGATGGCCTAATCTTTTATGGCCCGCTTGTATTCCCACATATCATAGGCCTGAGCTGTGTCTTCTTTTGGGACCATGAGATTGAGTCCTTCAAATGGGCCTGTCTTTTTGGCCGCACCAGCCGGCATGAGGAATGGTCTGGACCCCTTCTTGGGTCTCCGCACAAGTTGCGATACCCGGATCTCCGGTACTGCAGTGTACATCTCGGGCATGTCGTCGTCATACAGCATCATTCCCCAATTTGGCTTAGGGAGCGCCATCTTGCTTTCCCTCTGACTGCAACGAACTGATGACGAGGGGGGAGCTTTAGGAGAGGAGTCTTTACTTCCGTCCTTCAGACTGAGCTGTTCCCTGTGGGCAGGGCTGTATTTTCTAGGGCTGGCTGTTCCTTGGTTTTCCCTCTCTAGGGGTGCAAGAAGAAGATACGCCATAACAGGCAAAGATTGCGGATTAACCCCTCGGATGCCGGTGAACACTTTTCTGCGCCTGTCTCTCCGCAGTAAATGTAATAAAGTCATTTTTAAAGGGTGTCTTGACAATTCTATAGGCTTTGTAGTATAAGGACACACAAAAATTCTGTTTGTGACGCCAGTTGCAAACCCCGGCAACGGCCAGGACCCCTTTTGTAATTGGTGGTGGTACCCAAGTGTAGGAATGGCCAAGTGCTATAGGGTGGCCTAAAATTCCCTTAATGTTTTGTGTCACAGTGCTCCTACCTGGATACTGCTGGACCCTAGGCGTTGACTCTGAAGCAGAAAAATAGGGGGGAAGAGTTGAAAAATTTTAAGAAATAATTGAGTCCTGACCTTGTGATGAAGTTGAATAGCAGCTTTACTTTGATAAATGTTCATCAGACACAATCTTCAAACTTTGTCTTGGTCCCAGCAGGCTTTGGCATTAAAACTCTGGCAGGCAAACTCAACTCTGCTACATCTGTTGCTCTCTGGCTCTGCTGTGCTGACAGGCTTACTATATAACTTAGCTTCTTCTTTGCGCTGCAAATCTCTCTTTGTGGTCTGTCTCTTAATTATGCCAGGGAACTCTCCTCCTGACTCCTGAGGCTTTAAGCTGTGCCCTCCACATCCAGCAGAACTGAAGGTGCTCTGGCTGGCTTGGCTTGGCCTGGGCACATCCAGAAGAGACGTGCCCAGCATACCCTCCTTCCCCTATCAGGGGATAAGCTAGATGTCACGACCATGGTTGTGGTCGCGACTCCTTGGTTCGCATGCTGTTGTCAGCAGTTTGTTTTATGTTGTCAACCACAGGTGTGGGCTCTGTATCTTGCCTCACGTGTGGTTGCCGTTGGCAACATTAAGTTGTTGGCAGTGGAGCGACCTAGGCGCTCGCTGTCACGGCATGCGGTTGCCTCTGGTAATGTGTGGTTTTAGTGTTCACTTTCTATGTCTGGTGTGCACGAGGTTTATGTAGGTGTGCACTGTGACACTTCCCTTCACTTGTGGCTGCCTGTGGCAACGTGTGGTATTGTGTACATGTTGTGGCAGTGTCTCGGCCTTCGGGCTGACTCTCAGGACATGGTTGCCACGCATGTCGTTGCCTGCGGTAACAGCTGCAGTGTAATTGTTTATTGTACACTTCCCCTTTAAGTGACACTTACCTTGTTTGTTGATGCAAGGGTTAACCCCTTTCCTAGTGTGTGTGTGGGTGTGGCCGCTTGGGTTATTTAGCTTCCTGCTGGAAGGCAGTTGCTGAGGGGTACTTCAGCCATGCGTTTTGCTGGAGTCATCCTCCTGGTTCATATACCATCTTTCCGGTAAGGGCCACCCTTGCGGTCATAAAAAGAATGTCTGATGTTAAGTTGATGTTTTTATGCTCTTGATATTTATTGCAGCTATGGATGTCTTGGTTACCTATGTGTTTTGATGTGTGTTCTGTCTCCCTTGTGTTTGTGTGGACAGCGTATTTGAGCACGGGTTCAAGTCAGCAAGGCTGTGGCAGGTTAGTGTGGAACTGCTTGGTTCACCTGTCATATCCATATGTCTATGTTCCCCATCTCCTTGCAGCTTGGCCAGTGAGACTCCTGATCGTCCGTGCCTAGGAGGAACAGGTTGTCTTACCCTGCTCCTAGTTCAGGGCCACCCTGAGGGCAAGTAGGGACCCCAAGGTTACGGAGTATGAGCCCTCCTACCATCAGGGTCAGCTCATACAGCTAGGAGTCAGGATCAGTATTAGGGACGCGATAGGAGGTGACCTGCTACCTGATCCTGTGGTCCTGGCCGAGCAGCGACCAAACATCTTCTGGCATCGCACGGCTGAGGGTTTTCCCCATCCTCAGCCGTGACAGTATGACCGCAAAGGCTCCTTACTTGGATCCACCTTCGGAAGAGGGTGCAGCATGCATCGCCATATGTTGTGGGGTGCATGCGCGTTCTACGGAGGAAGAGCGTTTTGGGGATCACCGTTTACGGCGCGGTTGGTGGCTTATTCCCCGCCACCTTACCTTCCGTGTCCGTGTTGGTGATCCCTCGTCCTAGTGGCGTACCTATTATATAGGCAGACCACTCAGCTGCTATGGGGCCCATGGCATGGGGGGGCCCAGAGCGCATGGAAGGCCCCGCCCCCTACATATGCAGACAGTTTATCGGGCATTGAGGAAGCACGCCCACTTGTCCTCCGTTCAGTCCTGGCCGGGCCCTGCTTGCTTCCTCTATGCTCAGGTCCCCCTCCGAACCTCTCCCCCCATTCTGTACACAATAGAGCACACTCTGCTGATGTCCCGACTCCCGACCCTCCGTGTCAGGCTCAAGCAGACAGAACTTCACCGGTCACTCCCACATACATGAAGCCACGCCCCGTCTTGTGAAGCCACGCCCCCAACACAAGTCGCAAAAAAATACTGCAGCAGGAAAGAATCTGAGGTAGGACACTAGCTGTCTGCCACCTCCCTCTATCCTGCTGTTACCTATTATCTCCCTCCTGGCCCCCACAGAACCTCTCTTGTATGCCCCTCTACTACTCTCCCCATAGAATAGCTGCAAGCCTGCAAACATCTGTGGCCTCCCAGCCACTATCATCTCCTATGTTCCCTGAAGTCCCCAGAGACTCCTTGCCACCTTCTGTGACCCAAAGAACATGTACCAGTTTCTGTGCCCCCTTCTCATAACAGAGCCCCTGCCACTTTTTGTATTCCTTGTCACCACCACCCACTCACAAAGCCCATGGAACCCTCTGTCCTCCTCCAATCTGTGTCTGTCCATCCATCAGTAACTGAGCCCCTATCACCTATTGGACTTGATGTGCCCAATCCCTTAGCAGAAAGCCCTTGTCAACCTCTGCCCCTGATCTAACAGAGTCCATGCCACTTGCTTCTATCCCCTTTCATATAAAAGAGCCCATGCCAGCTGCTGCTCCCCTCCCTCTAATAACAGATCTCCATCACCTTTTGTCTTTTATGTTCACTCTGTTCTGTCAGAATACTATACCTTATCAGAATGCTGGTGGCCGCACCAGAAGTGACGAGAATCAGCTGGAGGAGGGGGTGTGCAAGCGCAGATCCACGGGTAAGTCAAAATTATAGCACCGCCGCGGGAGAAGCGCCCACTTAATGTGCATGCGCAAAACCGTCCGGAACACATTGCGCCAGCGCCTGGAGCCACGGCTGGGTAGGAGATGGTGCGCACGTGCGGCTATATACTCCGGTCCAAATCTACCTACCCCTGAGTGCGCACGCGTGCTGTAATCCTGGAGTGTGTGGCCGACGAGAGTATATAGCCACATGTGCACACCCTCTCCTACCCAGCCGTGGCTCCGAGCACAGGCGCAGTGTGGCCTGGCCGGTTTCGCGCATGCGCATTAAGTGGTACCTGATAAGGTATAGTATTCTGACAGAACACACTCCCCTCATAGAGCCTCTAGCAGCTTCTAATCTCCCACCCACTGCAGTGTCCCTGACATCTGCCACCTCTAACAGTGCATAGTGGCACTGACTCTGTGGCAATTATGGGACAAAAAATTGCTAATAGCTGCCCTGTCCCACTGTGTGCAGGATATGGTGGCTTTATCTGTGCACATTGTATAAGGGTCCATTCAGATGTCTGTTGAATGGGTCCGGATCCGTGCGGAACGGGTGCAACCCATTCATTTTCAATGGGGCTGGAAAAGATGCGGACAGCACACAGTGTGCTGTCCGCATCCGCATTTCCTGTCCACTGCCCCGAACTTCCGGTCCGCGGCTCCGGAAAAAAATAGAGCATGTCCTATTCTTGTCCGCAGCTGCGGACAAGAATAGGAATGATCTATTAAGTGCCGGTGATGTGCGGCATCAGTGCTTTGCGGTCCGCAATTTGCAGACCGCAGAACACTATGGACGTCTGAATGGACCCTTAGCAGGATTATTTATCTGTATAGATTATTATGTTATTATTTGTGCATAGTGCATGGGAGAAGCACTATATGGTGGAGTTACTGGTGTGTGCAAGGTTTAACAACATTATTGGTGTGTAACGTGTAATAGATCATATTTTTTGTGTATAACGTATGATGTTCACGCTTTTATTTCTTGCACGTTATGACAGCAATATCAACTTATACTCAAGTCATTATTCATGATAAATGGCTATTTTTTCTCATGGTAAACTAAGCATCAGCAGCAAGGAGTTAAAGGGGTTATTCAAACCCTAAAAATGCCCCCCAAAATGCCAGGGCACCTCATACAGGTAATACTTTGCCCGCTCCCGGCAACCGCGTCACTGATGCCCACATGGCCACCACTGCATCCCCCTGTCACATGAATGAAAACATCCAGAGACGTGGGGGGCAGTCAATAGCAGGCCACAATGGGAACGAGCCTCCTTAGCATCACGGGTGACACTAGGGAGGCTCATTTCCTTCACGGCCTGCTATTGGCTGCACCCCCCCCCCCCAGCATAAGTATTATCTGTATGCGGTGGCCAAGCATTTTGGGGGGCATAATAGGGGTTGGATAACCCCTTTAACAGGATACCAGAGTTTTTTTTTAAATTTTTAAATTTTTATTTTTCTTCCCTATCTTCCTTGAGCCATGACTTTTTTATTTTTCCGGTCACATAACCATATGAGGGCTTATTTTTTGCGGGACAAGTTGTACTTTCTAATGCCACCATTTAATATGGCATACAATGTAGTAGGAAGCGGGCAAAAAATTCCAAATGGGGTGGAATTAGAAAAAAAAACTGAATTCCTCCACCATTTTACGGGTTTTGTTCCTACGGCGTTCCCTTTGCGGCGAAACTGACCTGTGCCTTTTATTCTCTGGGTCTGTAGGAATACAATGGGGGTGTGGCAGGGGGGGGAGCCAGGGTAGGTAGTGGGATGGGCCAGGGGTGTGTAGTGGGTGGAGTTAAGGGGCCCAATTCAGATTCTTGCTATGGGGCCCAATGATTTCTATGTACGCCCCTGCCTCGTCCCTCTCTATGTTCCTATCTCTGGTCGTCTGCTGGCAGCATTCCGTTAGTGTTCCGGCGGTGTGCTGGTTTGGAGTGTCTGTTGGCGGCGACTGGAGTGGGAATGTGAGTAGAGAGTGGACGCAGCGTCAGTTCGGTCTCCCCGGGCTGTTTCTTTGCTGGTCTCTGGTTCCTGTGTGTTGCTCCAGAGCCTGTCAGTCGGACCCCTGGTTCCTGTGTGTTGCTCCAGGGTCCGGCAGCAGTCCTGGGGAGACTCGCATGTTTTGGCGCTGATTCCCCTACATTTCCTTTCTCCCATCCCTGTTTTTGGTCCCTCACTGGTTTTCCCCTTTTTTTTTTTTTGGGGGGGGCTTTGAGGGGTGGGAGTGTCACGACCAGGGTTGTGGTCACGACTCCTTGGTTCGCATGCTGTTGTCAGCAGTTTGTTTTATGTTGTCAACCACAGGTGTGGGCTCTGTATCTTGCCTCACGTGTGGTTTCCGTTGGCAACATTAAGTTGTTGGCAGTGGAGCGACATAGGCGCTCGCTGTCACGGCATGCGGTTGCCTCTGGTAATGTGTGGTTTTAGTGTTCACTTTCTATGTCTGGTGTGCACGTGGTTTATGTAGGTGTGCACTGTGACACTTCTCTTCACTTGTGGCTGCCCGTGGCAACGTGTGGTATTGTGTACATGTTGTGGCAGTGTCTCGGCCTTCGGGCTGACTCCCAGGACATGGTTGCCACGCATGTCGTTGCCTGCGGTAACAGCTGCAGTGTAATTGTTTATTGTACACTTCCCCTTTAAGTGACACTCACCTTGTTTGTTGATGCAAGGGTTAACCCCTTTCCTAGTGTGTGTGTGGCCGCTTGGGTTATTTAGCTTCCTGCTGGAAGGCAGTTGCTGAGGGGTACTTCAGCCATGCGTTTTGCTGGAGTCATCCTCCTGGTTCATATACCATCTTTCCAGTAAGGGCCACCCTTGCGGTCATAAAAAGAATGTCTGATGTTAAGTTGATGTTTTTATGCTCTTGATATTTATTGCAGCTATGGATGTCCTGGTTACCTGTGTGTTTTGATGTGTGTGCTGTCTCCCTTGTGTTTGTGTGGACAGCGTATTTGAGCACGGGTTCCAGTCAGCAAGGCTGTGGCAGGTTAGTGTGGAACTGCTTGGTTCACCTGTCATATCCATATGTCTATGTTCCCCATCTCCTTGCAGCTTGGCCAGTGAGACTCCTGTTCGTCCGTGCCTAGGAGGAACAGGTCGTCTTACCCTGCTCCTAGTTCAGGGCCACCCTGAGGGCAAGTAGGGACCCCAAGGTTCCGGAGTATGAGCCCTCCTACCATCAGGGTCGGCTCATACAGCTAGGAGTCAGGGTCAGTATTAGGGACGCGATAGGAGGTGACCTGCTCCCTGATCCTGTGGTCCTGGCCGAGCAGCGACCAAACATCTTCTGGCATCGAACGGCTGAGGGTTTTCCCCATCCTCAGCCGTGACACTAGACTGCTCTAGAAACTGGTCCCCACCCTTCCTGCAGGAAGTGGGACTTGCCCACTTCTCCACAGAGGGGGTGTTAGAATGAAATGGAAGGTTCCATTCTAGCTAAGTACAGCTCTGCCGTGTTTGCTGCCACCTGCTGGTGAGCCAGGAATATTGCACGTGAACATAACAGTTACATTAGAAATAGGAATGCACATTATAGTGGACCTGAAATAAATACACAAGATGACATGATATTAGCCCATTAAAGACAGTAGCGGGGGGAAGAAGTACTAATGCCACTCTGGGGCGTTACACATTTCCAAACAATTTGAAAGCTTGACTGCTTGCTGGTGCTGTTTCTATCTGTGCTGTGGCCCCTACATGAGATCTTACCATTAACAAGATATGCCATAAAGGTGATCTCTGTATTCTGAGCTAGAGTCCAGCAGATGCCACCCACCACTTTCACATATGTTAGTGGAGACATGGCTCATTCTCTTTGAAGTTTTTGGGGATTACAGTGGCCACAAATTTGCATCTTGGGTCTTGCAAATTGCATCTTAATAAACAGTGAGCCCCCAGAATGTATTTTATTGGTGGGCTCTAAGCATCCCTGTGCAGCACTGTTTCTCATGGCCAATATCCGCTAGCATGTATCTGCCTTCAAAACCTATACGAGAACACAAATTTACACAAATCACAGATTTAACTAGTGGAGGTGTGAAAGGTCCGATACATGTACAGTATATGTACAGTTCGAAAATAATAATAATTCTACATATAAGTATATCCATGAATTAATATAAGCCGTACAATAATTGCTTTATTATGAGAAAACTATAACCATCTTTCAGAATAATAACAAGTAAATATACAGTATCTAGCAAATGCTGGTGGAAATCAGTAATGTAATATGAGATCTTGGCACAGATTCAGGCCTTCTGGTTATCTAGGGTACGGTAGGAACATCCGAAAATGTACAGTAGGTCTAAAAACATATTTAATTTCTAAAGGAACCGAAGATGTATCTCCTGCATGTTTATGTGTAATGTGTTTTGAAATCACTGATATATTGGTATTATTAGATGATGAAACAGATTAAGGGGACAAAATATATGTCCAACATATTGTATTTTACTATTTTTCCAGACTACCAAATGTACTATATTACTAGTGTTATGGTTAATGTAGGCACAAACATTTTACGTTACTAATGGTATATAGGATGTGAAGGTGTAGTGTACGGGGGCTGTAATGCCCGTCACTACAGAAAGGTCACTTGGTGTGCTGTCATTCCCCCCTTATTTATGGGGAGGTTGGTATGAGTCATCTTTATAAAATGTAATGTAATGTAATGCTATGTACATCCCTGTTACTGTAAAATGTGCATGTACAGGCCTGCTAGGGGTGTCATTCCAGCTATTAGTCACTAGAGGGAGCTAGGGAGCCCTAGGTTATATTAGGCCCAGTCAGGGAAGGGAAAAGGAGTCGGTAGTCTAGTCTAACCAGAGTGAGAACCAAGTTGGAGATTAGACAATGTCAGAGTCAAGTCCAGGCCTGAAGCCTGCAGACCAGGAGAGGGTATTGCAGTCCCTGTAACCGGGTCCCTGATCCAAGGAGAAGGTTCCCCTCCTGAGTTCATATATGCAGAAGCAGGAACACCACAGTTAACCAGCCTGAGGAAACTGGGAGAGACAGAGGCAAGTCCAGAAAAGCAAGAGGTACTGAAGACAACAGAGGAGGTACTTGATAATTATAAAGCCAAGGATATACGCCAGAGCTAGGGTATTGGGCCTTGGAGAAGAGTTTCTATGTTCCAGGATCAGTCAGGAATAGAGTGCAAGCCGCCTGTACTGCAAGTCCTGTATTTAACACTCTGAAGTCACCTTGCTATATATATATTGCCTGCATCAAATGTACTGCAACCAACTGTCTTCAAAGGAACTGCGCTTCCATCTATGTCCATGCATGATGACTACTAAAGTTTGAGTTCTGTTTTAACATCACGTGGCTCCTCAGTTATTCCTGCTATCAGCAAACGGCGTGCCACCGTTTAATTGGCACTGGCGTCACGAACAAGACTTATCATCACCTGCCCTTGCAGAGAGTCAGCTGTCTCAGGTTAGAGTCACGATTGCACTACAACACCCAGGGACATTTCTACGCCTAACTTGAGTACGCTGCAACTCTCTTTTGGCGTCACGAACAGGATTCGCACGCTTTCTAGTGCAAGAAGCGTGAACTTTGTGCCTTATACAGTTGCCCTGTGACCAAAGTGACAAATTGCCTGTTTTATTAAAGTGGACTTTGTAGACTGAAAAACATACCCAAAGTGTACCTAAAACCTCCAAAACGCACTGTGCAGTGTTGCGCTATCAAGAGGAAGGAAATCGCCACATTGGAGTGTGGTTTTATGGACTTTCTACAATCCTGCTTGCTGTCAGTGAATAGACAGCGTTTCTTGCTAAAAGATGGCCGCTGAGCTTGCTGAATTTACTGCTGCGTCATCTTCATCCCGAGAAGGCGGGAAAAGTTGGAGCCTTTTTGATGAAAAAGCGGGAAAGGGTTCAAGGTCAGGCGCCACAGCCTGTCTGGACATTTGCATGTCTGCCAGCATGGACTCCGCCTTCCACATACTGGAATACCTGGGGGGCGGCCTCCCAGTGCAATGGGAGGATCTGGCTGAACTTATTGGCGCCACCCTGTCGCTCTCCAGAGAAGGATCGAGCATGTTGGCGGGTGAGGACTGCTCTGCTACAACGTCCGCGCCTGAGTTACCAAAAATGACTGATATCGGTGTAGAGCCAGAGGACGCTCCACCGGCCTACTCTCCGGGACCGGAGAGACCCGCCTGCCCGGCACTGGGGAAAGAACCAGAGCACCATTATGGCACTTGGAGAGACTTCTTTCAGCCCTCATTCAAGTGGTCAACACTTATGGCAGAGATCCGAGAGGCCGCTATAAAGAGGAATACCAAAACTAAAATTTACTATGAGGAACTAACCAAGACTATTCATGAGCGCCACACCAGTACCCAACCCCGCCTGGAAAGGAGAAAGGGGTTGGTGGTGTCCTTTGACAAGACCCGTGGCTACGGGTTCATACAGGACTATGTAACCGGCAGAGACTTATACGTCAATCGGAGATCTGTTAAAAGAGACTACCTCCCTGCGCATCTACATAATCTCCGCGAGGGAGAGGAAGTGGAGTTCACCCCTGCCGAGAGCCTGAGAGGCCCATATGCAACTGCCGTGACCCGTCCCAAGAGAGAACCTGAGGACTGGGAGGCAGAAGAGGACTATTCTGGCTGCGAGCGGGAACCTGAACGCTCTCCAGAACCGGCCCATCACGCTTTCCAAGAGAGGGGCTCCTTCATTGGTCCTAACGTGTTTTGGCAGCCAACTGTGTTGGAGAAGTGGGTGAGTCCCTATCCGTCCCCCGAGCTGCCTCGCCGGGAGAAGACTATCCAAGACCTGGAAAATCTCAAAGGACTCCGTGGTACCCTGGAGAATATCCGGAAGGGTAGGAGACCCGATGCGCCACCGGAGCCTGCAGCGTCCGCGTCCGATGCATCCTGCACTGTACCTGCGCCGGCGGCGCCAGCAGAGGACAACGATTCCGACACGGAAAGCATCGGTGACCAGATCGTCCGGCTGGAGGAAAAGTTGCGGGAGCTGCGCAAGATTGCCACCGCCAGGATCCAGACGCCGCCTAAGAAGGACGAGGTAAGGGTGCCTGTCACCACCCGTAAACCACCTTCTGCTAATATTGCTCCGTCAAGGCCCCAAAGAAGACCCACTATTGCTGTGAATTGCTGCACAGAGCCCACCGGACCGCTTGCGGCGGCGGTACCCAATGCAGCACAGCCCACAATCCTTATGCCTGGACCGGTACGGTCCACCAGTGTGTTTACCCCTAGGCCTATGGGGCCAATACCTATTAGGGGTCCCTTCACGTTGCAGATGCCCCCTAACACTGTAATGTGGGCACATCCTCCTGTAGAGGACTACTACAGGCCATATTTGCCAGCAGAGCCGGGTGATTATGACATGCCTCTGTGAAACAGCCTGCTAGGCCTTTGATTGTTCTTTTTGCCAAGGGATTGCTCAAAAGATTTAACCTTTCCAGGACAGGAGTCTTATGTTTCCTGTACTTTTGTTGCTGCTGCCAGTTCATCCACGGCTCAGTGGTAGGTGTCAATCACTGAAATATTAAAGTCAACAAAGCCAAGTTTGTTTTCCAGGACCTCCTGCCTGCTTTTGCTATCCCACACCACGTTGTGCCTGTTCCGTTGTTGCACCTTTTACCCTTAACCCCCTTTTCAGGTTGATCAGGGGTATTACAGCACTTGTTTAATATTATGCAATTTGATTGTGCAACTTGATATTAAGGAACCGTGCCCAGAGATAGACTCAAAAGAACCTGAGCCTCTGAGATTTTTGCTCTTTTAAAGGGAAATGTGCCCAGAGATGGACTCCACCGCACGAGAGCCTCTGTGATTTATTAGGAAGGTACCTGGGTACGGACTCATATTTGTTCTTTGAGCCTCCAAGAACTTTTATACTGTTTTACCATTTCTTGCTGTTCTATTAAGGACAATTTGCACATATGGACTATCCTGGTATTAATGTCACGCTGTGCCAGGTCAGCGCCCCAGTTCCATTCACTATCCTGAGAGAAGAGAACGACGCCCCTTGTCACCACCCTTCACCTTTGCCAATTGGACCTGATATGAATGTCAATGCAGATGAATTACATATATGTATGCCTGCATGTGTCTTTTTCTGTTTCAGGTAAAGATTCCAGTTGGGCGGGCCCTGATGGAGTACGAGGTCGTACTCAGCTTAAAGCAGTGGGGTATGTAGTGTACGGGGGCTGTAATGCCCGTCACTACAGAAAGGTCACTTGGTGTGCTGTCATTCCCCCCTTATTTATGGGGAGGTTGGTATGAGTCATCTTTATAAAATGTAATGTAATGCTATGTACTTCCCTGTTACTGTAAAATGTGCATGTACAGGCCTGCTAGGGGTGTCATTCCAGCTCTTAGTCACTAGAGGGAGCTAGGGAGCCCTAGGTTATATAAGGCCCAGTCAGGGAAGGGAAAAGGAGTCGGTAGTCTAGTCTAACCAGAGTGAGAACCAAGTTGGAGATTAGACAATGTCAGAGTCAAGTCCAGGCCTGAAGCCTGCAGACCAGGAGAGGGTATTGCAGTCCCTGTAACCGGGTCCCTGATCCAAGGAGAAGGTTCCCCTCCTGAGTTCATATATGCAGAAGCAGGAACACCACAGTTAACCAGCCTGAGGAAACTGGGAGAGACAGAGGCAAGTCCAGAAAAGCAAGAGGTACTGAAGACAACAGAGGAGGTACTTGATAATTATAAAGCCAAGGATATACGCCAGAGCTAGGGTATTGGGCCTTGGAGAAGAGTTTCTATGTTCCAGGATCAGTCAGGAATAGAGTGCAAGCCGCCTGTACTGCAAGTCCTGTATTTAACACTCTGAAGTCACCTTGCTATATATATATTGCCTGCATCAAATGTACTGCAACCAACTGTCTTCAAAGGAACTGCGCTTCCATCTATGTCCATGCATGATGACTACTAAAGTTTGAGTTCTGTTTTAACATCACGTGGCTCCTCAGTTATTCCTGCTATCAGCAAACGGCGTGCCACCGTTTAATTGGCACTGGCGTCACGAACAAGACTTATCATCACCTGCCCTTGCAGAGAGTCAGCTGTCTCAGGTTAGAGTCACGATTGCACTACAACACCCAGGGACATTTCTACGCCTAACTTGAGTACGCTGCAAAGGTACTGACTAGGTCCACAGTATATAGTGTAGGAAGGCGCAAGGGTCCGTCGTTGATGGAAGGTATGTGTCACCAAGGTTCCTGGTCTCAGTGAAGTAAGAGCCGGTAATTTCAGGTGTCAGCGGCAGCTAGTGCTAGCACTGTCAGTCTCTGTGTTTGGGATCTGAATCTTTGTGCCATGCTGGAGGGCTGAGAGCCGCACGCTGGGAAACAGGCCCCCTAAAGCCTGCTGTGGACCGCTGGAGATAAAACTGCAAACAAGGTGATTTTTTGTTCTGTGGACTTTCCATTGTGTGAACTAACACAAAGACTGAAAAGTGGCGTTTTGTTTTGGCCTTATGTGTGAATAAACACTGAAGTTTTGATTTACAAACTTTTTTTTGCCTCTGTACTGCATCCGCTAACTGCCTACCTGAGCGAATTCCCACAATAGCTACAGTATACAGCTTATATTCCCACAGAGAAACTCTACTGTTATAGGAAAGCAAGGTAGTTGTATGATGCCTCTCATCTGAGTATAGTCTAGGAGACAATGAGGAGGCATGCATGCCCATTTTAAGAAAAACTTAAACCCTGGTTGTCATATGTTCTACCACATTATTCTGTGAACTTGAAGATGCTTCTTGATTATATTAAGAATAATGTATAATTATATTAAAGGGGTTCTCTGGGCTTTTAATATTGGTGACCTATCCTCAAGATAGATCATCAATATCATATTGGGGGGTCTGACACCCCTGCTAATCAGCTATATGAGGGGAAGGCTATATGAGGATAGGTCATCAATATAAAAAGCCTGGAGAACCCCTTTAATTATATTCTTTGCTATATACACTGCCTGTCCAAAAAAAAAGTCTCTACCAAAAAAAAGGTCACACACACTAGTTTTCGTTACAGCACGCATTCGCTGTGGCATTGTTTCGATAAGCTTCTGCAATGTCACAAGATTTATTTCCATCCAGTGTTGCATTAATTTTTCACCAAGATCTTGCATTGTTGATGGTAGAGTCTGACTGCTGAGCAAAGCCTTCTCCAGCACATCCCAAATATTCTGAATAGGTTTAAGGTCTGGACTCTGTGGTGGCCAATCCATGTGTGAAAATGATGTCTCATGCTCCCTGAACCACTCTTTCACAATTTGAGCCCGATGAATGCTGGCATTGTCATCTTGGAATATTCCCGTGCCATCAGGGAAGAAAAAACCCATTGATGGAATAACCTGGTCATTCAGTATGTTCAGGTAGTCAGCTGACCTCATTCTTGCAGCACATACTGTTGCTGAACCTAGACCTGACGAACTGCAGCAACCCCAGATCATAGCACTGCCCCCACAGGCTTGTACAGAAGGCACTAGGCATGATGGGTGCATCACTTCATCTGCCTCTCTTCTTACCCTGATGTGCCCATCACTCTGGAACAGGGTAAATCTGGACTCATCAGACCACATGACCTTCTTCCATTGCTCCAGAGTCCAATCTTTATGCTCCCTAGCAAATTGAAGCCTTTTTTTCTGGTTTGCCTCACTGATTAGTGGTTTTCTTACGGCTACACAGCTGTTCAGTCCCAATCCCTTGAGTTCCCTTCGCATTGTGTGTGTGGAAATGCTCTTACTTTCACTATTAAACATAGCCCTGAGTTCTACTGTTTTTCTTTGATTTGATATCACCAAACGTTTAGGTGATCGCCGATCACCATCATTCAGGATTTTTTTCCCGCCACATTTCTTCCTCGAATACGATGGGTCTCCACTATCCTTCCAGTTTTTAATAATGCGTTGGACAGTTCTTAACCCAATTTTAGTAGTTTCTGCAATCTCCTTAGATGTTTTCTCTGCTTGATGCATGCCAATGATTTGACCCTTCTCAAACAGACTAACATCTTTTCCACGACCATGAGATGTGTCTTTCGACATGGTTGTTTAAGAAATGAGAAGCAACTCATTGCACCAGTTGGGGTTAAATAACTTGTTGCCAGCTGAAAGATAATCGCCCGTGCAGTAATTATCCAATAGGAGGCTCATAACTATTTGCTTAGTTAAATCCAGGTGGCATTTTTTTTTTGGGATAGGCAGTGTATTTGATCAAACACAAGATTTCTCTGTTATCAGTTCATATCTGAAATTACTGTATAATGACGATATAATAGTAGATCATCATGATAACAAGCTTAAAATCCTGTCTATCATATAAATATCCGGTCTACTTTTGAAAAATTGCATTATCTGGACAGTTCCTACTAGTTCTAACCAATTTCCCTAATGGAATGTTGTGGATTACATGTTTGGTGACATGAAGAAGCAAGGAGGGTGGAGTTTCCTGCAGATTGTTTCTGATAAGTCATTGTACCTACCTTTGAACCCAGATTTCCAATTATACCCAAAAAAGTAATTTGATTTCTTTTGTAACATGTGCTAAAAGACAAATTAATGCTGTTATCATTCATGTATCTAGCAACCTCATGGAATTCACTCTCAGTACCATTCTATTTTAGATAAAGATTGTCAATATATCTGGAGGCCACTTAATTCATGAAAAATCTGCATTATTTAGTGTCTAAATGTATATTTCTTTCTATACACACCTATAGAGGTTAGAAAACTATGGGGTTAATCTCCCCTTTCCCACCGTGCAAAAATAATATTCTTCATTAAAAATGAAGAAATATTATAAACATTCAAAGGATATCAGAATTAACTTCTTGACTGAAAATCCTTAAGTGCACCCAAAATGTTCATAGTTTTCACTTTATAAGACACACCTGATGTTAAGACGCACCTAGGTTTTAGGGGGGGAAATAAGAAAAAAATATTTTACATCAGATATCAAATCAGACCCCTATAACAGATCCTCAGATCAGACCCCATATCAAAACCCAAATCAGACCCCCATATCAGACCTCAAATCAAACCCCCATATCAGATCCTCAGATCAGAAGCCCATATCATATCTTCAGATCAGACTCCCATATCAGACTTCAGATAAGACCCCCATATCAGATCCTCAGATCAGACCTCTATATCATATCCTCAGATCAGAAGCCCATATCATATCTTCAGATCAGACCCCCATATCAGACCTCAGATAAGACCCCCATATCAGATCCTCAGATCAGACCTTCATATCACATCCCCATATCAAACTTCAGATCAGACCACCATAAGACCTCCATATTAGACCTCCCCCATATGAGACCTCAGATAAGACCCCGTTTAGATGTCCCTGCGAGACCCCCATATCATTTTTCACATCAGACCCCCATCAGAGCTAAAATATATAAATTAAACTTACCTCTTCTGCTCCGCCACTACTCTGCAGGTCTGGCGTGCTCACCTGCAGTCATGCTACCTGGGCTTCTCTGTATCTGCGCTGCATTGTGACCTAACTACATACAGAGTCAGATCATAGTGCTCGCACTATGTCCTGTTGCTGTAAGCAGTCAGCACAGTGCAGCGCAGGCCCAGAGAAGACCAGAGAGTGGTGAGTACAGGCAGCACTTGAAGCGCATCACTTACCGCTCCCTGCGACTCTTGCATAATAGTGAGCGAAACTATAATAGAAGTAGTAGTATTTGCTTTATAATATGCACTGACATTTTCCCTCCACTTTTGGGGGGAAAAAGTGTATCATAAAGCGAAATATATGGTACCTGGTTTCATGGACTCAACACAGTATAGCCTTTACCAAAGTCTGTAGATGAAGATCCACCTATGCTTTAAGATGCTTTGCCACAGCAGTAATACCTGCCACAGTGATTCTGGAGTGGGGAGGAAATAAATCCTTAAGGACTTTGGGGAGTGAGTAGAAAACCACTGTTATAGGTGAGCGAAGTTTTGAAAAATTTGATTCAGCAACTTCCCCGAAGTTCATTTGTCACGAATCGCTATAAATCAGGTATACTCAGGCCACTTTGCCTTAGGGAACGGCCACACAGTGCGGCCATGCTGCAGGGTAGAAGTACACGGCCAATTAGCCCACAGTTGCCTTTCATTTAAAAATGAAGATCGCACTGTATAGTTGGTCTTCATTTTTAATGGTCACGCGGCACCTTTGAGCACCGTTAAATGGGGCTGTTGCTTGTATGGGGTTTGGCTGGTTAGATGGAGGGCCAATATGCATATCATTGCTGTTCTTGCCTGCAATCTCCTGCAGATTATTTGACAGTAAACACTGATTATTAATCAGCTCTGGCATACCTACTTCTCCAACCCCAGCGTTCTCCTGTCCTACAGGTGGGAGTCCTTCTTCTGCCATCTGCTTTTCCTCCTTTTCCACATCATATAATATCGATGATAATATGTCATCAGGAACATGCAGCTCCTCTTCTCTCTGCATCTTGCTGACTTTTCTAGGACATGGAGACTCTGAAGACTGATTTGTAAATCCAGCAAAATATGAGGATAGTCATCATTAAGACCTGAACCCCCCTAAGGGGTGCAGACTGGTATTGGTTGGCACGCTGGCTGTGGAATAATAAAGGCTTCCATCTTATTGGTATTGAATTACATATCTGAGTTTACAGCTGATATAGGAATAAGTAAATGTAGTAATAAATAAAAAAAACTGATGCAGCATAAGTCTCCCTTCACTCTGGATAATGAAATAGGAGATAGGCACAACCAAAATATTCAGTTCACTTGGAAAAACAAAAATGTATTCAACATCAAATGGAATACTATAGCATCTGTATTAAAAATATATAAAATATATATGCGGCGCTCAATAACAATAAAACAACAATAAAACACTAAAATAAGGAGATATATTGAGATGATGATATGCGGTGCCTCAAACAAGGTCACGTATATGTGGAAAAAATGTATATTCAAAAGGGGTAGACTTCAACCCTATATAATGAAGCAGAGTTGAATCTGTTTGAAATGTCTCTCCAGAAACAGTGCGGTGAATTGATTATGTGCTGTGCGTGCTCACATTCACATCACTCCATGTCCTCCCCAAAGTATATTCAAGTGGGGATATTAAGTGTAGTTATTATTCGTCCACTTCACAATAAACCCTGCTTTCTACAGTTGTAGTGTCGGCATTACAGAGTACTCACAGTTGGTATCTCCAGACCGCGGGTGATGTTGCACGCTGTGTGGCGTCCCACCTGTATTCAGCGTGAATGCGGCTCCTTACGTGGTGAGTCTCGTGGGTTATCTCGAGATCTTGAATATTACCCCTGTTGTACTTGCCGGTTTTTGAGTCCTGGGGTCTGTGAATTAGTGGACAGGTGCTCTTGGTGGTTAATCAAGCTAGTCAGCAAGGTTTCCAAGATAAAAGTTCTTTGTGATATGCCAGTTGTGCAACTTTGTACTTGTTTCCTCATAACATAATGCTACAAGGTTACATGCCACTGTGGCCTAGAATATATAGGCAAAACCACCCGGGAATTTCGAAGACGGGTGGGAGAACACTTAGGTGACATTAGAAACGGTAGGGACACCCCATTAGCTAAACATGTAGAAACCAGCCACAATGGTAAAACAGAGGGCATGACATTTATGGCCATTGAACTCATTCCTCCCTTGAAAAGAGGAGGCAACTGGGACAGTAAAATACTGCAAAGGGAGACCTGGTGGATCTTTGAATTGAAGAACTCACAACCATCAGGCCTCAATGAGCATCTCTCATTTGGGTGCTACATTGAGGAGACCAGGTCATCCCGTTGACATGTGATAGCAGTCCAATTGCCTCCTCTATCAGGGTCGAAAAACTTGAGTTCAATGGATGATTTATTTCTTTTTAACTGATGCACCCCCTTTATGTACCAAGAGTAGACCCTCATTGAATGCTCCTATATGAAGTCTGGCAGTCGACCCCCACTTTACATTTGTAGGGGCTGAGTGCCCGACATACAGTACAGACCAAAAGTTTGGACACACCTTCTCATTCAAAGAGTTTTCTTTATTTTCATGACTATGAAAATTGTAGATTCACACTGAAGGCATCAAAACTATGAATTAACACATGTGGAATTATATACATAACAAACAAGTGTGAAACAACTGAAAATATGTCATATTCTAGGTTCTTCAAAGTAGCCACCCTTTGCTTTGATTACTGCTTTGCACACTCTTGGCATTCTCTTGATGAGCTTCAAGAGGTAGTCCCCTGAAATGGTTTTCACTTCACAGGTGTGCCCTGTCAGGTTTAATAAGTGGGATTTCTTGCCTTATAAATGGGGTTGGGAACATCAGTTGCGTTGAGGAGAAGTCAGGTGGATACACAGCTGATATTCCTACTGAATAGACTGTTAGAATTTGTATTATGGCAAGAAAAAAGCAGCCAAGTAAAGAAAAACGAGTGGTCATCATTACTTTAAGAAATGAAGGTCAGTCAGTCAGCCGAAAAATTGGGAAAACTTTGAAAGTAAGGGCTATTTGACCATGAAGGAGAGTGAGGGAGTGCTGCGCCAGATGACCTGGCCTCCACAGTCACCGGACCTGAACCCAATCGAGATGGTTTGGGGTGAGATGGACCGCAGAGTGAAGGCAAAAGGGCCAACAAGTGCTAAGCATCTCTGGGAACTCCTTCAAGACTGTTGGAAGACCATTTCAGGTGACTACCTCTTGAAGCTCATCAAGAGAATGCCAAGAGTGTGCAAAGCAGTAATCAAAGCAAAAGGTGGCTACTTTAAATAACCTAGAATATGACATATTTTCAGTTGTTTCACACTTGTTTGTTATGTATATAATTCCACATGTGTTAATTCATAGTTTTGATGCCTACATAGTCATGAAAATAAAGAAAACTCTTTGAATGAGAAGGTGTGTCCAAACTTTTGGTCTGTACTGTACGTATGGTACATATTTGCTTGTCTAGCTCCCTGCAATGTGGGTACAGTGCAACTGATTGCCAGCACGCCTGTTCTGATGATCAGATACCATTTGACAATGTATTTGTCTATCCTTTTCTAATCTAGCCTGTCCAGTGAACCTGCTGTTTAAATACCTAGGTAGCGCATCTCTATGACTCTATAGGAGTGACGCACTGTACTTGGCTATTTATGCCACTATAATTTGTTGATTGGGGGTGACAGAGTTAGCCCATCCCCTTCACCCCTTTATCTCCAATATTCCCGCCCCCTAATGTTCTCTGAGTCACCGTCCCCTAACATGCAGGGGACGGACATTGGGCTATACTGATATACCTTCAGTCTATGTCCCGATCTTGTGACTCCTCTCCGTGACGCAATGCACTTGTGACCACTGACAACACTGCCCGCGTGATCGGAGCAGGTGATCTTGGGGGCGGATCTATCTAAGCCCGCGCTGGTTTAAAAGAACGCCAGTACGGGCGCACTCTGCCATCTCTGCCATACGCAAGAGGAGTGGACCTTGAATCGCTGCACAAAGAGAAGCTAAGTATCAGTTCTTGTCTCACAATACTGTTGCTTTCTGGGCTGGCTCCAACAAACTTGGAAGCGCCGTGGATTGGATACTTCTCTGTTGTGTACAGGTGTATACTTTGTCTTGTTTTGTATATAGGTCCCCTGATGACCTGGCTGACTGCCAGTGAAACGCGTCGGGACTATGTGTATGTCTAGTACCTATGATGTGTATGTCCTGGGATAAATGATACCTTTGCACTTCTGACGAAGCTGGGCAGTCACTGCTATTGCCTGCAAGGGACACGAAGGGACATACAGAGAGGGGATTACTTGGAGTTAGAACCTAGGGTACATTAGGGGAAGAGACCCAGCATCTGTCTCCCTCTTTATTGGTATCCCTATGTTTCGTAAACTCACCCTCCTAGCAGATGTTTACATTTCACACCTGCCATTTTTCTCCACCTTCTTTCATTTGGTGGTGTATGACTACGTATGTATGTAGCCTCCTAACAAATTATTGGGCCTACCATTTTAACCATTGACTATTAAAAGTTATCTTTTAAGGCAATCCCACTTTTCAATTACACTTTCAAAAATTACGGGTGCCGTATAGAATATTATTTGTTTGACTGGTCATTATTCCAGTTAAGTGATCATTCTATTAATCGTTTTCAGCAACACTTTCCCTAGCGCCAGAGTGCTTGCCATATCTCTCTCTATGCTCAGCTCACAGGACAATGGCGGAGACTGCATGGGGTGAGAATTTTATAAGGCTGTGACAAAACAGGGGATGGCTATCTGTAGATTGGCTGTCTGCACGGCATTATAGGTGATCTTGCGTTCCCGGGCTTGTCTCCTCTACAGTTAGTTTTGCTTTGTAACATGTGCAGCCACCATTTTAGGAAAACCTGATTTGTTAAAACGAAAGGCGAGAAAATTTGGAAGCGTTGTGAATCAAAGTTTTCCTAAACTTCGGACTGAATTCCACTTTGAATGCTTCGCTGAACACTAACTACTGTCACACGGTTAGAAACAAATATTCAGCAATTTTATCAATAAGACCACTTAATACTTTGCCCTCCTGCTAAGGTTCCAGATATTGGACTGAACTAGTTGGTTCTGCAGCCACTCTGCTCGTATCACTTAACAACTCCATATAGACTTTTTTATATTGCCCTTTTCTGCTTTATGAATTATTAGATTGATGTTGTCTGTTTTAGTCCGGTACACTGACTATATATTGGATATATAACATCTCTAACATTAGTTCTAATAAATACTAGCATGTCCCATGTAATCGTAATTCTGGAGCATCTATACTTCTTTTCAAATATTTAATAATGTATATTTTTTTTAACGAAGTAGAAAGGTATATGCAGGGAAACAATTAACTTTGCTGAATGTCATCAGCATAAGAGAGCAGCACTGCCTAGTAGCAAAGTAGCATTGTTAGTAACAATACAAATCAAACAGTAGGGAATAACAGGAAACGGGATAGGGGTAGACGGGAAATAGGAGTAAGGGAATAAACATGGCAAAAGTATAATAATCTTTATTTATACAGTGCCAACATACTCCGCAGCTCTTTACAATCAAGGGGTTCAAGTACAAACAGAGTCATAAATAACATAGCAACAGACAAGTCAACAATTAAAACAAGAGGAATGAGTACAGCAGTGTGGAGAGCTTTGTGGATAGAAATGAGGACTTTAAATTGAATCCTGTACTGTATGGGCAACCAGTGCAGTTACTGGCACAGGGCGGAGGCATTGCAGTAGCGGCTGGGCATATAGATGAGCGTAGCTGCTGCGTTCAGGATAGATTGGAGAGGGGTGAGTCTGGTGAGAGGGAGACCAATTAGTAATGAGTTATAGTAATCGAGACAGGAATGGATCAGCGCAACAATAAGAGTATTGTTGTTTTCACAGTAAGGAAGGGGAAATTGAAGAGATGTTTTTGAGGTGTAGGTGACATAATTGGGCAAGTGATTGAAAATAGAGTATAGAGGAAAGATCACTATCAAACATAACACCAAGATAGCGGTCGTGCTGCTAGGTGTTATAGTAGTGGTTCACACTGAGAGGGAGATATCAAGTTTAAGTGGGTTAGTAGAAGATTCAGTTACAGATAGAGAGAGGACATGATGTTACAGGCAGCGGACAGTCACTGGTGTTCTGTAGTACAGCAGAGGGTAATGTTATAGGATGAAGTGTATAGTTGGGTGTCATAAGCATAGAGATGGTACTGGAAACCAAATCTGCTAATTGTCTGTCCAATGGGGCTGAGTATAAGCAATTGTGAGGCAGTGACAGGCCTCATGGTTGTTAGGGGAGATGTATGGCAGGTTTTTCCACGTCTTCCCTATCAGTCGTCAGGCCTGAGGCAGCACCAGGTGCCACAATCACCTGGGAATAAAAGTATCCTCAAAGTGAAAGGGGGAAGACTTTGAAACAGAGTGCTGCTGAGGCTCTGTGAGTGTGCTCTCAGCCGGGCTAGGCTGAGGGACCACGAGGCTGGGAGATAGCCTGGAGTTTGGGGGACCAAGCGACGCCTGCTGAGAGAGAGGGTCGCACGGCCAGAGTCAGGGGGACTGCTGAGCCTAAATTCCCCAGACGTACGGACTTAGCTACAGCCTGGGAGGCTGATGAACGATGGGCTGGGAAAGCCGCACCTGAGACAGTGTGTGAACTGTGCTCTGTAGGCGAGTCAGGGAATATGTTATGTATTAGGTAGTGCCTAGCCGGGCAGGTGTTCATTTGTATCGTTTTGTGTGTGAAGACTGCCAAATAAATGCACCGTTTGGACATTGGACATTAAAGGGAATCTGTCACCTATTTTGAGCCTATAATACTGTTAACATAGCAATGTGCAATAAAGTACCTTCATTCCAGCATGTGTCCTCTTTCTTTTATTCAACTTTTCATTCAGATGAAAAAGCAATTTTTCTGATATGCAGATTAACCCCTTAAGGACTCAGCCCTATTTCACCTTAAGGACTTGGCCATTTTTTGCAAATCTGACCAGTGTCACTTTAAGTGCTCATAACTTTAAAACACTTTGACTTACCCAGGCCGTTCTGAGATTGATTTTTTCGTCACATATTGTACTTCAGGACAATGCTAAAATTGGGTCAAAAAAGTTAATTTTTTTGCATAAAAAAATACAATTTTTACCGAAAATTTTGAAAAATTAGCAAATTTCAAAGTTTCAGTTTCTCTACCTCTGTAATACATAGTAATACCCCAAAAAATTGTGATGACTTTACATTCCCCATATGTCTACTTCATGTTTGTAGCATTTTGGGAATGATATTTTATTTTTTGGGGATGTTACAAGGCTTAGAAGCAAATTTTGAAATTTTTCAGAAATCTTCAAAATCCCACTTTTATGGACCAGTTCAGGTTTGAAGTCATATTGTGAGGCTTAGATAATAGAAACCTCCCAAAAATGACCCCATTCTAGAAACTACAACCCTCAAGGTATTCAAAACTGTTTTTTCAAACTTTATTAACCCTTTAGGTCTTCCACAAGAGTTAATGGCAGATTGAGAAACAATTTTGAAATTTCTATTTTTTGGAAAATTTTCCAATATAATAAATTTTTTCCAGGAGTAAAACAAGGGTTAACTGCCAAACAAATCTCAAAATGGGTTGCCCCGATTCTGTAGTTTGCAGAAACACCCCATATGTGGTCGTAAACTACTGTTTGGCCGAACGGGAGCACATAGAAGGAGGGGAACACCATATGGGTTTTGGAAGGCAGATTTTGCAGGACTGGTTTTGTTTATACCATGTCCCATTTGAAGCCCCCTGTTGCACCCCTAGAATAGAAATTTCAAAAAAGTGACTCCATCTAAGAAAGTACACCCCTCAAGGTATTCAAAACTGGGTTTACAAACTTTGTTAACCCTTTAGGTGTTCCACAAGAGTTAATGGCAGATGGAGAAACAATTTTGAAATTTCTATTTTTTGGAAAATTTTCCAATATAATCAATTTTTTCCAGGAGTAAAACAAGGGTTAACTGCCAAACAAAACTCAAAATGGGTTGCCCCGATTCTGTAGTTTGCAGAAACACCCCATATGTGGTCGTAAACTACTATTTGGCTAAACGGCAGGACATAGAAGAAGGGGAACGTCATATGGTTTTTGGAAGGCAGATTTTGCTGGACTGGTTTATTTACACCATGTACCCTTTCAAGCCCCCTGATGCACCCCTAGAGTAGAAACTCCATAAAAGTGACCCCATCTAGGAAACTACGGGATAAGGTGGTTGTTGTTTTGGGACTATTTTAGGGGTAAATATGATTTTTGGTTGCTCTATATTACTCTTTTTTGAGGCAATGTAACAAAAAAATTAAATTCTAAAATTGTTTCTACATTCGCTATTTAGTTTTGTGGAACACCTAAAGGGTTAACATAGTTTGTAAAGTAACTTTTGAATACCTTGAGGGGTGTAGTTTCTTAGATGGGGTCACTTTTTTGGAGTTTCTAGTCTAGGCTACATCAGGGGGGGCTTCTAATGGGACATGGTGTCAAAAATAAAACTGTCCATCAAAATCTGCCTTCCAGAAACCGTATGGAGTTCCCTTCGTTCTATGCCCTGCCGTGCGGCTATATAGCCATTTACGACCACATATGGGGTGTTTCTGCAAACTACAGAATCAGGGCCATAAATATTGAGTTTTGTTTGGCTGTTAACCCTTGCTTTATTATCGGCAAAAAGGATTCAAATGGAAATTTTGCCCAAAAATGGGTGTTTTGGCACCGTTTTTATTTTATATTTTTAACACCGTTCATCCGAGGCGTTTGGGCAAAAGTTATTTTTATAGCGACGACTTTTACGCATGCGACAATGCCCAATATGTATGGTTCTCAGACTTTGGAGACACTAAGCAGGCATCCTAAAAACTGCGGCCCTCCAGATGTTGTAAAACTACAATTCCCACCATGCCCTGCTGATGGCTGTAGGTTGTCTGGGCATGCTGGGAGTTATAGTTTTACAACATCTGGAGGGCCGCAGTTTGAGGATGCCTGCACTAAAACTAATATTTTTTTGGGGAAAAAAAATAGTTTCCGTGTCTCCAAAGTCTGAGAGCCATAGTTTTTTATGTTCTCTAGTGGACTGTTGGGGATTATAAAAATTTAATACTCCATGGAAGTGTGATACTCCCTGAAGCAATCGATAACGCAGAGGCCCGGATGATCGGGGCAAGTGTCGCACTGAGTGGTGGTGTCCTTCCGTATCCCCCTCCTGCGACAAACTCTGCACTTTTTTTGGGTCCTCCAATTCCCGAGGTACTCCGGCCTGCTCTTTCCCGGTCCGAAAAGATCAGGTCCTTGAGGACTGCCTCATAGAATTGGAGGAATGTCCCTGTGCTGCCAGCGCTTCGGGATAGTACAAAAGAGTTGTACATGGCAACCTGCACCAAGTAGACCGCAACTTTTTTGTACCATGCCCGGGTTTTGCGCATGGCGTTATATGGCGTGAGGACTTGATCAGAGAGATCAACTCCTCCCATATACCGATTGTAGTCGACGATACAATCGGGCTTGAGGACCGTTGCCGCGGTACCTCGTACAGGGACAGGGGTGATGCCGTTACCATGAATTGTGGACAGCATAAGGACATCCCTCTTGTCCTTATACCTGACCAGCAACAGGTTTCCACTGGTAAGGGCACGGGTCTCACCCCTGGGGATAGGTACCTGGAGGGGGTAGGCAGGGAGGCCGCATTGATTTTTCCGCACGGTCCCACAAGCGAACATGGATCTGGCGGCAAGGGACCTGAACAAGGGAATGCTGGTATAAAAGTTGTTCACGTACAAGTGGTAACCCTTATCCAGCAGTGGGTACATAAGGTCCCACACGAGTTTCCCGGTAACACCCAGAGTGGGGGGACATTCTGGGGGTTGAATCCGGGAATCTCGTACACACGAAATTTGTAAGTGTACCCTGAGGTACTCTCACAAATTTTGTATAGCTTCACGCCATACCTCGCCCGCTTTGTGGGAATGTATTGGCGGAAACTGAGTCTCCCCTTGAACGCAACGAGAGACTCATCAACCGCGACCTCCCTTCCAGGTACGTAGGCCTGCTGAAATGTGGCCCCAAAGTGATCGATGACCGGCCGTATCTTATACAGCCGGTCATAGGCAGGATCACCTTGGGGTGGACATGCTGCATTATCGGAATAATGCAGACATTTCCAGATGGCCTCAAACCGGGGATGTGTCATGACCATACTGTACAGTGGGGTCTGGTATAGGACGTCCCCACTCCAGTATTGCCTGACACTGGGTTTTTGGACTAGACCCATATGCAGCACGAGGCCCCAAAATGTCCTCATCTCGGCTGCACTGACCGGCGTCCAGCCACCGGGTCTAGCCAAAAATGAGCCTGGGTTTTGAGCGACGAACTGTTGGGCGTACAGATTCGTCTGCTCCACCATCAGATTCACCAGTGGGTTACTGAAAAAAAAAAAAAATAGTCAATTTCAGTAAACCCCACTGTGGGAATCTGGATTCCAGGATTGCCAGCAAAATCCGGAATCTCAGGCTCAAAGTCCACTGGGGGACACCAACTAAGTTCATCGGCAGGGGGCTCCGGTGGGCTTATTTGGTGGGCCGGGAAACCAGTACGAACCCCAGGGCGGCTCGTACTAGGGTGGGCCACAGGATCCCTAGCATGTGGGGCCCCTGGCTCCGCCTGGCGGCGTTTCCGCCGCCTTGGTGGCTCATCGTCATCAGATGATGATGAGGAGGATGCGGATGATAAAAGGAACGTGGGGTCATCCTCATCCTCACTGGGGCTCTCAGAGTCGGAGGCAATCTGGGCGTATGCCTCCTTGGCCGAGAACACCCGGCGGGCCATGGGTGTGTGTGCGTGTATGTGTGCATGTGTGGCAAACTTTATTATATGTGCGTGTGTGTGGGGGCAACGGGTGTTCGCGTACTAAAAAAGGCAAAAAAAGAAAGGGCAAGTGTTAGGAAAAAAAAGTTCAAACTTGCTGATCAGCGGTACAACGCTGATCAGCGGTCGGTGGGGTGGTGGGGCGGGCGATGCGCTAACAGTGGACGGACGCTAAAAAGTGCCGGCCAGGGGAGGGGGGGGCTGGTGGTCAGGGGAGGGGGGGGCTGGTGGTGGGGAAGGGGGGTGGGGTGGGTGTCTGGTGGTGGGGGGGCTGGTGGGGGGGGGAAGTGGCAGGGGGGGGTCTGGGGTCTGATGGATGGATTAAAGAAATTGATCAAAGAAAGTTTGGAATAAAAGTTTTTTTTTTTTTTTTTCTAACTAACTTTTCCCTTCTTTCCCTGCCTAACGATGCCTCTCCCTCACTGACCCTAACCTACCTGGGTGGCGATGGGTGCAGGAGGGTGATGGATGCCGATTAGGGGGACACAGGAGCTGGTGCTGGACGGTGCTGCACGGTCAGGGTGCTGGACAGGAAGAGGACGGGAGAGAGGAGCGCAGGATGTTTGAATCTCGCGCCTCTCTCCCCTGCACCAATCAGCACCCTGGACAGCAGGCATCAGCACCAGGGCCAGCACCGCCTCTCCAAATCCTCGGACTGCGATAGGTGGTGTATAATTACGCCACCGATCGCAGTCTTTTTCCGGTTCATCGGGTCACAGGACACCCGAATGGACCGGAAACGCAGAAAACCGCAGGTCTAAATTGACCTGCGGTTTTCTGCGATCGTCGATGCGGGGGGGTCAAATGACCCCCCCCTGCATTGTTACGTAATGCCGGCTGAATGATTTCAGCCGAAATCCCGTTCCAATTAACCCCTGGGACGCCGGAATACCGATTTCAAGTTAGGACGTACCGGTACGCCCTGAGTCCTTAAGGACTCGGGAAATAGGGCGTACCGATACGCCCTGCGTCCTTAAGGGGTTAAGTCTCAGGGTGCCCAGAGGGGCATTATTACTCTGCTCTAGTGCCCAGTAACGCCCCCCTGCAGTGCCCAGCCCGCCTTTCTTCCAAGCCCAGCACTGTATGAAATCAAGAAAATAGAAGTGTTAGTCCTGTGTCCCAGAACACGGACAGTTACTTGCGCTGCTGGTTTCGATATAGTGTGGTGGGTAATTCACACTCGGGAGTCATGCAATGAAAAGGTTTGAAACCGCGCTGCTTAAGATTCAGTCGAACGCTGCACAGGTGAAAGATTCAGGGTATTAGCCTCAGTCCTCCTCTCTCAAGGGGTTCGATCCTCCTCTGACCGCCTCCTCTGTAGGATTAAATGACCGGCATATAGTGAAGTACCCTCTTTTTTTTTAATCAGATAATTTTTATTGCTTTTTCAAGAAAATTTGTAATACAATTACAACAATAACCCACCCTTCCCTCCCAACCCCACCCCAACCCCACCCCAAAGCACGACCATTTAGAAGAAGCAGTATAGAGTCCATAACTGTGATTGGAAAGTCCATCTGGAAAAATCATAGTCCATTCTCTTAAATCATAGTACATGGCATCACAGAGCCTCCGTACTACTAAATATATATCCACATAATATGCCGGCACAAATATACCATCATAGTCTACTATCCCACATTTTATCATTCACATACTCATACACATCCGTCTCTAACACTCCTTTCATACCCTGCAAGCATATTTTAGGACAAGTCATAATGTGTAATCCACGAGGACCATATCCCTTCAAATTTTTTCCTCGAGTTCCTTTTCAAATAAACATATTCCTCCAGCTTAACCAGTGTATGCACCCTACCTACTACTTCCTGAATCGTAGGAGCTGTTTCATCAATCCAATGAAATGCTATGCACTTCCTAGCTTGATATAATATCCTCATTACGGCCACCTTTTTTTTGAGCATGTTTCTTGGTACTTTCACAAAACCAAGTAAACAGGTTAATGGTCCAACTTCTAGGTTGATTTGAAAAACCCTATTTATAAGTTCCACTATCTCAACCCAATACCTTCTTAATCGTGGGCAATTCCACATAAGATGGATCAAATTTGCACTACTAATATTACAACGTGGACATACATCATTCTCCCTATAACCCATTCTGAATAGTAGTGCAGGTGTTCTATAGACCCTATGTAGGAGATATAATTGTGAGATCCTATATGACTCGCTCAATGACAGCGTCGGTAGGTCGGTGAGAATTTCCTTCCATTGCTCCTCAGTTAGCTCCTCAATATCCTTCTTCTATTTCTCATACAGTTTCAGTGGGTTGGATTTATCAATTTCCTCCCTGAGTGTGTTGTAATATATGGATATCACCCCACTAGTGGATCCTGACCTTGCTGTGTAGTCAATGATGGGGCATCTGGCTGCCTGTTGGATCTTTCCCTTCTTTTCCTGAGTTTGAATAGCGTGCCTCAACTGTAAATACACATAGAAATATTTATGTGGAATACTAAATTCCTGTCTTAATACCTCAAAGTTCTTTAATGACCCGTCTGAAAACAGTTGAGCCATCCTCCCCAACCCATATTGCTCCCACTGTTGCACTCCACTAATCTTATTCAATTCAGAATATAGGCAATTGGGCCATATAGGTGTGTGAGTACTATACCCGGTTATACTCATTCTTTCTTTGGTTTTCCACCATATCTTATGCATCATGTTTATCAATGGATATTGAGTACCATGAGAATGAAATGAACCATCCTCTAAAGCCGACAATAAGCACGTGCGATGTATCAAATGTTGAACAATGCGACCCGCACTGTTCAATTGCGTCACATCCCCCCATCCTCTAAAATGCTGTAACTGGGCTGCAATGTAATAGGACCAAGGATCTGGTACAGCCAGTCCTCCTTGTGTTTTAGGTCGTTGCAGGGTTGAAAGCTTAATCCTAGGGACACCTCCCCTCCATATTAAATCCCTGAACACTGCGTTGACAGTATTAAAAAACCTAAGCAGAATCCAGATCGGTGCGTTATGGAGAAGGTATAAGAGTTTTGGCATCAATATCATTTTCAAGAGATTAACCCGTCCGATCACAGATAAGGGTAATTTGCTCCAGGCCTGTATTTTCTTCCTAAATTCAGTAAGCATTGGCACCAAGTTTAGACGTTCATAGTCACCTAGATTCGCAGTTACCCACACCCCCAAATACTTTAAAGACGGCACTACCTGCAACCCTCCCGTATCAGGTGGTGGCACAATACTGCCACCACTTAGGGGTAATAGGGCAGATTTTGACCAATTAATCACTAACCCAGACATAGCCCCAAATTGATTAATGATTGCCATAGCAGCAGGAAGAGACTGCTCCCAGTCATCCAAGAATAAAAGCAAGTCATCTGCATATAATGCTACTTTTTCTATTCTAGGCCCGTACTGAAGTCCTTTGACAATAGCAGCCATTCTCAGAGCTTCCGCTAAGGGCTCTACTGCCACCGCGAAGAGAAGCGGCGACAGTGGACATCCCTGTCTAGTTCCTCTAAACAACATGAATGGATCAGACAGGTCTCCGTTAACCCTCACTGCCGCTCTAGGGCATGCATATAGTAGTTGAACCCATGAAATAAATTCAACTCCAAAGCCCATTTTTTCAAGTACCAACCATAAATAGCGCCATTCCACGCTATCAAACGCTTTGGCCGCATCAAGAGATGCGACCGACGCGGTCGAGGCGTGGACATGTGTCGCTTGAATGTTCAGAAATAGACGTCTGATATTTACCGCCGTCGACATATTTGGCATAAAACCTGCTTGATCCTGACATATTAAAGTAGTTATCACTGAGTTCAGACGATTTGCTAATACTTTCGCTAAAAGTTTAATATCAACTGGGAGCAAAGAAATGAGTCTGTATGATTCAGCTTCAAGCACATCTTTGCCTGGCTTGGGCAAGAGCGCAATGACCGCTTCATTCATGGAGTCAGGGAGCCGGCCCCTCTGCTTGGCATCATCACAAACCTCCAGTAATTGAGGGAGGAGAATGTCAGAATAACGTTTGTATATCTCGGCCGGTAGGCCATCCCTTCCTGGGGCTTTGTTATTAGACATTGTACTTAATGCTACCTCTAACTCCTGAACAGTAATAGGACCATCCAATAGTGCTTTATGTTCATTTGATAGGGTACGTAATTTTAGGGGTTGCAAAAACTGACCTATCTCCCCATCTGTAACTTTCAGTTTGGATTTATAGTGTGGAATAGAAGGAATACATGACCTGGAGCAAACGCGGTGGTTCAGTTTGAATAACACCATATGAATCCCTCAAAGCTGCAATATATGTAGACTGTAATTGGGCTTTAGATATTAGTGACAAAAGTCTACCCGCTCTCTCCCCCTCCTCATAGAAGGTTTGCTTTTGAAAGAATCGTTTATTTTTTGCCTGCATCAGTAACCTGTCATTCAATTTTTGTTGGGACTCTTTCCATTTCTCTCTAGTGACATCTTGTGGTTGTAGTATAAAATCCGCCTCTGCTGCCTCTACTTCCATGATTAACTTTTTTGTGTGTGCCCTAGATTCACTCTTTTTCCTGTTTACTTCTACTAAAGGCAGACCCCTCAAAAATGCTTTCATAGTCTCCCACACTATTGACTTGGTTGCAGACGGTAAATTAATCTGGAAGAATTCCTTAAGTTTTTCGCCAATTCCGCCAGCATCTGGTAGGAGAGGTAACCAGTAAGGATTAAACTTCCAACCCCCACACTTACTGCTCCGCGTTTTACGAAGGTCAAGCACCTTCAATACAGGTGAATGATCTGAGATCCTTCGTGGTAAATACTGCACGTCCCTTACGTATTGACCTATAAGGGCATTACCAAGAATGAGGTCTATCCTGGATAGAGAATTATATGTACTAGAGCAGCATGAAAATTGCTTTACTGACGGATTTTTCAACCTCCAAAAATCTAACAACATAGCTTCCTGCATCAAAGCCCCAAAAGGTGTCATCCCTTTCACTTGAGGAGTTTGACCCGACCCCATTCTATCCAGATTATGATTGAGAATATTGTTGAAGTCCCCGAATAATAAGACTGGAATATCAGGCGCATCCGCTATAAACTGTAGAATATTTTTAAGTACCACTGGTGAATATGGCGGTGGAATGTACACTCCCACTAGAACACATGTAGTTGCAAAAATCACACAATGCAAGCAGATATATCTCCCTTCTTTGTCCACCTTTTTAGTAATGCATTGAAACGCAATTGACGAGAAAGTGGAATGATAACAGTGTCCTGCCCACCTAGGGGTAAGCAATTTAGTCTGATCTGAGGTGAGATGGGTCTCCTGCACACAACAAATCAAAGGTTGATGCTGACTTAAGCAGTCCATAACCGCCCGTCTTTTAATCACATCTTTAATCCCCCGTACATTCCAGCTGAGAACATTAACCTTCCCTGCCATATTTAAATATCATAGAATGTGTACATCCAGCATCCAGACTAATAGCATTAAGAGAACAGACATAGTAGTAGGACATGTCATATATAGACCGCAGACTTATATCTACAACCTCATATACAGTGCGTGCATTTAGGCTAAACAAAACACCCCTCTCCCACTCCCCAAAACTTTCCCTCCCAAACATTCCAAGTTATTACTTAACACAGCGATCACCCCAACAACGGGCCCCACAATAACACCTATATAAGGCCTGTGGGAAAAAGAGTACACAACCCGCTATTGAAGTTAATCGCGTGCTGAGAACCTTCCTCCAGTCACTTGGAGAAGAGGTTGAAGCGTACCTAGTAATAACTGTGTGTGCGCAACCATTAGGTAGTGAGCTCATAAAAGGGCCCAGAACCTCCCTCACATTACTCCTCGGACAATTATGTGCGAAAACAGTTAAGGAATGATTATACCTATCAAACTATACATTCCAATAGAATATTACCATAAGACTCTTGTTCACATGCCCACAACATACATAACACCACACTTAAACACTCACACCCAAACACCACAAGGCCGCATCAACAGAATTATATGACCTGAGCCTATAAACATAATGGCACTTCTTCTAGTGCGGATCAGCCTTGTTCTGCTGCAAGCTGCCTCTCATGTCGATCCGTCCATCTTGCTGCCTCTTTCGGATCCTCGAAAAAATGTGTGGCTCCCAATGCGGCTACCCGTAGCTTGGCCGGATACATCATGGAATAGGACACGCCATGTGCTCGCAAACGCCTCTTCACATCTGTAAATCTGGCCCTTCGCTTCTGGACCTCTTGCGAATAATCCGGGAAGAGTGCTACTTTATGACCATCAACTGACAGATCTGGTTTATCCCGCGCTTTTCTTAAGATAATGTCCCGGTCTCTGAAGTGTAAGATCTTAATCAGGACTGTTTTGGGTGGGGCACCCGGCGGTAAAGGTCGCGTAGGAACCCATGTGGGCCCTTTCCACTGCAAATAAGGGAGTTAATACATCTGCGCCAAAATTCTCCCGTAACCAGGATTCAAAATATTCTGACGGATTCCCGCCTTCCACTTTCTCTGGTGCACCCACCACCCGCACATTATTTCTGCGAGATCGATTTACGAGATCATCCTGCTTTGCGGCAATAATGTCCAATCTCATTGAATAGTCCCTCACATTATTAGTCAGAGGTGTCATGGGGTCCTCCATTTCTCCCATCCGACCCTCCAGAGCTGTCGTGCGGTCAGCCAGCTTTCTAATATCGTGCCTTACTATTGAGACATCCTCTTTAATGGCCCCCACTTGCATGGTAAGGGTGTTCAATGACTTGCAGAAGAGACAGAGAAGGCAAGAAAGGAGGAGGAGTGGCCCTGTATGTGAAAGATAACATTAAATCTAACCTAATACAAGTTGGTGAGGCCAACATAGTCAGTTTGGGTTACGTTGCAGTTTGCTAACCATGCAGTAACTCGTGTAGGTGTGATATATAGACCACCTGGTCAAGTTAAAGAACTAGATGATCTACTAGTTGAAGAAATAGCTAAAATGACAATGAAAGGAAAAGTTATCATTATGGGAGATTTCAATCTTCCAGATATAAACTGGAAAACCAAAATAGCAAGTTCTACCAGGAGTACAGATATTCTAAATTCCCTACTGGGGTTATCTCTACAACAAGTGGTTGAGGAGCCAACCCGGAGGGAGGCCATTTTGGATTTGGTATTCACAAATGGGGATTCGGTATATGATGTCATTGTAGGCGAAACCTTGGGATCTAGTGATCACCAGTCAGTGTGGTTTAATATAAGAACTGTGAAAGAGTCCCACCACACAAAAACAAAAGTTTTAGATTTTAGAAAAACAGACTTTTCAAAAATGAAATTAGTAATAAATGAGTCCTTATCAGACTGGAACGGATTACATGGAGTCCAGGAGAAATAGGACTACTTAAAAGGTGCATTATTGAAGGCAACAGGAAATTGCATTAGACTTGTCAGTAAAAGCAAAAAAAGGAAGAGACCACTGTGGTACTCAGCAGAAGTGGCCCAAATCATTAAAAATAAAAAGCTAGCATTTTGTAATTATAAAAAAAACCAGAGCAATGAAGATAAGGAAATCTACAAGATTAGGCAGAGAGAGGCCAAGCAAGTTATAAGAACTTCTAAAGCGCAGGCAGAAGAAAAACTAGCTCAGTCTATGAAAAAAGGGGATAAGACATTCTTCAGATATATAAATGAAAAAAGGAAATTAAAACAAGGAATAACTAAATTAAAAACAAAGGACAGAAGGTATGTAGAAGAGAATAAAGGGCTAGCCGACTGCCTTAATGAATACTTCTGTTCAGTTTTTACAAAAGAAAAAGGAGAAGGACCTCCACTAGAAAGGATGACTAATAAATCATTTGATGCATGTATCTTTACAGAGGAAGATGTTCTAAGTTTGCTGTCTAAGGTGAAGACAAATAAGTCACAGGGGCCTGATGAGATACACCCAAAATTATTAAAACAGCTTAGTGGTGAGCTGGCAAAACCGCTAACAGATTTATTTAACCAATCATTAGTAACAGGAGTCGTCCCGGAAGATTGGAAATTGGCAAATGTCGTGCCCATTCACAAGAAAGGTAGTAGGGAGGAATCGAGCAACTATAGACCAGTGAGTCTGACATCAATAGTAGGCAAATTAATGGAAACCCTATTAACCACCTCAGCCCCCAGTGCTTAAACACCCTGAAAGACCAGGCCACTTTTTACTCTTCTGACCTACACTACTTTCACCGTTTATTGCTCGGTCATGCAACTTACCACCCAAATGAATTTTACCTCCTTTTCTTCTCACTAATAGAGCTTTCATTTGGTGGTATTTCATTGCTGCTGACATTTTTACTTTTTTTGTTATTAATCGAAATTTAACGATTTTTTTGCAAAAAAATGACATTTTTCACTTTCAGTTGTAAAATTTTGCAAAAAAAACGACATCCATATAGAAATTTTGCTCTAAATTTATAGTTCTACATGTCTTTGATAAAAAAAAAATGTTTGGGTAGAAAAAAAATGGTTTGGGTAAAAGTTATAGCGTTTACAATCTATGGTACAAAAATGTGAATTTCCGCTTTTTGAAGCAGCTCTGACTTTCTGAGCACCTGTCATGTTTCCTGAGGTTCTACAATGCCCAGACAGTACAAACACCCCACAAATGACCCCATTTCTGAAAGTACACACCCTAAGGTATTCGCTGATGGGCATAGTGAGTTCATAGAACTTTTTATTTTTTGTCACAAGTTAGCGGAAAATGATGATTTTTTTTTTTTTTTTTCTTACAAAGTCTCATATTCCACTAACTTGTGACAAAAAATAAAAACTTCCATGAACTCACTATGCCCATCAGCGAATACCTTGGGGTCTCTTCTTTCCAAAATGGGGTCACTTGTGGGGTAGTTATACTGCCCTGGCATTCTAGGGGCCCAAATGTGTGGTAAGGAGTTTGAAATCAAATTCAGTAAAAAATGACCTGTGAAATCCGAAAGGTGCTCTTTGGAATATGGGCCCCTTTGCCCACCTAGGCTGCAAAAAAGTGTCACACATCTGGTATCCCCGTACTCAGGAGAAGTTGAGGAATGTGTTTTGCGGTGTCTTTTTAGATATACCCATGCTGGGTGAGATAAATATCTTGGTCAAATGACAACTTTGTATAAAAAAATGGGAAAAGTTGTCTTTTGCCAAGATATTTCTCTCACCCAGCATGGGTATATATAAAATGACACCCCAAAACACATTCCCCACCTTCTCCTGAGTACGGAGATACCAGATGTGTGACACTTTTTTGCAGCCTAGGTGGGCAAAGGGGCCCATATTCCAAAGAGCACCTTTCGGATTTCACTCGTCATTTTTTACTGAATTTGATTTCAAACTCCTTACCACACATTTGGGCCCCTAGAATGCCAGGGCAGTATAACTACCCCACAAGTGACCCCATTTTGGAAAGAAGACACCCCAAGGTATTCCGTGAGGGGCATGGCGAGTTCCTAGAATTTTTTATTTTTTGTCACAAGTTAGTGGAAAATGATGATTTTTTTTTTATTTTTTTTCATACAAAGTCTCATATTCCACTAACTTGTGACAAAAAATAAAAGCTTCCATGAACTCACTATGCCCATCAGCGAATACCTTGGGGTCTCTTCTTTCCAAAATGGGGTCACTTGTGGGGTAGTTATACTGCCCTGGCATTCTAGGGGCCCAAATGTGTGGTAAGGAGTTTGAAATCAAATTCTGTAAAAATTGACCTGTGAAATCCGAAAGGTGCTCTTTGGAATATGGGCCCCTTTGCCCACCTAGGCTGCAAAAAAGTGTCACACATCTGGTATCTCTGTATTCAGGAGAAGTTGAGGAATGTGTTTTGGGGTGTCTTTTTACATATACCCATGCTGGGTGAGATAAATATCTTGGTCAAATGCCAACTTTGTATAAAAAAATGGGAAAAGTTGTCGTTTGCCAAGATATTTCTCTCACCCAGCATGGGTATATGTAAAATGACACCCCAAAACACATTCCCCACCTTCTCCTGAGTACGGCAATACCAGATGTGTGACACTTTTTTGCAGCCTAGGTGGGCAAAGGGGCCCATATTCCAAAGAGCACCTTTCGGATTTCACAGGTCATTTTTTACAGAATTTGATTTCAAACTCCTTACCACACATTTGGGCCCCTAGAATGCCAGGGCAGTATAACTACCCCACAAGTGACCCCATTTTGGAAAGAAGACACCCCAAGGTATTCGCTGATGGGCATAGTGAGTTCATGGAAGTTTTTATTTTTTGTCACAAGTTAGTGGAATATGAGACTTTGTATAAAAAAAAAAAAAAAAAAAAAAAATCAGCATTTTCCACTAACTTGTGACAAAAAATAAAAAATTTTAGGAACTCGCCATGCCCCTCACGGAATACCTTGGGGTGTCTTCTTTCCAAAATGGGGTCACTTGTGGGGTAGTTATACTGCCCTGGCATTTTCCAGGGGCCCTAATGTGTGTTAAGTAGGTAAATGACCTGTGAAATCCTAAAGGTGCTCTTTGGAATATGGGCCCCTTTGCCCACCTAGGCTGCAAAAAAGTGTCACACATGTGGTATCGCCGTATTCAGGAGAAGTTGGGAAATGTGTTTTGGGGTGTCATTTTACATATACCCTTGCTGGGTGAGAGAAATATCTTGGCAAAAGACAACTTTTCCCATTTTTTTATACAAAGTTGGCATTTGACCAAGATATTTCTCTCACCCAGCATGGGTATATGTAAAATGACACCCCAAAACACATTCCCCAACTTCTCCTGAGTACGGCGATACTAGATGTGTGACACTTTTTTGCAGCCTAGATGCGCAAAGGTGCCCAAATTCCTTTTAGGAGGGCATTTTTAGACATTTGGATACCAGACTTCTTCTCACGCTTTGGGGCCCCTAGAATGCCAGGGCAGTATAAATACCCCACATGTGACCCCATTTTGGAAAGAAGACACCCCAAGGTATTCAATGAGGGGCATGGCGAGTTCATAGAAAATTTTTTTTTTTGGCACAAGTTAGCGGAAATTGATATTTTTTATTTTTTTCTCACAAAGTCTCCCGTTCCGCTAACTTGGGACAAAAATTTCAATCTTTCATGGACTCAATATGCCCCTCACGGAATACCTGGGGGTGTCTTCTTTCCGAAATGGGGTCACATGTGGGGTATTTATACTGCCCTGGCATTCTAGGGGCCCTAAAGCGTGAGAAGAAGTCTGGAATATACATGTCTAAAAAATTTTACGCATTTGGATTCCGTGAGGGGTATGGTGAGTTCATGTGAGATTTTATTTTTTGACACAAGTTAGTGGAATATGAGACTTTGTAAGAAAAATAAATAAAAATTCCGCTAACTTGGGCCAAAAAAATGTCTGAATGGAGCCTTACAGAGGGTGATCAATGACAGGGGGGGTGATCAATGACAGGGGGGGTGATCAATGACAGGGGGGGTGATCAATGACAGGGGGGTGATCAGGGAGTCTATATGGGGTGATAACCACAGTCATTGATCACGCCCGTGTAAGGCTTCATTCAGACGTCCGTATGCGTTTTGCGGATCCGATCCATCTATCAGTGCATCCGTAAAAATCATGCGGACATCTGAATGGAGCTTTACAGGGGGGTAATCAATGACAGGGGGGTGATCAGGGAGTCTATATGGGGTGATCACCACAGTCATTGATCATGCCCCTGTAAGGCTTCATTCAGACGTCCGGATGCGTTTTGCGGATCCGATCCATCTATCAGTGGATCCGTAAAAATCATGCGGACGTCTGAATGGAGCTTTACAGGGGGGTAATCAATGACAGGGGGGTAATCAATGACAGGGGGGTGATCAGGGAGTCTATATGGGGTGATCACCACAGTCATTGATCATGCCCCTGTAAGGCTTCATTCAGACGTCCGGATGCGTTTTGCGGATCCGATCCATCTATCAGTGCATCCGTAAAAATCATGCGGACATCTGAATGGAGCTTTACAGGGGGGGGATCAATGACAGGGGTGTAATCAATGACAGGGGGGTGATCAGGGAGTCTATATGGGGTGATCACCACAGTCATTGATCACGCCCCTGTAAGGCTTCATTCAGACGTCCGGATGCGTTTTGCGGATCCGATCCATCTATCAGTGCATCCGTAAAAATCATGCGGACATCTGAATGGAGCTTTACAGGGGGGTGATCAATGACAGGGGTGTAATCAATGACAGGGGGGTGATCAGGGAGTCTATATGGGGTGATCACCACAGTCATTGATCACGCCCCTGTAAGGCTTCATTCAGACGTCCGGATGCGTTTTGCGGATCCGATCCATCTATCAGTGCATCCGTAAAAATCATGCGGACATCTGAATGGAGCTTTACAGGGGGGTGATCAGGGAGTCTATATGGGGTGATCACCACAGTCATTGATCATGCCCCTGTAAAGCTTCATTCAGACGTCCGGATGCGTTTTGCGGATCGGATCCATCTATCAGTGCATCCGTAAAAATCATGCGGATATCTGAATGGAGCTTTACAGGGGGGTGATCAGGGAGTCTATATGGGGTGATCACCACAGTCATTGATCATGCCCCTGTAAAGCTTCATTCAGACGTCCGGATGCGTTTTGTGGATCGGATCCATCTATCAGTGCATCCGTAAAAATCATGCGGACATCTGAATGGAGCTTTACAGGGGGGTGATCAGGGAGTCTATATGGGGTGATCACCACAGTCATTGATCATGCCCCTGTAAAGCTTCATTCAGACGTCCATATGCGTTTTGCGGATCGGATCCATCTATCAGTGCATCCGTAAAAATCATGCGGACATCTGAATGGAGCTTTACAGGGGGGTGATCAGGGAGTCTATATGGGGTGATCACCACAGTCATTGATCATGCCCCTGTAAAGCTTCATTCAGACGTCCGGATGCGTTTTGCGGATCGGATCCATCTATCAGTGCATCCGTAAAAATCATGCGGACATCTGAATGGAGCTTTACAGGGGGGTGATCAGGGAGTCTATATGGGGTGATCACCACAGTCATTGATCATGCCCCTGTAAAGCTTCATTCAGACGTCCGGATGCGTTTTGCGGATCGGATCCATCTATCAGTGGATCCGTAAAAATCATGCGGACGTCTGAATGGAGCTTTACAGGGGGTTGATCAATGACAGGGGGGTAATCAATGACAGGGGGGTGATCAGGGAGTCTATATGGGGTGATCAGGGGCTAATAAGGGGTTAATAAGTGACGGGGGGGTGTAGTGTAGTGTAGTGGTGCTTGGTGGGACTTTACTGAGCTACCTGTGTCCTCTGGTGGTCGATCCAAACAAAGGGGACCACCAGAGGACCAGGTAGCAGGTATATTAGACGCTGTTATCAAAACAGCGTCTAATATACCTGTTAGGGTTAAAAAAAAACACATCTCCAGCCTGCCAGCGAACGATCGCCGCTGGCAGGCTGGAGATCAACTCTCTTACCTTCCGTTCCTGTGAGCGCGCGCGCCTGTGTGCGCGCGTTCACAGGAAATCTCGCGTCTCGCGAGATGACGCGTATATGCGTCCAGGCGGAATGAATCAACCACCTCCAGGACGCGTCTGTGCGTACAGCGGTCCGGAGGTGGTTAAAGGATAGGATTGTGGAACATCTAAAATCCCATGGATTGCAAGATGAAAAACAACATGGGTGTCACGGCTGTATGTGAGCAACAAGAGCATGCACAGAAAATAGAGCTACTGACCGGACCCAAACTAGGGAGGATAAAGGGTGACCCCTGTCAGACCCTCAAAGCTCTCCCTATGCTGCTAAGCCCATGCCCGGATCCAAATGGTGGAAGGAGGCATGCCCGCGTACCTAAGACTGATGACCACTGTAACCCCTACAATAGTGGAAGGGGCACGGCCACCGGTGCCCTGCTCAGTATATGGAGGGAACCGTGGTCGCCTCGGATCCAGTCAGAAAACACACAGATACACAACAATGTCTGCACACTTAGCTGAAGGGGCTTCAGCCGCAGTGAAGACGGATCCAAAGACAGGCTGGCAATATCCGGAGTACTTGCTGCAGCAGAACACAGGTCCAGTGAAAGGATAGCATACAAGGGAAGATACTCAAGCAAGAGCTACAACTCAAATGAGAAATATAATCCACACCTACAATAGGAGGAGGGGGAATATAAAGGCAGGGAAATCAAACGCAGGAGAAACAGCTGGGAGGAAGGAAACAGAGAACTCCTCCCAGCTCTAGTAGTGACATCATCACAGGGGTGGAGAAACAGAGCTGTGAGAACGTCCCAAAGCTCTGGTAGTGACAGTACCCCCCCCTCTACGGGTGGACTCCGGACACCCAGGACCCACCTTCTCAGGATGAGCCCTATGAAATGCCCTGATGAGGCGAGTGGCTTTAATGTCCGACACCGGAACCCACATCCTCTCCTCAGGACCATAACCCTTCCAATGAACGAGGTACTGGAGAGAACTGCGGACAATGCGAGAGTCCACAATTCTGGAAACCTCAAACTCCAGATTGCCATCAACCAAAATCGGAGGAGGAGGCAAAGAGGAGGGTACCGTGGGCTGGACATATTGTTTTAAGAGAGATCTGTGAAATACATTATGTATCTTCCAAACCCGTGGAAGATCAAGACGGAAGGCAACAGGATTGATGACTGACAAGATTTTATAAGGCCCAATAAACTTGGGACCCAATTTCCAGGAGGGAACCTTCAGTTTAATATTTCTTGTAGACAACCACACCAGATCACCCACACTCAGGTCCGAACCAGGCACACGTCTCTTATCAGCCACACGCTTATACTTCTCACTCATCTTTCTAAGATTACTCTGAATCTTTTGCCAAATGGTAGACAAAGACGAGGAAAATCTCTCCTCCTCAGGTAAACCAGAAAGAGCCCCTCCCGAGAATGTCCCAAACTGCGGATGGAACCCATATGCACCAAAGAATGGCGACTTATCAGAAGATTCCTGACGACGGTTGTTCAGAGCAAACTCAGCAAGAGGGAGAAATGAACACCAATCCTCCTGGTTCTCTGCCACGAAACAGCGCAAATATGTCTCCAGATTCTGATTGAGGCGCTCAGTCTGACCATTCGACTGCGGGTGAAAAGCAGAAGAGAAGGACAGCCGAACCCCCAGGCGAGAACAGAAAGCCTTCCAGAACCTGGACACAAACTGCGTGCCTCTATCGGAAACAATATCAGAGGGAATGCCATGCAATTTAACAATATGGTCGACAAAAGCTTGCGCCAACGTTTTAGCATTGGGTAAACCAGGGAAAGGTACGAAATGAGCCATCTTGCTAAAAGGGTCCACCACCACCAGGATCACCGACTTCCCTAAGGAACGAGGAAGATCCGTGATAAAGTCCATGGACAGGTGTGTCCAAGGACGGGAAGGTATGGGTAACGGGAGAAGGGAACCTGAAGGGCGTGAACGAGGGACCTTAGCGCGAGCGCACGTCTCACAAGCAGCCACAAAACCCTCCACCGACTTACGAAGAGCCGGCCACCAAAATCTCCGAGCAATGAGATCTACCGTGGCTCTACTCCCGGGGTGACCAGCAAGAACAGTATCATGATGCTCCTTGAAGAGTTTGTAACGTAGCTCAGGAGGCACAAACAACTTCCCAGAAGGACAACGGGCAGGTGCCTCAGTCTGGGCAGCCTGGACCTCGGCCTCCAAATCCGAATATAGAGCAGAAACAACTACCCCCTCCGCCAAAATGGGACCCGGGTCCTCGGAGTTTCCTCCTCCCGGAAAACAGCGAGAGAGAGCATCAGCCTTCACATTTTTGATCCCAGGGCGGAATGTGACGACAAAATTGAATCTGGAGAAGAACAGAGACCATCTGGCCTGTCTCGGATTCATACGCCTGGCCGACTCCAAGTATGCCAGATTCTTATGGTCGGTAAAAACGGTGATAGGGTGCCTGGCCCCCTCCAACCAATGGCGCCATTCCTCGAAAGCCAACTTGATGGCCAACAACTCCCTATCTCCCACATCATAGTTTTTCTCTGCCGGGGAGAGTTTTTTAGAGAAAAAGGCACAGGGTCGCCATTTGGCAGGAGAAGGGCCCTGGGACAAAACCGCACCCACACCCACCTCGGAAGCATCCACCTCAACAATAAAAGGTAAGGAAACATCGGGATGCACCAAGACGGGAGCAGATGCAAAACTCTCTTTAATCTTAGAAAAAGCTGCAAGCGCCTCCTCCGACCAAGAGGAAAAATCCGTCCCCTTTTTTGTCATGTCAGTGAGGGGTTTGACAACAGAGGAATAATTCAAAATGAACTTTCTGTAATAGTTCGCAAAACCCAGAAAGCGCATCAATGCCTTCTGATTCTCAGGAAGCTCCCACTCAAGTACAGCACGGACCTTCTCCGGATCCATGCGAAAACCAGAAGCAGAGAGGAGAAAACCCAGAAATTGAATCTCCGATACCATAAAAAGACATTTCTCCAGCTTGGCGTACAATTTATTTTCCCGCAGAATCTGCAGAACCTGAAAAAGATGATCCTGATGGGTCTGAACATCAGGGGAAAAAATCAAAATATCATCAAGATACACCAATACAAATTTCCCCATTAAATGGTAGAAAATACTGTTAACAAAATGCTGAAAGACGGCCGGAGCATTCATCAGGCCGAAAGGCATAACGAGATTCTCGAAATGCCCGTTAGGGGTATTAAAGGCCGTTTTCCATTCATCCCCCTCTCTGACCCTGACCAGGTTGTACGCGCCTCTCAAATCCAATTTGGAAAAAACCTTGGCCCCAACAATTTGGTTGAAGAGGTCCGGGATCAGAGGAAGGGGATAGGGATCGCGTATCGTGATACGGTTCAGCTCCCTAAAATCTAGGCAAGGTCTCAGAGAGCCATCTTTTTTTTTAACAAAAAAAAACCCAGCGGCAACAGGTGATTTTGAGGGACGAATATGCCCCTTATCGAGACTCTCGGAGATATAGGTTTGCATTGCGATTCTTTCCGGTTGTGAGAGATTGTAGAGGCGAGCTTTTGGCAGCTTGGCGCCGGGAATGAGGTTAATGGGACAGTCAAACTCCCGGTGAGGAGGTAGCTCCTGAACATCGCTCTCGGAAAACACGTCCGAGAAATCAGAGAGAAATGATGGCACAGTTTTAGTAGACACCTCTGCAAAAGTCGCTGTAAGACAATTCTCTCTACAAAAGTCACTCCACTCATTTATTTGCCTTCCTTGCCAATCAATATTGGGGTTATGTCTAGTGAGCCAGGGTAACCCCAAAACTAGAGGAGAAGGCAATCCGTTAAGGACAAAACAAGATATATCCTCCACATGAGTGTCACCTACAGCTAACCGGATATTGTGAACAATGCCCTTCAGAGATCTCTGTGAGAGTGGAGCAGAGTCAATAGCAAAAACAGGTATATCCTTTTCTAATGTGCAAACCTGAAAACCATGCATGGCTACAAATTGAGTGTCAATAAGATTGACGGCCGCTCCACTATCAACAAAAATCTCACAAGAAATGACTTTGCTCTCTAGCGCCACCCTGGCAGACAGGAGAAAACGGGAACTGCAGGTCAGAGGAAAAGCATCAATTCCTACATCAACTTTGCCCAAAGTAGCAGATGAAGCAGAGTTTGATGATTTACCTTTTGAGGTTTTTCTCTTATTATCGCTCTTAGTACAGTTCAAGAATCTCCTAGACGGACAAACATTTGCCAAATGACCTATGCCCCCACAACAAAAACACACCATACTCTGAGGACTAAATCCTCTTTTATCAGGGGCAAGTCGACCTAGCTGCATGGGCTCCTCCTCAGAGGGGAGCGAGACAGGATGAGGCCTCTGCACACTGAATGAGTCCGCAACACTGCCCCTAGACTGACAATGTCTGGACAGAGAGGTCTCGTTTCTTTCTCTTAGACGCCTGTCAAGGCGTACCGCCAATGACATGGCAGACTCTAAGGACGTTGGTCTCTCATGGCAAGCAAACGCATCTTTCAATCTCTCTGAGAGACCATGACAGAACTGACTCCGGAGTGCAGCATCATTCCAACCTGAATCAGCTGCCCATCTCCGAAATTCAGAACAATAAAGCTCCGCAGACAGTTTGCTCTGGCATAAAAAACGTAAGTTAGATTCGGCCAGAGCAACACGATCCGGGTCATCATATATCTGCCCCAGGGCCACAAAAAATCCTTCCACGGATCGAAGGGAGGGATCCCCTGATGGCAGCGAAAAAGCCCAAGTCTGAGCATTACCCCTGAGCAGGGAGATGACAATCCTCACCCTCTGCTCCTGATTACCAGAGGAATGTGGACACAAGCAAAAATGGAGTTTGCATGCCTCTCTGAAGCGAACAAAACTCTCACTGCCCCCGGAGAACGTTTCCGGAAGTGAGACCTTTGGCTCGCAACAGACTCCATGGGCCGGAGCAGAGCCCAATGCTTGAAGCTGAGTCATAGATTGACGGAGATCCGCTACCTCCAAAGAAAGACCCTGCATGCGGTCAACCAGGCCAGAAAGCGGATCCATGTAAAAAAAAGACGGTTTTGGTGGATTATAATGTCACGGCTGTATGTGAGCAACAAGAGCATGCACAGAAAATAGAGCTACTGACCGGACCCAAACTAGGGAGGATAAAGGGTGACCCCTGTCAGACCCTCAAAGCTCTCCCTATGCTGCTAAGCCCATGCCCGGATCCAAATGGTGGAAGGAGGCATGCCCGCGTACCTAAGACTGATGACCACTGTAACCCCTACAATAGTGGAAGGGGCATGGCCACCGGTGCCCTGCTCAGTATATGGAGGGAACCGTGGTCGCCTCGGATCCAGTCAGAAAACACACAGATACACAACAATGTCTGCACACTTAGCTGAAGGGGCTGCAGCCGCAGTGAAGACGGATCCAAAGACAGGCTGGCAATATCCGGAGTACTTGCTGCAGCAGAACACAGGTCCAGTGAAAGGATAGCATACAAGGGAAGATACTCAAGCAAGAGCTACAACTCAAATGAGAAATATAATCCACACCTACAATAGGAGGAGGGGGAATATAAAGGCAGGGAAATCAAACGCAGGAGAAACAGCTGGGAGGAAGGAAACAGAGAACTCCTCCCAGCTCTAGTAGTGACATCATCACAGGGGTGGAGAAACAGAGCTGTGAGAACGTCCCAAAGCTCTGGTAGTGACAATGGGTTTACTTCAGGGAGATCATGTCAAACAAATCTTATAGATTTTTTTGACTGGGTGACTAAAATAATAGACGGTGGAGGTGCAGTAGACATCGCATATCTATATTTTAGTAAGGCTTTTGACACTGTCCCACATAGAAGACTTATCAATAAACTGCAGTCATTGAGCATGGACTCCCATATTGTTGAGTGGATTAGGCAGTGGCTGAGTGACAGACAACAGAGGGTTGTAGTCAATGGAGAACATTCAAAACAAGGTCATGTTACCAGTGGGGTTCCACAGGGATCTGTACTGGGACCAATTTTGTTTAATATCTTCATAAGTGATATTGCAAAAGGCCTCGAAGGGAAGGTGTGTCTTTTTGCTGATGACACAAAGATATGTAACAGGGTTGATGTTCCTGGAGGGAAACGCCAAATGGAAAAGGATTTAGGAAAACTAGAAGAATGGTCAGAACTCTGGCAACTGAAATTTAATGTGGATAAGTGCAAGATAATGCACCTGGGGCGTAAAAACCCAAGGGCAGAATATAGAATATTTGACACAGTCCTGACCTCAGTATCTGAGGAAAGGGATTTAGGAGTAATTATTTCAGAAGACTTAAAGGTGGGAAGACAATGTAATAGGGCAGCACGAAATGCCAGCAGAATGCTTGGATGTATAGGGAGAGGTATAAGCAGTAGAAAGAGTGAAGTGCTTATGCCGCTGTACAGAACACTGGTGAGACCTCACTTGGAGTATTGTGCGCAGTACTGGAGGCCATATCTCCAGAAGGATATAGATACTCTAGAGAGAGTTCAGAGAAGAGCTACTAAACTAGTACATGGATTGCAGGATAAAACTTACCAGGAAAGGTTAAAGGACCTTAACATGTATAGCTTGGAAGAAAGAAGAGACAGAGGGGATATGATAGAAACTTTTAAATACATAAAGGGAATCAACTCGGTAAAGGAGGAGAGCATGTTTAAAAGAAGAAAAACTACCACAAGAGGACACAGTTTTAAATTAGAGGGGCAAAGGTTTAAAAGTAATATAAGGAAGTATTACTTTACTGAGAGAGTAGTGGATGCATGGAATAGCCTTCCTGCAGAAGTGGTAGCTGCAAATACAGTGAAGGGGTTTAAGCGTGCATGGGATAGGCATATGGCTATCCTTCATATAAGATAGGGCCAGGGACTATTAATAGGATTCAGATATATTGGGCAGACTAGATGGGCCAAATGGTTCTTATCTGCCGACACATTCTATGTTTCTATGTTTGCCACATTTAGCTATGGCTTGCATGACATCTTTTAATGTCGGCTCCTCTGCATCAGAATCTAGCGTTCCTGAGGGTAAACTTTCATGTGTATCGGCTAACGAGCCAAAACGATTTGAACAGGCCGCCGGAGTATTATCCGGGTCAGGCCCTTCAGCGTCAGAGTCTGCATCAGACATGTCTTCAGTAACCCTTGATTTTCTAGGAGTACCTTTCCCAGATGCAGCCGTCGATAATCAGGCATATTTCACTAACTTGGCCGCCGCTTCTTTCTGGAGTTCCGTGACTCGGCCTGAGCGCCCTGGAGTGCCGCCGGCGCCATCTTGGTTCTCCTTCTCCAGCCCTCGTTGCTCCTTTCTGCGGGTCATGCTGACCTGTTACGGTCTCCCCAGATATCCAGGGGGGTTCTCTGACGTCTGTCCGACCAGGTATATGTAGGAGAAGTTTGATTTCAGGAGTCTATCAGGATAAATTAGCCGAGGTAACGGAGGAGCTCTGCACCACACGTCCGCTCACATACTCCGCTAGGCCACGCCCCCGTGAAGTATCCTCTTAGTTGTTGGTAAAAAAGGTTTTATTCTACTCACAGACAATGGTAGATAACAGGCATGTCACAGTAAAATCAATTCAAACTCCTGCCCGACCCGGGTTTCGCTCTCTGGCTTCCTCAGGGGCGACAACTGCGCATGTCCACAGCTGGGCCCTTTAAATAGCCCAATCTCCCATTCTCAAGCTGTGGGAGCCATAGCCCAATCAGGACATATTAAATTACATCAATAAAATACAATACATTTAACATATCATTAATATCTGCAATCTTCTCACCATAAAACAATATCAACCGTACACCAGATATATTCAAAAATCAGTTAGATCTTTTTCACTTGTACAGTGTGCTTTTCACTATCATGTCGCCACAGCCTTATAATATATACAACCTCATCTAAATGTTTTGTTATCCCTCTTATCTAGACCGCATTTATATATAAAGTATACTCTCTTTCTCAACTTTCATTCTACATTTTTCAAAAAACTTCTTAGTTCAAACTATTCATATCTCTCTTATACGTTTCCTCCCGCACTCACTTAAATCTCTCTCCACCCACTATTAGTCACGTCACTATTAGTCACGGGGTTGTGTTTGTTTTGGAGTGACGTGACTAATAGTGGGTGGAGAGAGATTTAAGTGAGTGCGGGAGGACACATGCTGAAATGAAGGTACTTTATTGCACATTGCTATGTTAACGGTTTTATATGCTCAAAATAGGTGACAGATTTCCTTTAAAGCCTTTGTCTGGAAGGAAGTTTGTGATGATGATCCCCTGTGAGAAAGACGATTCCTTACACTAGGTATAGGAGCAGGCTAGGTTGCCCAAGTGCAACAGCTATAAATGTGTGCTGCTAATTAGTGTTTAACGAGCATGCTCGGCTGAATACCTGATCGACTCGAGCATCGCTATGCTCGGCACATGGCGGTACTCGGCCGAGTACCGCACGTGCTCGAGCACCATGCTCGAGTCTCCTCCCCACATGTTTCATGGCTGCTAAGCAGCCAATAAACGTGCAGGTAAGTACTGCCATCACTGTAATGCCAGTAGCCATGTTGGCTACTGGCATTACAGTGATTGGCTGGCCGGGAACGCGTCATCGGGTGCTATATAGCACCCGATGACGTGAGTTCGGCTCATTGCGAGTCAGGAAGAGCTGCGCTTAGGAAGGGACAGATAGTGTAGGGAGTTTGTGTCAGGGAATTTGGTCCCTGCAGTGAATTGTCTCATCTGTTCTGCAACACCCGTGTGTGTGTCAGGCCCAGATATTGGGAAAAATATTAGCGAAAACAATTAAATATTTTCCCATAATTTATCCACATTTTTCCTATAAACGGTCCCTGCAGTGAATTGTCACATCTGTGCTGCAATAGCGTCTGTGTGTCAGGCCCAGATATTGGGAAAAATATTAGCGAAAACAATTATATATTTTCCCATAATTTATCCACATTTTTCCTATAAACGGTCCCTGCAGTGAATTGTCACATCTGTGCTGCAATAGTGTCTGTGTGTCAGGCCCAGATATTGTGAAAAATATTAGTGACAACAAATATGTTTTTTCCATAATTTATCCACATTTTGTCTATAAATGTTGTCTGCAGTTATTTGTCACATCTGCGCTGCAATAGCGTGTGTGTGTCAGGACAAGAGATAGTAAAAATATAAGTGAAATCTATTTTCCTTTTTCCATACTTTTACATACTTTTTCCATATACTGTGCTTGCTGTGAACTGTGACATCCGTGACACATCTTGTGTGTCAAGCGTACCTATAACATTTAATATAATGAAGGCGAGCATTAAGGGGCGGGGAAGTGGCCGTGATGCTGATGGTGCACGCAGAGGCCGTGGCCCTGGGCGTGTTGAAACTGTGCCTGCTGCCAGAGCACAAGAAAAAAAATCATCCAAGATACCTAGCTTCATGTCCCAGTTTGCAGGGTGGCGCAGGACACCATTCTTGAAGTCAGCCCAGTGCGAGCAGGTGGTCGGTTGGATTGCAGCAGATAGTGCTTCCAGTCAGTTAAGCACCACCCTGTCTTCCACCAAGTCCAGTCTCAGTGGCCAGGATTCTGGTCCACACAATCCTCACCCTGATCCTCCTTCCTCCCACCATTTACAGTCTGGCCAAACAAGTGATCCCACACTCGGATATTCCGAGGACCTCTTTTCATCGCCATTAATTGATTTGGCCCTCTCGCCAAGCACGCTTGAAGAGGGACCTGAGCTCTTGTGCCCCGATTACCAACCTCTTGAGCATCCAGAGTCACAAGAACATGATACTGGGGAACAGCAATTAGTGTTTAATGAGGTGGATGATGATGAGACACAGTTGCCAATGACTCAACCGCAATTACTGTCTCAAGAGGTAGAGGAAGAGGATGACACACAGTTGTCAATCACTGAGGTTGTGGTTGGTCAACAAATCAGGAGGATGATCAGAGTTAGGAAGTAGAAGAGGAGGTGATGGATGATGAGGTCACTGACCCAACCTGGGAAGGTGGCAACAAGCAGAGCGAGGAGATCAGTACAGAGGGGGAGGGATCTGCAGCACTGCAACAGGCTGGAAGAGGCAGTGGGGTGGCAAAAGGTAGAAGGTGGGCACCACCGAACAGGCCCGCAGCTGTTCCACGGAGTACCCCCTTGCGTAAATCTCCCTTGCCAAGGGGTAAGTGTTCGGCAGTATGGCGCTTTTTTGAGGAAAGTGCGGATGACAAAAGAATAGTAGTTTGCAACCTGTGCCACACCAAAATGAGCCGGGGCGTGAACACTAGAAACCTCACCACCACCTCACCACCACCAGCATGATCCGCCACATGGCATCAAAGCACCCTAATAGGTGGGCCGAACGCCTGGGTCCACAATCTGTGTCTGCAGGTCACACCACTGCCTCCTCTTCCCCTGTGTTTCGTGCTGGCCAATCCCCTGTCCAAGATACAGGCCCGGATGCCTCCCGCCCTGCACCTGGACCTTTGCAAGCACCATCAGTGACCACATCCACTTCCCTGTCCCAGCGCAGCATCCAAATGTCTTTACCCCAGGCATTTGAATGCAAGCGCAAATACCCAGCCACCAACCCACCGACAGGCCATAGCACTAAATGCGCAGCTTTTCAAATTACTGCCCTGGAAATGTTGCCATTTAGGCTTGTGGACACTGAGGCCTTCCACAGCCTGATGTCTTCAGCCATCCCTCGTTACGCAGTCCCCAGCCACCACTATTTACAAGATGTGCCGTGCCAGCCTTACACCAACATGTGTCCCTTAACATCACACGTGCCCTGACCAACGCAGTTACTGGGAAGGTCCACTTAACCACGGACACATGGACAAGTGCTTTCGGCCAGGGACGCTAGATTTCCCTGACGGCACACTGGGTGAATGTTGTGGAGGCCGGGAGTGACTCGTACCCTGGGATGGCACAGGTGCTACCGACGCCAAGGATTGCGGGCCCCAATTCCATCGGGGTTTCCGCCACCACCTACGTTAGTGGCTCCAACCCCCACTTCTCCTCCTCCTCCACTTCCACCTCCGAATTATCTGCTTGCAGCACCAGTCAGTCATCAGTCAGTAGCTGGAAGCAGTGTAGCACTTCAGTGGGGAAGCGGCAAGAGGCCGTGCTGAAGCTGATCTGCCTAGGTGACAAACAGCACATAGCCGCAGAGCTGTGGCAGGGGATAAGAGACCAGACTGAACTGTGGGTCTCGCCACCCAACCTAGAACCAGGCACGGTTGTGTCTGATAATGGCCGTAACTTGGTGGCGGCTTTGGAGCTGGGCAACCTTAGACAAATCCCATGCCTTGCCCACGTATTCAACCTTGTGGTTCAGCGGTTTCTACAAACATACCCCAATTTGCCTGAGCTACTGGTGAAGGTGCGCCGCATGTGTGCACATTTCCGCAAGTCACCGACAGCTTCAGCCAGTCTGTCAATGCTGCCGCAGCGCTTGAAATTGCCAGCTCACTGGCTGTTGTGTGACGTGAGCACGCGCTGGAACTCCATGTTCCACATGTTGGCCAGGCTTTGTGAGCAGCAGAGGGCAGTTGTGGAAAACCAGCTGCAACATGGTCTTCGCTAGAGTTAAGCGGACACCTGGATGTTCGGGTTCGATGTGTTCAGCCGAACTTCACAAAAAAGTTCGAGCTCGGGACCCGAACTTGACCGCGAACCCGAACCCCATTGAACTCAATGGGGACCCGAACTTTTGAGCACTAAAATGGCTGTAAAAAAGTCATGGAAAGGGCTAGAGGGCTGCAAATGGCAGCAAAATGTGGTTAAGAGCATGGCAAGTGCTCTGCAAACAAATGTGGATAGGGAACTGACTTAAAATAAAATAAAATACGTCAAAATAAAAAATAATAATCTTGATCTTGGAGGACGAGGTCCATATGGAGTAGGAGGGTGAGGAGGTTGTGGCCGTGGCGGTGTAGGTAGAAGTGGAGTTGGAGGATGAGGAGGTAGCCTACACTGCTTTTTGGTTTTATTTATTTATTTATTTATTTTGTTTAAATTAGGGTACACCCCAAAACATTGGGAAATATAACCTGTTATAACCCCCTCCAGCCGTGCTAAACAAACGTTCAGACAATACACTGGCTGCAGGGCAGGCCAGCACCTTCAAGGCGTAAAGGGCAAGCTCAGGCTATATGCCCAATTTGTAGACCCAGAAGTTGAAGGGGGCAGACCCATCAGTCAGTACGTGTAGGCGTGTGCACACATACTGCCCCACCATGTCGCACGTCCCCGTGATGTGCATGATCCAATTGGATATCTGCTCTATCAACTTTTGATGTTCTTTTCTGCGCCTACCATGTTGATCACGGTTAGCGGCGAATCAGGGTTCCACGCTGGAGAGGGAGCGTGAGAAAGGGAGACCACATCCAAGGGAGGTCAATGGATGCAATGTGATTGAGCGGAAATGTGGGACAAGTTATTAAAGCAGAAGGATTGAATGAAAGGGCCAATTAAAGACGAATTTTAGAAATTTAAGTCCCTGTCACCTATGCAGTTTTACTGAACCACACCAACCAGCGATATAGACCTTGGTGACCGTGTCACTCTGTCTGTCCCGTCAGCAGCGGTCCTCCACTGGCCTGTGCTGTGCCTGTCGGCTGTTGGTGAGTGGCGACGTTACCCTCCGGGTCGGAGTCTGGGTGGAGCATGCCTGTGCCAGCAATACACTGGCCAATCAGCAGCTGTCTCTTTCTGCTGACTTGCGCTGATTGGCCAGTGTTACGTGCAGCAAGCCCTTGACTGGATGGATCCGCAGGTCAGACAGAAACTGGGCTGGGAGCGGGGTAGACGGTCGCTGGATGCTGAATGAACACAAGTGCCCCGCTGCGCCACATATTAACTTTTTTTCCCACAGTAAACGGAGTAGGCGGGGCCAAACAGAGTGGGCGGGGCCTTTCCTGCGCTCCGGGCCCCCCAGTGCCGCGGGCCCTATAGCAACGGCGTGGTCTGCCTATATTGGCGGTACGCCACTGTAACTCCCCCCCAAAAAATAAATATAACTGTGTTTTTTCATACAGAAGTTATGTCATTTTTCTCAAGCCTTTTTGAAACCCTGGATGACACACCAGTAAAATTGTCACCAGTTTACATTCTGCTACTTCTGGAGATACAGAAGATATGTATGTCCTGTCTTGTGTATCTATCCACTATAGGGTATAACATAGAAGGAGTTCTACCAGAACAGACTACCAGATTACTTTAAGGAGATGTTGACATAGCCTAAGATAGCCTTCCTCTCATCTTTCTATCTCAGTAAAATAAAATATTTTAGCAAAAAATTCACTGATACTGCAGTTTTACGGAGGAAATCGAACCAACCAAGCCCAAAAATCCCCTCCCCTAGGAGGTAAGGCGAGTCCATCTTTTTATTAAAAATTTCCTCTACTTAATTAAAAAAAATCATATATTTGTTCAAAATCTCACTGGGAAGGGGGCCAATTCTCAATTATGTAATGGGGTCCTCTGAGATCTGTATATACCTCTGCTTTGCATACTTTTGGAGGTATTTTTCTGTTTTCACTAGCAGGCATAGTGTTTACAAAATGATGTTACACAAACTTTCAGACATCTTCTGCCTCATGGCTTAGTCTAGAGTCAGGGGACTGAAATTAAAGCTTTTCAATAATGTTCTCTAGGAACTGGAGAAAGTAATGTAGCCGATTTGATTATTTGTAAAACACAAAGGCATTATATGTTGCTATGTGTATCAGGTGGATGAACATCTTTTTATACTCATTTACTCCAATGAATTTATTGTAGACTGTGATGCAGACCGTCCATTTGATATCAGAGGTGGGACCACCATGTTCTCTCGCTTTTGTGTTTGTGTGGACAGGTATCAACCTAAACTTGTCCTTGCAGTCACTGAAATTTTGTTGTAAAAGCCCCCATATCAGTCCATGTAATTGCTTATACAATGGAACACTTGCATAGTAATGAGTGTACAACTAATAAGTATTCAGTAGAGGCCACTTCAAGTCCTAGACTATTTTGCCAATGGTTGCAATTTCACTGACAAATCTTAGGAATTCTATGTATTTTTTCCCCCCTTAATAGACTCTAAAGAAAAAAGGTGTATCCTATAGTGGTCCCACACATCTTGCAAATTCTTACCCCATATTTAGTTTTTTTTAAGGAATACACTGGCAGAATAAAAGCCTACTGGGTCCTACCCTTAAAACTCATGAGTGATTAATTCACCTTCAAGATGGTTATCAGTAGCTTTATTTTATATAGACCGTTTCAGTCTGGATCATTACTGGGGGAACTGGTGGTCATCATTAAATGGAGACAGCTTCCACTTTCAGAAGTGGCATATAACGGCAAGGATACTGAGTGCTCTTGCAGGCTTGAATCCAAACTAGCACTTTCCAGCCCCAAATCTCCAGAATCTTCCCAAGTGCTGGGAAAGTGCAGGAAAACAAAGAATAAGCAGCAGTCATGAGGATACCATGCCAGTAGATATGGTGTCAAGCAAGCTGATGGTTTCATGAGCAGACAATTCTTTAAAGAGGTTGTCCCATAAAAATATTTTGCAGTTTTCAAATCAGCACCTGGATCTGAATACTTTTGTAATTGTACGTAATTAAAAATCCACAGAGTTATTCAATGAAATATACAGTCAGGTCCATAAATTTTGGGACATAGACACAATTCTAACATTTTTACTCTATACACCACCACAATGGATTTATAATTGAAACAAACAAGATGTGCTTTAACTCCAGACTGTCAGCTTTAATTTGAGGGTATTTACATCCAAATCAGGTGAACGGTGTAGGAATTACAACAGTTTACACATGTGCCTCCCACTTGTTAAGGGACCAAAAGTAAGGGGACACAATAATAATCATAAATCAAACTTTCACTTTTTAATACTTGGTTGCAAATCGTTTGCAGTCAATTACATCCTGAAGTCTGGAACGCATAGACATCACCAGACGCTGGCTTTCATCCCTGGTGATGCTCTGCCAGGCCTCTACTGCAACTGTCTTCAGATCCTGCTTGTTCTTGGGGCATTTTCCCTTCAGTTTTGTCTTCAGCAAGTGAAATGTATGCTCAATGGGATTCAGGTCAGGTGATTGACTTGGCCATTGCATAACATTCCACTTCTTTCCCTTAAAAAACTCTTTGGTTGCTTTTGCAGTATGCTTTGGGTCATTGTCCATCTGCACTGTGAAGCGCAGTCCAATGAGTTCTGAAGCATTTGGCTGAATATGAGCAGATAATATTGCCCGAAACACTTCAGAATTCATCCTGCTGCTTTTGTCAGCAGTCACATCATCAATAAATACAAGAGAACCAGTTCCATTGGCAGCCTTACATGCCCACGCCATGACACTACCACCACCATGCTTCACTGATGAGGTGGTATGCTTAGGATCATGCGCAGTTCCTTTCCTTCTCCATACTCTTCTCTTCCCATCACTGTGGTACAAGTTGATCTTGGTCTCATCTGTCCATAGGATGATGTTCCAGAACTGTGAAGGCTTTTTTAGATTTCGTTTGGCAAACTCTAATCTGGCCTTCCTGTTTTTGAGGCTCACAAATGGTTTACATCTTGTGGTGAACCCTCTGTATTCACTCTGGTGAAGTCTTCTCTTGATTGTTGACTTTGACACACATACACCTACCTCCTGGAGAGTGTTCTTGATCTGGCTAACTGTTGTGAACGGTGTTTTCTTCACCAGGAAAATAATTCTTCGGTCATCCACCACAGTTGTTTTCCGTGGTCTTCCGGGTCTTTTGGTGTTGCTGAGCGTTCCTTCTTTAAGAATGTTCAAAACAGTTGTTTTGGCCACGCCTAATGTTTTTGCTATCTCTCTAATGGGTTTGTTTTGTTTTTTCAGCCTAATGATGGCTTGCTTCACTGATAGTGACAGCACTTTTGATCTCATCTTGAGAGTTGACAGCAACAGATTCCAAATGCAAATAGCACACTTGAAATGAACTCTGGACCTTTTATCTGCTCATTGTAATTGGGATAATGAGGGAATAACACACACCTGGCCATGGAACAGCTGAGAAGCCAATTGTTACATTACTTTTGGTCCCTTAACAAGTGGGAGGCACATATGCAAACTGTTGTAATTCCTACACAGTTCACCTGATTTGGATGTAAATACCCTCAAATTAATGCTGACAGTCTGCAGTTAAAGCACATCTAGTTCGTTTCATTTCAAATCCATTGTGGTGGTGTATAGAGTAAAAATGTTAGAATTGTGTCGATGTCCCAATATTTATGGACCTGACTGTATCTGTATAGCGCCACTTACTTATTGTTCTTTTTCTTATTTATTTGTCCGGCTCACTGAGATGGACGCACATGCTCAGTTTTATCCTGTGATATGGAGAGAGCTCCAGCAGAAAGGACACGCCTCCTGAGCTTCAACAGGAAAGACACTCCCCTGAGCTGCCAGCTTGATATAAATCTAAATAATAAAAGTAAAAATAATGGATGGCACACTAATATCTAGTGTCGCATGGACTACATTAGAATGAGGAGTTATAAACAAATTTATTCACACCGTGTGTTACAAGAAAAAAAAAGTACAGGATTAAAAATAAAGATTGAAAATCCCACATATATTCACTGGTGATTACAAACATATCGTGAAATGGTAACGTATGATTTACAACATTACAATCTGCTATATTATCAAGGGAAATATCACAGTGATAAGATATTCTAAGACTTTGGTATTAAAAGATCAAACAGCGCATTAAGCAACAGCTCGCCTACAAATGAACTGAATAATTCTATTATTTTATCATTACATTCTTGGACTAGAATCTTATTTCCATAACTTCTTGGAAGGAGACTACCTATATATACAAGTCCACATCATTATTTTATGATCAACTATTTTGCAACATTGTGTCCTAAATTAAAGTAACATTGTATTCCACAATTACTTAAATATAAGTCCTGATCATCATCCAAATAATCAACTATTCGAACGGGACATTTGCATATATACTTTAATCAACACATAATGGTCACTTTTGGAACATACTACTAAAGAGTGACTTTGCATTTTTTGGAACATTTTTTGGAACTTTTTGGAGTCATATCATATATTCTTTTGGATTTATATATCTAATATACAGTACACTGCTCAAAAAAATAAAGGGAACACAAAAATAACACATCCTAGATCTGAATTAATTAAATATTCTTCTAAAATACTTTGTTCTTTACATAGTTGAATGTGCTGACAACAAAATCACACAAAAATAAAAAAATGGAAATCAAATTTTTCAACCCATGGAGGTCTGGATTTGGAGTCACACTCAAAATTAAAGTGGAAAAACACACTACAGGCTGATCCAACTTTGATGTAATGTCCTTAAAACAAGTCAAAATGAGGCTCAGTAGTGTGTGTGGCCTCCACGTGCCTGTATGACCTCCCTACAACGCCTGTGCATGCTCCTGATGAGGTGGCGGACGGTCTCCTGAGGGATCTCCTCCCAGACCTGGACTAAAGCATCTGCCATCTCCTGGACAGTCTGTGGTGCAACGTGACGTTGGTGGATAGAGCGAGACATGATGTCCCAGATGTGCTCAATTGGATTCAGGTCTGGGGAACGGGCGGGCCAGTCCATAGCATCAATGCCTTCGTCTTGCAGGAACTGCTGACACACTCCAGCCACATGAGGTCTAGCATTGTCTTGCATTAGGAGGAACCCAGGGCCAACCGCACCAGCATATGGTCTCACAAGGGGTCTGAGGATCTCATCTCGGTACCTAATGGCAGTCAGGCTACCTCTGGAGAGCACATGGAGGGCTGTGCGGCCCTCCAAAGAAATGCCACCCCACACCATTACTGACCCAATGCCAAACCGGTCATGCTGAAGGAGGTTGCAGGCAGCAGAACGTTCTCCACGCCGTCTCCAGACTCTGTCACGTCTGTCACATGTGCTCAGTGTGAACCTGCTTTCATCTGTGAAGAGCACAGGGCGCCAGTGGCGAATTTGCCAATCTTGGTGTTCTCTGGCAAATGCCAAACGTCCTGCACGGTGTTGGGCTGTAAGCACAACCCCCACCTGTGGATGTCGGGCCCTCATATCACCCTCATGGAGTCTGTTTCTGACCGTTTGAGCAGACACATGCACATTTGTGGCCTGCTGGAGGTCATTTTGCAGGGCTCTGGCAGTGCTCCTCCTGTTCCTCCTTGCACAAAGGCAGAGGTAGCGGTCCTGCTGCTGGGTTGTTGCCCTCCTACGGCCTCCTCCACGTCTCCTGATGTACTGGCCTGTCTCCTGGTAGCGCCTCCATGCTCTGAACACTACGCTGACAGACACAGCAAACCTTCTTGCCACAGCTCGCATTGATGTGCCATCCTGGATAAGCTGCACTACCTGAGCCACTTGTGTGGGTTGTAGACTCCGTCTCATGCTACCACTAGAGTGAAAGCACCGCCAGCATTCAAAAGTGACCAAAACATCAGCCAGGAAGCATAGGAACTGAGAAGTGGTCTGTGGTCACCACCTGCAGAACCACTCCTTTATTGGGGGTGTCTTGCTAATTGCCTATAATTTCCACCTGTTGTCTATCCCATTTGCACAACAGCATGTGAAATTGATTGTCACTCAGTGTTGCTTCCTAAGTGGACAGTTTGATTTCACAGAAGTGTGATTGACTTGGAGTTACATTGTGTTGTTTAAGTGTTCCATTTATTTTTTTGAGCAGTGTATATTGGATGAGAGTCTCAGATTTTATAATGTTTGCATCAATTGTATGAGTGCATTATTTTCTGTAATTTTTATTTTATAAATTGTGGGGACTCACTCTGGTAGACAGGATTAGTGGATGCAGTATAGAGGCAACAACAAGTTCTTTGCATCAAACAGTTCAGTGTTTTATTCACACTTTAGGCAAGTGACAAAGCAAGCAGTCATATTCAAACAAAAAAGTCACCTTGCGGTGTTGGTGGTGGTAATTCACACCATGCGGCAATTCTGCCTCAAAGAGTCCTTGCTCATAGCAGCACCAACCTGTTTTCACGCCAAACAGGTACGGATGTAGCAGGGTTAACACACATGCTTTATGAGACATGTTATCTAAACTAAATGTAACTAAATGCGTTAAGCAATTGCTTTTCAATGGCTTTTGTTTCAAGATAACATGATGAGTTAAGAAATTTGAGTAAAGAGTGTGTGTGTTACCCCTGCTACATCTGTAGCAAGCCTTAATTCCAGACACAAGGCTACCAGATCCTAACACAGAGACATGGCTTCTGAGCCCAGCTGCCTATTAAGGACAGCTAGGTGCTGCCAAAACCCGTAAAAAGCATTTAAAATCCGGTCCAGTATTTGACCTCACCTGGCTTTAAATCAGCCCAGCAGCACATGCTGGGAGATAAATACCTGTTTCCCCAGACCAAACCTCTCACATACCCCCCCTTTGTTCAACCCTGAGGGGGTGAACACACGCTAGACAGTGTACCCGGGTCAGGGCATCCGCATTTCCCTGTAACCGGCCTGCCCTTCGTTTCACCGAAAACGTAAAGTTTTGCAGGGAGAGAAACCATCGGGTGACCCGGGCATTTCTATCCTTGGCCTGGCTCATCCACTTGAGAGGGGAGTGGTCAGTCACCAGGCAGAATTTTCTCCCCAATAAATAATAGCAGAGAGATTTTAGTGCCCACAGGATAGCCAGGCACTCTCTCTCCACTATACTATACCGCGTCTCGGCTGAGGTGAGCTTACGGCTGAGGAATACAACGGGATGCTCCTCCCCATTGACTTCCTGAGACAGTGAGACAGTACAGCACCGAGGCCGACTTCGGAGGCATCGGTCTGTACTATAAACTCTATTTTGAAGTCACCAAAACCGGGGACTCCATAGCTGAGTAATTACATCTAACTAGGTTACCTGTATGGGAGTCTTTTCTTGTCATTGCACTTTATGTATTTGCTTCTACATTTTATATGATGTCTAATTTGTGTTGTGTGTATTTCTACCAATAAAATGTAATTACATTATATGTGTGTTTTTGGTTATCTGGGTAACGTACTCGATGACACTTTTATGTGGAGTGGGTTGTTGTTCCCACGCCTCACTGGCCACATCGAAGATACCGCTAGGGTGTCTGCCATACAGCAGTTCGAAGGGCGAGAACCCAGTAGAGGCCTGGGGTAACTCTCGCACTGCGAACATGAGATAGGGCAGAAGAAGGTCCCAGTCCTTCCCATCTTTAGACTCTACCTTTTTCAACATATTTTTTCATGTTTGGTTAAACCGTTCTACCAGACCGTCCGTAGTTGTTTTATGTGCAGCAACTTACAGAGTTCCCCCATCACCTTGGACATAAAAGGGGTCCCTTGGTCGGTCAGAACCTCTTTAGGTAGTCCTACTCGGGAAAACATCTCCATTAACTCCTTAGCTATGAGTTTGGCCAAGGTATGTCGCAGTGGCACAGCCTCAGGGTACGGAGTGGCGTAGTCTAGAATGAATAAGATGTGTTAATGCCCTCTGGCGGACTTCAGTACTGGGCCTATGAGGTCCATAGCTATTTAGTCAAACGGTACTTCAATAATCGAGTGAGGTACTAGGGGACTACAGAAATGTGGCTGGGGGCTAGTTATATGGCAGGTCGGGCAAGACTTACAAAACTCTTCCACTTCTTTGAATATGCTGGGCCAGTAAAACCACTGTAGAATACGATCCTAAGTTTTCTGCAGCCCCAGGTGACCCCCGAGAACATTTTAGTGGGCTATATCTAACACAAGCTTGCGATAAGCCTTGGGGACTGATAGGAATCTCAACGTCCCACTTGGTACCCCTGGCACCAAACTTCTAGTATCGGCTTGGTTTGAGTCCTTTTCTGACGTCAGGAGAGCGCTTCACTCAGTAGGTAACAAAAGACACAACAGTGATGTACTGAATGAACACTCTGAGGTTTATTTTTAATGCATACAGGTTATATAGAGGGGGCTTTACCCCCCTTATTAGCATATCATCGTAAGTTATGTATTCAACCTATCATATTAACACGTTTTATTCTACAGACAGAAAAAGAGAAACAAAAACGGAACTTCCATATTAGGAATATTGTCCGGGAGTAGTGCCAACTGCCAAAGAGATAAGATTCAGGGTTACAGAGAATAGAAACTTTACAGCAATTAGTTTCACAGCAATCAGAGTTAGTTCCTAACAGAGAAACGAAACTTCAGCAAAAAGCAGATGGTTTTGACATAAAAAAGAACATGGATTCCTTTCAAATCCCCTCTTAGAACCTTTAGTGTATCACACTACATGGTTCTTTCCTTTCTTGTCCTTTTTCTCTCTATATGATATTAGGTAATTCTTATACCCATCTGGGCTTCGATCCTCCTGGGGTAGAGTAGTCTGATATAATGACATATTAGAGAGCCCTTTTTCTAGCATTCGTCTCAAGGAATAACACATAATGCTACTACACCTACAATTACTATTAGTATGACAATCCCTAGTTGCATGAGACCTTGTTTCCAACTTGTGAACCACCCAAAGTATTGATCCCATGGATTATTTATACCTGAGTTCTTTTCCAGTTCTATTGACAGATCTTCAAGCTTTTTTATAGCTATTGTGACCTTACCAGTGGGGCCAGTATTGTTTAGTATGTATGTGCAACAGGAGGTCGGATCAGTCAATACTCGGCACACTCCACCCTTCTCTGCAAGAATCATATCCAACACCATTCGATTCTGGAATGTCATGATTGAGTCTGCTTGTAGTTCTTCTGCTACCCCTTGTAATGCATATCTGGTATAGTTTACAAACCTTTGCTGATTGTAGTATATGTAATTTATCCAATCCACATTTTTATTCACAGTAATGATGGGAAATATTAATTCAAATCCGGCGGCTACTTGATCTCTAGCTTTGAACTCATCTGGGACCCCTCTTGGAACACAACTCAATCAAAACTTGAAAGGGGGCTGCTTCTTTTGTTTATCTTTAGCACCCCTTTTTCTATAATATCTGATTCAGTAAAAATGTGCATGTTCATTATAACTTTGGCAAGCGCACATTCACCTTTCCAGGCACCTTCCAATCTGGATCTTATTTTTCCATCTCCACAGATCCAGTACACATCTCCTATGGAGTACACTTGGTTCTGAGTGAGGGATATGTTCAGATTGCTGTATTTGTGACAATAACCTTTGGTGAAATTCTGTACATTCCTCCCATGTCTATTCCCTTTGTAACATGTGTAGTTACCTGGATATACCTGGATACCTGCCCCTGGGCGAGGATTTTTTAACAGAGGGTATTTTGATTTCCATTCTGTACATACACTGTGGTTATAAGACATATTAACAAAAAGAGTCAAAAAACATTCTTCAACACTTTCTGGTAACACTAGGGGTACGGTACCTAGGTGTGGCTTGGCAGCACCGTATATGTAACAGTTACTTTTATTCACAGAGGCTGCACTATACTTCATCCACTCCAGCCACAAATTAACATCAGAAAAACCCGTCTCCATGGCCAAAGTATCCTCATATGTGGGATTAGATATGGCCGTTAGTTTTTTTTTAAAGAAACTATATGTGGGGCTAGTGGGTTTTTGGTGACACCTGTGATGGGTTGGTATTCCTTAGACTTATACATATCTCTAAGTCTGAACATTTGTGTTACCCGGGAAGTCTCAGCTCCCCACATTTTATGGAAGTACCATCCCAGTACATAATCTCCTTCATCATATTTACCAGGGTTTTCTATTGTCAATACAATTTTCATTTCCGCTGACCTTTTTTTGCAATAATTCAATGAGGAGGTGTCCACATAACACGTCCCTCTCTCAAGGAGTGTCATTCTTGTCAAAAGGGACTTAGAATTTTTTTTTTCTCCTTTTGAGGGCGCTTTCTGGTTTATATCCCCATTCTGTCCCTGTATTCCATCCCACTGATCCCCAGTATGCACAACCTTTTCCCCAGTATGAGTCTGTTACACATATATAGGCCTGTCCTTCTACATAGTTGTTGGAACAGTAGTTATAATATCAACATGTTTTCAATATATCACAAAGACAAAAGGTGTAGGTAGCTACGTGAGTGTTAGATGAATTATACCAAAAGGTGATTACGCCGCCCTTGCTAGTTGCGGCTACTTCTCCCATACTGCTAATTGGTAAAATCAACAAGATTATTGAAGCAATCTTAGTCAGTACATTCAACCATTTTCCAGAAAAGAGTGAGGAGCTCATCATGTTGGAGGTCAGGGCTGTCTGCCCCCGTTAGTACCTCTGGGCCTTGTTGGAGGTCAGGGCTGTCTGCCCCCGTTAGTACCTCTTGTCCTTCTTCAAGGCCAAGGCTGTCTGCCTCCGTTCCTGCCTCCTCTCTTGCTCTCACAAGCTTCACTCGAGTGGCGTGGATCCAAGTTGGAGACTGTTCAGTCAGCACGGCTGTTCTGGTCACTGCAACCACGGTAGTGGGTGGGCCATATGCAAAGTCACCTTGGGATTTTCCTTTCTTCAGTGTTTTGATCACTACCTCATTCCCCACCCTGTATGGGTGGGTGGGTTCCTGTGGAAGAGATGGAGACGTACAAGCAACTTTTTCCTCAGTTTTATTAAGTACCTGTATCAATTTGGTGACATATTCTTCCCTTATAAAATCAAGGTCTCCTTCCTGCACTATTGTTGGGCGGGTGGGGAAAGGCCTTCCCATGAGTATCTGTAAGGATTCTCAATGCTGTTATATCCTACCCCCTCTTTGCAGACTAATCCTGTCTTAGGATTTTTTTGCAATACTGGATAACACCAGTCTTGCTGTTCCTGTTCAGTGTCGTATCTTTGAAGATCATTAAGCATTTGTGACATCTCAGCGGTTGGAGGTGCCAAACATGGCATCTTCCAATGGTTACACAAACCTGTGGGGTTGCATTTGGCCACTCGTTTTGCCACCTTATCTGCCAGCGCATTGCCCTGTGAGACATGATCCTTACCATCTGCTGCCGTGAATCCTCTCTTCTGTCAAATCATACCATGGTCCCACACTACCCCATGTGCGTATCTACTATCAGTATAAATGGTGACAGGTCTGCCAGCATGTAGAATACATATCCTAGTGAGTGCAATGAGCTCAGCTGCCTGCTGTGTTGAGTGTGGATGCCCTTGAGTAGGCCTACAACATCATGTGTAGTGTGCAAAAATGGTGTAACGTCACATTGTGAAAGGAGTTGCCAACTCTACCATCATAGCACAGGCTGCAAGAGAACACAGACATGCCGGCATCCCTTGAACAGGGGTGGGCATTACCTTTGAGAAAAATACACAAGGACGCAACTTGCCTCCGTGTTCTTGTGTCAGTACACCCGCCATGGTGTTACAATTTTGTCATGCAAACATGTGGAAGGGCAGTTTGTAGTCAGGGAGGCTCAATCCTGGACTTGACATTAATGAACATTTCAGATAATCAAATGCATTGTACATTTCTGAAGACCATTTTATTAAATCAGGTTTGTCCTGCAGTGTTGCCTGCCTCAAGATATTGTCATAGTAGGAACAGTCTGGGATCCATTGTCTGCAGTAGTTCATCATTCCAAGGAAGGATAGCATTTCCTTCTTGGAGAGCGGGGTGACCAGGCCCGCTACAGACTGAACTCTCCCTGGACTGATCCTTCTTTCTCCCTTTGTGAGGACAAACCCCAAGTATTCGACTTGCTGTTTACACCATTGCATTTTCCCTAATGACACTTTGTGTCCACATTCAAACAACCATTGTAACAGTGATATACCATCCTCAATGTTGGCCTCCACTGACATACTGCACAACAGTAAATCATCCACGTATTGCAACAACACGGAACCTTGGGGGTGGGGTGCCATGGTTTTAAAGTCATTTGGAGGACAATGCTGAACACTACAGGTGAATCAGCATATCCCTGTGGCATTCTGCCCCAGGTCAGTTGACATCTGTCAATGGAAAAAGCAAAAATTAGTCTGGTCTTCTTGTCAACTGGGACAGAAAAGAATGCATTTTTCAGATCTATCACACTGAACCAAACAGCGTCTGCTGGAATGGCAGATAGTAATTGAGTGATGTCAGGTACAATAGGGGCTTTAGGCACAATGATGTTGTTGATGGCCCTTAAATCCTGTACAAAGCGGGTAGCACCATCTGCCTTTGTCACTGGATTTACAGGCGTGCTGTAGGGTGAAATCACCTCTTCCAGGATTCCCTTTTTGTAGGAATTCTTTTATCATTGACCTAAGTCCATCGAGTTTCTCTTTTGGCAGTAGGTTTAAGTTCTGGGTGGTTCTGTATGTTTGAAAGAATCAGTGGCACTGGTGTAGAGATTGGAATGAGATCTGAGTGTACTCTTATGCCCTGATTTTTGGCTGACACTTGTAAGTCAAGCTTAATGAACAAATCTTTACTTAACACACTTGAGGTTGCACTGCTATCTACCATGAATCCTACTCTCAGTCATCTAAGTCCACCCCTTTTAGTCGGACGCTGTGGTTCCACCTTCTGTCTGTCATTAGTGTCCCAGCTGTCCATGAGGACAGAGCTCTGATGTGAAGCACAACACTTAACATGTAACACGTAACTTCAAACATTGAAACAAACAAATCTGACAATACAGACATAAACACACAAAAGGCCCATAAAAACTTTTCATTGACTTCAATAATAAAGATTTTTACAGCTTGATCAATGCTGTTGGCACCAATAAAAACCAAAAACTTCCAAGAAAAATGAAATAAAATTCTCAATGCGCATATTATATGAAAACAAATATCGTACTCCATACACATTCATATTCATTTTCATGTACTTATCTTCACAAAACAGCTCATAACCACGCCCTTACACAAAAAAACTGAATTACACACACAGCTCTGCTAAAAGCATCCATTAGGGCTCTTTCACACTTTCAACTCCACTACAAATCAAAGCCACACCCATTCAAATTCCCCTGAATCATTTGTCTTCCATCCTAATCACACAATTGTCTTTGTTTCATCCCAAAACTTGCAGCACAGACAAACACAGCTTTCCGGGAAACAGATAGCCACACCACACCCAGAATTGCTGATGGTCTGTCGCTGTAAGACAATATACATGTTATAATCATACAGTCATTTTGTTAAACCCAAATCATTTTATATGCCAGGTGTTCTTAGTTAATGTTGTACATATATAATAATTCTTGTTAAAAGCTGGATTCTCACATTACACTGCTGGGGAAAGAAAATTATTGAACAATTTTTGTCTTCTATAATAATATTACACATATAACATCACTTACTCTGCAGGATTCCCTACCCCTTTGTATCATGTAATCCATATCCTAGGATGGGTCATGGTCAAAATGTGGCCATGCTTCTTTGTCTCCCAGACAAAGACCCTTTATCATGTCCATGGAGTACGGGCTATTATCGCCGTCCCTGGGAAAAGGGGCTAGCAGCTTGCATGGACTCAGTCCATCCAGCTAAATTATTCACCCATGGGTTAACTAGGAAGTAATTTGTGGGACTACACCGTGCAACATAAACTTTGCATGTTTCTCCCGTTTCAGGTTTGGGATAATTTGTTTTAGACCCTTGTGACCCCATTCCGTCTGATATTTTAATGATGCTACTTTCCTAGGACTGGCTGTACTGAAGCGTTAAGGATTCGACAAATTAATCCTGTCAACTAGGCAAAGGACTCAGGTCTGATCACAAAATATCGGAGAGTTTCATCAAACATATAATTTGCAGACCTCCGCAACACAGTAAAACAACAATGCAATGTCCTTAAAACTCTATGCAAATAGTGAACTTCAGTCCGTACACTTATATCAACTCTAATATTCTTATACTTTAATACAACTTTAAAAGAGTCAAACCAAGCTCCATCCTGGTCTCCCTGAGACAATATTATCTAGTGCGCACTATATTTTCTCTGAGTGATCCACACGGCGGACTCCCGGAGTCCCCGGGTCACTCCCCCAGACTCCCGGAGTCTGTTCCCTGTATCCCTGATACAGTAATTATACTAGAAGTTGTAGGTTCTACTTACTAGATCAAGACGTGGTTCTCGGATCGGCCAGAGGACAATAACAGATGCCTTTCTTACCGAACACGAGGAAAACCTTCTCGATCCCGGACGAGCCCCCAAACTGATAGGAATCTCAACGTCCCACTTGGTACCCTGGCACCAAACTTCTAGTATCGGCTTGGTTTGAGTCCTTTTCTGACGTCAGGAGAGCGCTTCACTCAGTAGGTAACAAAAGACACAACAGTGATGTACTGAATGAACACTCTGAGGTTTATTTTTAATGCATACAGGTTATATAGAGGGGGCTTTACCCCCCTTATTAGCATATCATCATAAGTTATGTATTCAACCTATCATATTAACACGTTTTATTCTACAGACAGAAAAAGAGAAACAAAAACGGAACTTCCATATTAGGAATATTGTCCGGGAGTAGTGCCAACTGCCAAAGAGATAAGATTCAGGGTTACAGAGAATAGAAACTTAACAGCAATTAGTTTCACAGCAATCAGAGTTAGTCCCTAACAGAGAAACGAAACTTCAGCAAAAAGTAGAATTGGTTTTGACATAAAAAAGAACATGGATTCCTTTCAGGGACCACCAACTGCTCAATAGGATCACCCTGTAGTTGGTTTACCCGATACAACACATCCTGATGAACCACAAAACAGGGAAACACTGACTCTGCCCCAGGTTGTTGTGGTTCACCATCTACTATTTACATATTTTCCCAGGCGCGGGATAGGGTTGGGTCCCGACGTTCGGCGGTACCAAAATTATCCCCGGAGACATTGAGGTCTGCCAATTCAGGACCCGGCGGCAAGTCCTCCATGTCTACCACCATCACACTTAGCGGGGTTGTCTCCCCCTCTTCCACCGAAGTGGTGGTCACCCCTACTGCTGGCCCTTCGGTCTCAGGTTACCAGGGTTCTGGTCTCCCCCCTGAGCCGGGCCACTCTGCTAGGGTTACCCCTGTCTCATAGGTATCAGTCACTCTCATAGCAGGCCACAGTGCCGGGAAGCCCGGGAAGTCTCTCATTATTATAAGTTCATAATGTAGATTTGTGGCGACAGCCACCTCGTGGATCTTTTTACCGGCCTCCATGGTTAGAGACACCAGCGCAGTGGGGTAGTCTTTTAAGTCTCTGTGGATGCACATCACCCCGACTTTCCGGCCAGTAAACTCAGTGGACCGCACCAGGGTAGCCCTTACTAGGGTCACCAGACTCCCTGAGTCCAGCCGAGCTTCCGCCGGAGTGTCTTCCACTTCCACCTGGTACAAGTGATCTAGAGACACTGGGGTACCTGTTGCACACAGCCTCCTGGCATATAGCGACTGACTGTAGCCATAGTTAGTGTCCATGTGCTCAACCCGATGGGTACAGTCAGCCCTTACATGGCCAGGCTCCTGACACCGCCAGCAGACTATCGGAGCCAGGTCCGCCGTGGGTACATCCCGGGCGGGTTTTATCGGCTCAAATCTCCGGGCCTGGGGTGGAGATTTCCGGGTATTGCCGACCCCCCTCCCGACAGAACCCTCCTTTAGATTCCTGGTAGCTTCATCGCGTTCCACCAGGTCCACCATCTCAAGGGCATTGCCAGGAGACAACTGACTGATCCAGTGCTGGAGAGGGTATGGCAAAGCCCTCCAGAACATATTGGCTATCCAGCATAGCCGGGGGACTCAGCACATCAGGCTGTAGCCACTTTTGCAAGAGGTGGAGTAAGTCATAATACTGGGTCCTTGCAGGCTCAGCCGGCTTAAACCCCCACTGATGCACGCCCTGGGCCTGGACCAACACATTCCCCCCCAGTCTAGCCGAAATCTCACCCTTTACTTTTTGGTAGTCGGCCGCTTGATCGTCCGGCAAGACAAAATACACCCGCTGGGAATCGGATGCCAGGAATGGAACGACGACCTCAGCCCACTGGTCACGGGGTAGCTTTTCCCTGATGGCCACTTTCTCGTACATCGCCAGGTAGGTTTCAATGTCGTCTGCAGGGGTCATCTTAGACTGCGGTGGTCCAGGCATCGTAGACGCTCGGGGTTGCTCCTGCTGTCTGCAAAGCCATCATGTATTGTAGCAGCAACTGGTTAGAATCCTGCTGCTGCTTATTAGCCTTGCATTGCTGCAGTTTTGTCTCTCGCTGCTGCAGATTAGCCTCCATGAGGACCTTCACAACAGCCTCCATTTTGTCATGGTGCACTGGTTATAATACAGCTGGTTTAATGTACAACATACAACCGTGCCTGAAAAATGCAGAAACCAAAAATATCAGCGATCACGCCAGCCTCACTGCTGATGCATGCATCCTCCACCAATTGTGGTGTCTCGCTCTAGTAGACAGGATTAGCAGATGCAGTATAGAGGCAACAACAAGCTCTTTGGATCAACCAGTTCAGTGTTTTATTCACACTTAGGCAAGTGACAAAACAAGCAGTCATATTCAAACAAAAAGTCACCTTGCGGTGTTGGTGGTAATTCACACTATGCGTCAATTCTGCCTCAAAGAGTCCTTGCTCATAGCAGCACCAACCTGTTTTCACGCCAAACAGGTAGCAAGCCTTCATCTAGACACAAGGCTCCCAGATCCCAACACAAAGACATGGCTTCTGAGCCCAGCTACCTATTAAGGATAACCAGGTGCTGCCAAAACGCTGACCGGCACTTAAAATCCTGTCCAGTATTTGACCTCATCTGGCTATAAATCAGCCCAGCAGCACATGCTGGGAGGAAAATACCTGTTTTTCCAGACCAAATCTCTCACTGTGTCACAAAATGTAGCCATGGACATCCGCATATTTTTTTATCATATTGTGCAGGATGTTTTGTATTTTTTTCTGTGATTTTTAAGATATATTCACAAATGAATAATAAAGGAAAGACACAACATAGATTCATAAGAATAGATGCCAGAGTCATAAGAATTGTCATTGAATATGAGTAGTTACTAAAACAGACCTGTCAGGAGAGGTTATGGGTCCTTTTTAAGATCAGGACAGGTTTATCTTGGTACTGCGAGCCACGGAATTACTAAGTTTAACAAGATCCTTTTTGACCAAATCTTGTAAGCAACCTCGTTCTGGAAATTCAGAATGAATTGTGTGTGAAGAATATTATACACTGAGCAAAAATATAAACGCAACACTTTTGGTTTTGCTCCCATTTTGCATGAGCTGAACTCAAAGATCTGAAACATTTTGTACCTACACAAAAGACCCATTACTCTCAAATATTGTTCACAAATCTGTCTAAATCTGTGTTAGTAAGCACTTCTCCTTTGCCCAGATAATCTACCCCACCTCACAGGTGTGGCATATCAAGGTGCTGATTAGACAGCATGAATTTTGCACAGGTGGGCCTTAGACTTCCCACAATAAAAGGGCACTCTGAAATGTGCACAGTTTTGCCTTACTGGGGAGGGGTCAGAAAACCAGTCAGTATCAGATGTGGCGACCATTTACCTCACGCAGTGCAACACATCTCCGTCATCTAGAGTTGATCAGGTTGTTGATTGTGGCCTGTGGAATGTTGGTTCACTCCTCTTCAATAGCTGTGCGAAGTTGCAGAATATTGGCAGGAACTGGAACACGCTGTCATATACACCGATCCAGAGCATCCCAAACATGCTCAATGGGTGACCAGTGAGTATGCTGGCCATGCAAGAACTGGGATATTTTCAGCTTCCAGGAATTGTGTACAGATCCTTGCAATATGGGGCTGTGCATTATCATGCTGCAACATGAGGTGATGGTAGTGGATGAATGGCACAACAATGGGCCTCAGGATCTTGTCACGGTATCTCTGTACATTCAAAATGCCATCAATAAAATGCACCTATTTTCGTTGTCCATAACATACACCTGCACATACCATAACCCCACCTCCACCATGGGCCACTCGATCCACAACGTTGACGTCAGCAAACCGCTCACCCACACGACGCCACACACACTGTCTGCCATCTGCCCTGAACAGTGAAAAACGAGACTCATCTGTGAACAGAACTTCTCTCCAACGTGCCAGATGTCATCGAACGTGAGCATTTGTCCACTCAAGATGAACTGCAGTCAGGTCCAGAACCCGATGAGGACGACGAGAATGCAGATGAGCTTCCCTGAGACGGTTTCTGTGCAGAAATTCTTTGGTTAGGCAAACTGATTGTTGCTGCTGCTGTTCGGGTGGCTGGTCTCAGACGATCATGGAGGTGAACATGCTGGATGTGGAGGTCCTGGGCTGGTGTGGTTACACCTGGTCTGCAGTTGTGAGGCCGGTTGGATGTACTGCCAAATTCTCTGAAACGCCTTTTGAGATGGCTTATGGTAGAGAGATAAACATTCATTGCATGGGCAACAGCTCTGGTAGACATTCCTGCAGTCAGCATGCCAATTGCACGCTCCCTCAAACGTTGCGACATCTGTGGCATTGTGCTGTGTGATCAAACTGCACATTTCAGAGTGGACTTTTATTGTGGGCAGTCTAAGGCACACCTGTGCAATATTCATCCTGTCTAATCACCTTGATATGCCACACCTGTGAGGTGGGATGAATTATCTCGGCAAAGGAGAAGTGCTTACTAACACAGATTTAGAAAGATTTGAGAACAATATTTGAGAGTAATGGGTCTTTTGTGTATGTAGAAAATATTTCAGCTCATGCAAAATGGGAGCAAAACCGAAAGTGTTGCATTTATATTTTTGCTTAGTGTATGTAGAGTAATATCAGATGTTTCACAAACATTTCTTAAAACTGCGCTTTCTATATTCAACTGATCATACTTGATGGTAAGTTTGCATTGAACATTTTATATACTGACACAGCGTAGTACATTGCTTTCATAATGCACCAGGCATGGATAACTTGTGCGCTGTTCTATATACTTTCTATCAGAATGGTGCACAAGTTTATCTTTTAGTCGTGCTATGGTCCATTATTAATAGTGCAGTGGAGATAACACCTGCCAAATCTGAATTTGGTCACCTTTTTTTTGTTAAGGGCCTCTTTAACTGAAGCTGCATGTTTTGACCAGATCATGGCCACTGCATTTCCAGCCCACATGATCATACTTCAATATCACTTGTTCCACTTCTTCTTTGGTGGATATGTTATCAGGGGCATCATCCACTTGTCTGCTTTTTTTGTTTTGTGTGAACTTCAGATCCTGCATACGCCTTATGGATATATTACTAAAGATGATTACATTTTATACGTCATCATTAGAGTTATGCTGTGTAGCTGGCCAGCTAAGACCTGTCCTAGGTTGCTAATATAGCTTGTATGTTTATGCAGCTGGACCTGCCAATAGCCTTAATACAGTTCCTATGTTTATGTGTTAAAGACAAAAGCAGAGTTATTTACTGTGACATCATGTTTTGGATGTCATATAACTGTTATATTTTGTGTTCACTGAAGCAGAAAAAGATAATATGCCTTTAAGATTAATTTTATAGTGTAAGGTAAGCTCAGTGACACAGCAAAAACAACAGAAAGCATAGTGTTAATCTGTTGTTGCTGGGCAGAAGTCTAGACCAATCACAGCTAGCTTCTCACACAGCAAGAGTTTTCACCAATTACAGCCTCCCTCACAGACAGCCTGTCTGGGAATTCCCCCAGCTCCTGCTGCTAGAATCATTATTCACCAGAGACAGGAGCTGAAGAGACATTCACTCCACTGAGAGCTGAGTTTTATGGGAACAAAAGGCCAATATAGGTATTTAAAACAGTTATATAATGTAATGTTCATATTGTTAGTATTGTGTTTAGAACTGTATACTGAACTAGATATATATATGTGTTTACTTACAGTTCCACCAATTGCAACCATACAATTGCAAATACAAATTGCAAGCATACAAACCAGATTCCATACAAATTGCATACAAACTGCGAACTGCGAATACCAGATCATAAGCAATTGCATACTGCAAACTGCAAACCAAGTTAAGCAAGCAGAACTATTAGTTAGACCTCAGATATACCTCTCAGAGAGATCATAAAGTGCTTAAATAACTTGAAGTGAGAGTACAGATACTTAAGAGAGAAATATATCCACTATTTTGTGTTGAATGACAAGATTGAACAGTTAAACCACCATCTTAATCATACCGCCATTTTGTGATACCTTTTCAACACGTGTTATGTACATGGACTATCTGCTGCGGAGGCGGCAGTGTTATATGAAGAAAAGTTGAAGTTAATAAAGAAGTTATTTCAAGCAATAGACAGTCTGGTTAGACTAAAAGTCAGAGATATCAAAATTCTTCTAATGCCACAGTGCAAAAGGCACTTCATAGTGCTGCGCCTGCCACATGCTGGCTTTTCATTATGTCTTTTCTCTGTTATTTATTTATTTATTTTTTAGGATTCTAATTGGTTTGTGATCTTATTTCATATATAGTTTTAGATATAGAAAAAAATATGTTTAATATTTCAGTAGTTTTATACTAGTACATATTAACTGTTTCTATTAGAATATCACTAGAAACCAATCAATGACACTACCACACTTGTAAGAACAAGAAATATGTATATTTTATTTAAAAAAGGGCATTTAACAATGTTGAGGATAAATAGTACCTGGCCGCTTTAGACTTATAACATATCACCCAACCTGTAAACTGCTTAAAGGGGCTGACATATCCACAATTGTCTTAATATATGCATATATATATATATATATATATATATATGTATATATATCAGGGGCGGACATACCGCAGGGGCCCAGCGTGGGAGGGGGCCCTCCAATTAAGCTGTCTATGCATCTACAGGACGCACAGACAGCTGATTGTAATGGGGCAGCAGAGAGCCGCACGCTTCACCATTCATCATCACACCATCTCGCATGTAGAAGGGGCCCACCTTACTATCTGACCTCAATCTCAGGATGTTCTGCATCCGCAGCTCTGAGGAGCAGGGCCAGGGCAGCACATCCTGAGCTGCATCTGCGATCGCCCCCCCATCCTCCATACAGCTCAGTCCTGCTGTGTAGTGGGTACTAGCGTCAGCCAGGTCTGTGCTGAGCCACTTCACTGTGTGTAGCTCCGCCTCCCATCTGGTAATGTCAGTAGCTCCGCCCCCTGGTGGTAGCTCCGCCCACATGCGGTCCTCTCCTAGCAGCAACTTAGGAGAAAGTGAGGAGCGGAGGCTGCCCCCCAGTGACCGCTGTCTCTGCCAGACACTGAACTTGGCTTGGTATGTTGTTCTTTTTTACCCCACCTGTCCCCCTCTGGCCCTCCTGTGACTGTCCCTTACCCACATACGGTGAGGCTACATTAACAATGTATTTTGCGGTCCGCGGATCTGCAAGATATGTATACCGTCCATATGTGATTTGTATATTTTTGCAAACCCATTAACTTAAATGGGTCTGCAGTCCGCATTTTGTAGAGAAATATAGGACACGTAACATTTTCCATCTTGTGCAGAACGGACATACAGATGCAGAAAGCACATGGAAGTCATTTGCTTTCCGCATCCGTATGTCTGTTCCGCAAAGGATAGAAAATGTGACATGTCCTATACTGGTCCGCAACATGCAGGCTAGTTAATAGCTCTGCAAAAAAATGCAGATGGCACATGGGCGTCATCCGTAATTAGCAGATCATAAAATACATATGGTCCGTGTCGTGTAAATGGGTTAAAAGTGTTGCCCAGACATGCAGGGGGTCATTTATTAAGACTGGTGTTTTAGACACTGGTCCTAATAACCCCTAAACTGGAAGTGGTTCTGCTGATGTTATGAAGAGGCGCCGGCCAGTGTAAATGCATATCATCCAGACTGAATCCTGAATCCGTTCATTTCAATAGGTCTGTGTAAGGAGCATATGTCTGGCAATAACTACTGTGAGGGGCACATATCTGGCCATAACTACTGTGAGGGGCACATATCTGGCCATAACTACTGTTAGGGGGCACATAATCTGGCATAACTACTGTGAGGGGGGCACATATCTGGCATAACTACTGTGAAGTTGGCACATATCTGGGCATAAATACTGTGAGGGGGCACATAATCTGTCACAATTACTTTGAGGGAGCACATAATCTGGCATAACTACTGTGAGGGGGCACATATCTGGCATAACTACTGTGAAGGACACAATCTAGCATAACTACTGTGATGGGCAAATAATCTGGCATAACTACTGTGGTGGGCACGTATCTGGGCATTACTACTGTGAGGGGCACATATCTGGCATAACTACTGTGAAGGACACAATCTAGCATAACTACTGTGATGGGCAAATAATCTGGCATAACTACTGTGGTGGGCACGTATCTGGGCATTACTACTGTGAGGGGCACATATCTGGGCATAATTACTGTGAGGGGGCAGATATCTGGCATAACTACTGTGAGGGGGCACATATCTGGCATAACTACTGTGAAGGACACAATCTAGCATAACTACTGTGATGGGCAAATAATCTGGCATAACTACTGTGGTGGGCACGTATCTGGGCATTACTACTGTGAGGGGCACATATCTGGGCATAATTACTGTGAGGGGGCAGATATCTGGCATAACTACTGTGAGGGGTACATATCTGTCCATAGCTACTGTGGAGGGGGCACAATGTGGATATTACTACTATGTACTGGCACAAAGGGGCAAAAATTACTATGTAGGAGCATTAGGAGGACATTAATACGCACCACAGTATCTAAAGGGTCTCCACTATCTTTGATGCGACTGATCACCCCTTCCTCTCCCTGTAGGATTAGGGGAAGATGACAAATTGGGGTCCCTTCTGCTGCCACACCTCATTGTATTAATCTTTACCTATGTCCTATGTTTATTTCTATATGTGTGGTTGGGGGGCCCAGGCACATTCTTTGCACAGGGGCCCTCTGCTGCCAGTGTCCGCCCCGGATATATATATATACACAAAGTGGTGATGAATATGGCAGATACAAAGACAAGGAAGAGACCTCAGAATATATCCAGCCATGTCCCAGGTCACAGCTCTTGGAACAAAGCTGATCAGTCCCCCAGTAAAATGTCCCCATGACTGATGATCTTGTGATTGGAGATAAGTGGCAGAAGGACAGATTATGACTTGAGATCTTCTTCCTACAGTTCTGTCTTCTTCTGTATCACATGCAGGTCTCGCCGTGGAGTAGTGTTCCTTATACTGGTAGGACTAGGAGTGTAAGAAGGGGAAATGTAAACCACACATGAAAAATCACATTTTACCAGAGTTTAAGAATCTGTGCTAGACTAATACAAATTGATGACAGATCACTAGGATATGTTATTAGTATATGATCAGGTTGGGTCTGAACTGTGACATCTTCATTCAAGTGAATGGGGATGAGCTGAAACTGAGATATAATAAGATATAAAGCAAGAGAAAGGACTGCAATGGACCACCAATTGCAGCAGACCCTGCATTCTCCTGATTAGCGTTGAGCATGAATATTCGAAAAGCGAATTTTTATCTCGAATATCGCCACTTCGAGAATTTGCGAATATTTCGAATATAGTGCTATATATTTGTTATATTGAATATTCGTCATTTTTCCATCTGAACACATGATTCCTCCTTGCTTGTGGTCCAATGAGTCATTGGCCCACAAGCAACTTAAGCAGGGAGGAATCATGACTTTAGATGGAAAAAAGTGACGAATATTCAAAAAAACGAATATATAGCACTATATTGAATATAGTGCTATATATTCGTATTTTAGAATAGTCGTCATTTTTTTCCATCTGAAGTGAACACTTAACACTATATTCTATAGTGCTATATATTCATTTTTAACACACGCCTGAATTGATCACGTAATATTCGCATATTACGCGATCATTACCTTGACGATTTTCGAGGGAAAAAAAAGTGTGTGGAATATAACGAATATTCGAATTCGGGAATATTCAACGAATATTCTACAAAATATTCGCGAAATATCACGAATTCAAATATGACCCCTGCCGCTCATCACTACTCCTGATCAGTGGTGGTCCCAGTTTCCAGACCTGCATCATATTGATTGCATATCCTAGATATATGCCATTGATTAGTATTTACAGAGGCTTAGGCTTATTTGCTTTGGCTTTCACACACAGAAATAAAAGAAATGAGTCAGACACAGTATAAGGTGTAAAAAAATGTGATATTTATTATATGTATATCTATTATATGTGTGTGTATATGTTGTTACCTCCCATCACTCACGAAGAGTGTAGAGCGACACTCAGGACGGGAAAAACCCCCTGTGGAGGAAACCTGTGGGAAGCCATGGCCGCTGTACTGCCCTTCCTCCAGGCATACTAAGGAAGGTGACCGCTATACAAATGTGTGTAGTGCAGGTGTGTGTGACTACCTCTAGTGTCTGCATGTGTCTACCTACAGTGATTGTGTCTGTCATTATGTGCTGGGACTGTGTGTGTAACGATGAGTGGATGTTCCTATATGAGTATGTTTCATGAGTGTGTGACGTCTATGTGCATGTGTGTGACCAATAAAAGGATATATTGGTGGTCTTCATCCATCTGGTCTTGGAGATCTCTTCTTCGATGGTCTTGAAGTTGTTGTCTTCCATCTTGGCAGCAGTACAGCTTGGTAATAAATAGAGAAATAAAGAAAGTGGATGAAAATATTTATTCTAAGCACCAGAACATGAATATTACCAAACCCAAAGAGAGAAGTGATAGATGTGATACTACATGTAAAACAAGGAAACCAAGTGCCCAGCAAGCCATTTTAAATCTTTCAAAGAGCCCAAATCAGCCACTTTTCTTGGTCCCAGTTCCTCTCCTTGCACTCCCAGTTCCATCTCCTGTGCCATCGATGTCACTGATCCCCCTCCCCACTGCCTATGATGTCATTGAGCCGCTGTATCCACATTTTGTCTGTGTGCAGACTATAAGTCTGCCTGCACTTGTGCATTACAGTACATACATCAGCCTCACAGTGTGTACAGGGCAAATGCCGCACTGCTAAGGTCTTCAAGTATGGTTTTAATGATGTTTAGTGCATACCAGTAATTTAACATTAATTATATATGTTAAATATACTGTAGGTGACAGACTCCATTTAAATCTCGTGTTCCACACCAGCCTTTTTCTTACCAGAGATGACTATGACTGTGAGGTTCCAGGTTCCTCCTGTGTGTCTGCCTGGCACATGATGTTTTCAGCCTCTTTCGCACATGGATGGAGAAGGATGGTCTCACAGATGGGGCAGGATGGAGGGATGCTCCATGGGCCATAGATGGTGAACTCCTCATCATTTCTCCTGAATGAGCGAACAGCCGCACCATGATGGATCTGCCTCTCTCTTGTCCATGCCCAGTGCAGAGGGTCTTGTGCCATGATCTGCAATTAAAGAGTAGTAAATTAATATTATCTACAGACACTCTTCATCGAATACCAGAGTATTTTATTTTTACTAACCAGATCACAGGATTCCTTGTCCACCCAAGCCTTGAATCCCATCCGGAGGAACAGCAGGTTGCGTCGATGGAACAGACGTTTCCTCTCCTTCATCAGGTACCAAGATCGTCCTAAGGCCCAGGGGTAGATCTCTCGTCGAAATCGGCCTTCTTCCTCCTCAAATTGGTTGGCTAAGAACCTGGCAGAAATAAATTATAAGGTATAAATTCATTAATATGGTATGATCTGCACGTGCATGTATTTTAGTGTTCATTTTAATATTTTTTCAGCTGCATATATACAAATATCAGTTATAATAAAGGAAACTCACAGAGCTGGAAAGAAGTTCTTTCTATATTTGTCAGGATGTAGTCTTCCTCTCCTGAAGTAGATGAAGACCATTGCCAGGAGGTACTAGTGCGATGAGAAGGACAGTTAGAGATAGGTTGTAGATCCTTATAAACAACTAATATCTTATTATTTATGTGGTCAATATCTCCCTCTGACCACGAAGACAACAATGTATCAACACTGTAAGTTATAGATTGCAGCTTGTCTCATGCCGATCACATTAGCATAAACCCCTTCTATAATCTGGAAGAGTTTATTTTCTATTCCTCAATATTACAGTATATTACCTTGTCTGAAATCCTCCTGCAGCTGTCCCTAGCCAGAAACAGCCTGATGTTTTCATCCTCTAGGAAGACAGTAGAAATATCAGTATTTCAATGTTATCAATTCAGTCAACAGATTTACAATCTACAGAAGGGAAATACAGTAAAATTTTAAGAAATTAAAGTTTTTTTCCAGGTTCCAGGATATAGCAGTTTGAATGGAGCAGGAAGCAAAGCTCTGTTCAAAGTGTTATCTCCATGCTAGGTTATGAGGCTAAGCTCCCATTGAAGTGAACGGGAGATGAGCTGCAGTAACCCGGCACGGCCACTACACATTGAGCGGAGCACTATTCCCTGTCATTTAAAGGGTTTCTATCACTTCGTTTCACATATTTAGCTGTCAGACACTAGCGATCCGCTAGTGTCTGCTCTACCAAACCATCCTAATATAATTGCTTTTGGGGCAGCCGTTTTGCTAAAAAAAGAACTTTTATTAATATGCTAATGAGCCTCTAGGTGCTATGGGGGCGTCATTAGCACCCAGAGGCTCGGTCTACCTTCACAAACTGCCGCCGCCCAGCGCGTCCCTCCAGCCCGCCCATCTCCTCCGGAATGCGATGCTCACTGTGAGCGCCTGTATTCGGCGCATGCGCAGTGAATGTCTGACCGCTTCCCTGCTCAGACATCTCCACTGCGCCTGTTCCTCGGAGCACTATGACGTCATCGCACAGGTGCAGTGGAGATGTCTGAGCAGGGAAGCGGTCAGACATTCACTGCGCATGCGCCGAATACAGGCGCTCACAGGGAGCATCGCATTCCGGAGGAGATGGGCGGGCTGGAGGGACGCGCTGGGCGGCGGCAGTTTGTGAAGGTAGACCGAGCCTCTGGGTGCTAATGACGCCCCCATAGCACCTAGAGGCTCATTAGCATATTAATAAAAGTTCTTTTTTTAGCAAAACGGCTGCCCCAAAAGCAATTATATTAGGATGGTTTGGTAGAGCAGACACTAGCGGATCGCTAGTGTCTGACAGCTAAATATGTGAAACGAAGTGATAGAAACCCTTTAAAGTGCTTGTTCCAGAGCCGAAGACTGCAGAGAACTGATTTTATATAGTGTTACTTTAGATTAAATATTATGTGTGTAATTGAGGAATATAGCTCAGTTCTACTTGATGGAAGAGCATGGCCCATTTGTGATTATGTACATGATTGAGGAGGACAGCTCCACATGATTATGTACATGATGGAAGATGGCTCCATATGATCATGTACATGATTGAGGAGGACAGCTCCACATGATTATTTACATGATAGAGGAGGACAGCTCCACATGATTATTTACATTATAGAGGAGGACGGCTCCACATGATTATTTACATGATTGAGGAGGACAGCTCCACATGATTATGTACATGATAGAGGAGGACGGCTCCAAATGATTATGTACATGATAGAAGAGGATAGCTCCATGTGATTATGTACATGATAGAGGAGGACGGGTCCACATGATTATGTACATGATGGTGGAGGATAGCTCCATATGATTATGTACATGATGGAGGAGGACGGCTCCATATGATTATGTACATGATGGAGGAGGACGGCTCCATGTGATTATGTACATTATAAAGGAGGAAGCGCCATATGATTATGTACATGATAGAGGAGGATGGCTCCATGTCATTATGTACATAATGGAGGAGGACGGCTCCATGTGGTTATGTACATGATAGAGGAGGACGGCTCCATGTCATTATGTACATTATAAAGGAGGACGGCTCCATATGATTATGTACATGATAGAGGAGGATGGCTCCATGTGATTATGTACATGATAGAGGAGGATGGCTCCATGTGATTATGTACATGATAGAGGAGGATAGCTCCGTGTGATTATGTACATGATTGAGGAGGACAGCTCCACATGATTATGTACATGATGGAAGATGGCTCCATATGATTATGTACATGATTGAGGAGGACAGCTCCACATGATTATGTATATGATAGAGGAGGACGGCTCCATATGATTATGTACATGATAGAGGAGGATAGCTCCATGTGATTATGTACATGATAGAGGAGGACGGGTCCACATGATTATGTACATGATGGTGGAGGATAGCTCCATATGATTATGTACATGATGGAGGAGGACGGCTCCATATGATTATGTACATGATAGAGGAGGACGGCTCCATGTCATTATGTACATAATGGAGGAGGACGGCTCCATATGATTATGTACATGATGGAGAAGGACAGCTCCATGTGATTATGTACATGATGGAAGAGGATGGCTCCATGTCATTATGTACATAATGGAGGAGGACGGCACCATGTGATTATGTACATGATAGAGGAGGATGCTCCATGTGATTATGTACATGATGGAGGAGGACAGCTCCATGTGATTATGTACATGATAGAGGAGGACGGCTCCATGTTATTATGTACATTATAAAGGAGGAAGCGCCATATGATTATGTACATGATAGAGGAGGATGGCTCCATGTCATTATGTACATAATGGAGGAGGACGGCTCCATGTGATTATGTACATGATAGAGGAGGACGGCTCCATGTGGTTATGTACATGATAGAGGAGGACGGCTCCATGTCATTATGTACATTATAAAGGAGGACGGCTCCATATGATTATGTACATGATAGAGGAGGATGGCTCCATGTGATTATGTACATGATAGAGGAGGATGGCTCCATGTGATTATGTACATGATAGAGGAGGATAGCTCCATGTGATTATGTACATGATAGAGGAGGACGGCTCCACATGATTATGTACATGATAGAGGAGGACGGCTCCATGTGGTTATGTACATAATATAGTACTGTGGATCAATGTGCTTATCTACATAATATGTGAGTGTAGATCCATGTGATTGTGTACATAATGGTGGTGTTCGGCTCCATGTGATTATGTTACTGTACACCCTATTTAACACTAGAAGCAATGGTTTGAACAATGAGCCTTACCAAGGAGACTGAAGAAAGCAGCCATGTCCTTTGGCTGCTGGGTCGGGTCATCCTTCCTTTTCTTTGCAGTCTCTTCTTTAGTGGCAGATAGTGAACTATAGGAGAAGTTTGGGATATTACAGTATTACTAGTCCGATATTAAACCACTACAGACAAGTGTTACAAAAAAACAACAACTATGAATTTTTATGAGGGTTTCTGGCAATTTTCAAAGCTTTAAATCAAATCAGCCTTGGTCATCTTTGAGAAACAGATGACAGAAATCTGTACCTATAAGACAGTATTCTTATAAAATTCTAATCTACAGTACAGACCAAAAGTTTGGACACACCTTCTCATTCAAAGAGTTTTCTTTATTTTCATGACTATTAAAATTGTAGATTTTGTACCAAACTTTGTGGCTATTCTGCTTATTGCTGCTGTAGATAGGGTTCCCAACCCCGTAGTCATCAAGAACATAAATCACAGCAATGGTTTCTTTCAAGGGTATTTATTTTTCAATGGGTATGCGGCAGAAGATTTTTTATATTGTGCAAACGTTTTCGGCCGTATCTGGCCTTCGTCAGGCACTGTGCCGCTGGAGGTAAACAGGGGATCCCCTGTTTACCTCCAGCGGCACAGTGCCTGACGAAGGCCAGATACGGCCGAAAACGTTTGCACAATATAAAAAATCTTCTGCCGCATACCCATTGAAAAATAAATACCCTTGAAAGAAACCATTGCTGTGATTTATGTTCTTTATGAAAATTGTAGATTCACACTGAAGGCATCAAAACTATGAATTAACACATGTGGAATTATATACATAACAAACAAGTGTGAAACAACAAAAAATATGTCATATTCTAGGTTCTTCAAAGTTGCCACCTTTTGCTTTGATTACTGCTTTGCGCACTCTTGGCATTCTCTTGATGAGCTTCAAGAGGTAGTACCCTGAAATGGTTTTCACTTCACAGGTGTGCCCTGTCAGGTTTAATAAGTGGGATTTCTTGCCTTATAAATGGGGTTGGGACCATCAGTTGCGTTGAGGAGAAGTCAGGTGGATACACAGCTGATAGTCCTACTGAATAGACTGTTAGAATTTGTATTATGGCAAGAAAAATGCAGCTAAGTAAAGAAAAACGAGTGGCCATCATTACTTTAAGAAATTAAGGTCAGTCAGTCAGCCGAAAAATTGGGAAAACTTTGAAAGTAAGGGCTATTTGACCATGAAGGAGAGTGATGGGGTGCTGCGCCAGATGACCTGGCCTCCACAGTCACCGGACCTGAACCCAATCGAGATGGTTTGGGGTGAGCTGGACCGCAGAGTAAAGGCAAAAGGGCCAACAAGTGCTAAGCATCTCTGGGAACTCCTTCAAGACTGTTGGAAGACCATTTCGGGGGACTACCTCTTGAAGCTCATCAAGAGAATGCCAAGAGTGTGCAAAGCAGTAATCAAAGCAAAAGGTGGCTACTTTGAAGAATTTAGAATATGACATATTTTCAGTTGTTTCACACTTGTTTGTTATGTATATAATTCAACATGTGTTAATTCATAGTTTTTGATGCCTTTGAATGAGAAGGTGTGTCCAAACTTTTGGTCTGTACTGTATATATTCTTAATAATATATTGCTAACCTACAATTCTTAGAAAATGTAGACAATCTCTATACTGCATTATTTACTGCACCCATGGAAGCTGTATATGTGGGCTTCTGTTTTTTATTCCATTTGTCACTTAAAGGCAGGTCTATACCACAGCTGGTGATTGGCTGCGGTGGTCATATGCCATTGTCACCAGGAAGCAGAGACCTGGTAATGCTTATACATTAGCGGTGGGGGATCTACTTATTTAAAACAGGATACTTAGCACCTTAAAAATGTTAGTTTTTTTTATTTATAGAATACCCCTATAATCCTTATACCCAGGGGTGTAACTAGATGCCTATGGGCCCAGGGCAAGTTTTGGATTTGGTGTCTCTCAATGGTAGTTTCTAAGGTTGTAATAATGTCCTAGAGAGTGAACATACTCCCCTTTTGTGCTGCTCACAGCTATAGTGTTCTCCAAAATGGTAATAGTATCCAAAAAGCCCAATACTAAAATAATGTCCTCTGACTCCCATGGATCCAACATTTATCTCCTATCCTGAGGATATCTCAGTCCTGGAAAATCCTTTAGGGTGCATTCATATGACCATATGCATTTTGATTTTCGCAAAACGTGGATCTGCAAAAACTTCAGATGACATAATTGTTGCACCCATTTTGTTTTTTGCATGCCCATTGTAACAATGTCTACTCTTGCCCACAAAATGGTCAAGAATGGGACATGTTCTATCTCTTTTGCGGGACTGCAGAACGGACATATGGATGGAGACAGTTGTCTGCCTTTATTGCCTCCCCTTTAAAATGTATGTCCCAGCACAGGTAACACAATGACTTCACTGCATTGCACCCCCCTGGCCATGAAACCAATGTTATTGGAGTGCTCCCAACCTCTAATAGTCCACAGAGCTAAAGAAGGCTGTAACTTTGACATACTTTTCAACAGGGTATGTGTGAACAGGATGCAGATTCAGTTGAAAAAGGTGCTGGACACCAGTGAACCCCACTCCCCTGTGGACCAGTCTTAGTCACACCCCCTGCGACTGCAATCGTTACACCACTGCCCATGCATCTTGTGATCCTTGAAATTCAGAAACCAACACGGAATAATGACATGGCTGTATAATAAAGATAGATGAACAGGAATTATGCCATTTTGTAAATATATATATATATATATATATATATATATATAATTGGTAAAGAGGTTTCCCCATAATTGACAGGATAGGTGATAAGTGTCTGATTGCTGTGGGTCCCACTGCAGGAACCTTCATTGATCACAATAAGAGGTGATTTTATCTCAAGACACGGAGGCTCCTATTGCTTTAACCCTTCCTTTACAGTACCACACAGCAGCAAAGAAAAAAGGAACATAAGTACCAAAATTAGGTAATAGCCCCTCCCCATAGTCCCAGTATAAAGGGACCTCCCCCAACCAGATCTTCCTCTTTCTTTGCTGCTGCCACCTCAGCTAAATATTACTCTCATGCCTGTTCTGCAGGCTCTTGTGGTTTCTTTTGTCAAGCTAATTGCTTAATTTTGTGGGAGTGCTTATTCTCTGCCATCTTAACTGTCTGTTTCCCTACTTATGCTTAGGTAGTATTTACTGTTTTTCCTGTATCCTATCATTATATATATATATATATTTATTTATTTATTTTTTCTGCTTTCTGCACTGTCCCCTGCTATACCGCGGGGGGTATTCTGCCTGGCGTCCTTTCGGTCCGTGCCTCCCACCGCCGCCTGCCGGGGTTTTTTCTTACAGGTGTTCGTGCTCACTCACCCTGCCTCTCGGGCTGACAGCGTCCGCTTCGGAGCCATTGCCTCTCCGGCGCTTCTTCTCCCTGTTCGGCTCTGCGCCCGAGATCTCGCGGCTCCGTCCTTTTGCCGCCGTCTCTTCAAACCGGGCGTCCGAAATTTCACGAGATTTCGGACGCCATCTTTTCACCGCATCGGCCGCACCACTGAGAGTGTATTCAGCCAGCGGCCCATGCACTGCACAGTCGTATCTCCTCAGCTCCCGGTCCTTTCTTAGTTTGGGGTGACTAACCCCTGTTCGGTACACCCCATCATGTCCTCTGCGCCCCCCCATAGACCCTCTACACCGGCTCTAGTGATGCAGGAATATCCTGCTCAAGAGACCAACCCCCCTCCTTCTAGGCAGGGGGTCATGCCTGCATCTGTGGGAATATTACCTGTCTCTTCTGAGGCACAGGATATGGCCCTTCAGCAGTCAATCTCCAACGCTATCATGACTGCCATGGGCTCCATGTCCTCGGTGCTGACACATTCCATATCCCAAGTGCTTATTGCCAACCCGTCCACTAGCCAGGGTTCCAATCCACCTCCGTTGCCGGTCCCAGATGCCTACAGAATTAACAGCATTGATGGCATTGTCCCATCCCATGATGGCGCGCAAACGAGCCTGTCCGCGCCAGGCAGAACGTGCACGGAATTGGAAATCGTCTCGGTTGCAGCCCGAGGCTGATTCTGACTCATGTGTAGAGTCTGAGGAGGAGGGTATGGATTTGGCAGCTGACCTGGTTGCGTCAGGTTCTGATGTCCCTCAGTCGCTATGGCCTAGTACTTCCAAGTCGGCAACGACTTTGACTTCACCCGTACCCCTTATGGACCCAGCGGGTCAGCCTTTGTTTAATCCAGACTCCCTCCACCACCCTAGGTCCGCGGAATGGCTTCCGGCTACCCATGTGGCCAGTTATCTAGAGCCCATGGTCCGTAAGCATCTTAGCAAAGAGACACGGAATACGCTACGTGCCGAGTGCCCACGACCGGCTATCCCGAATAAGGTCTGTGAGAGGCCTGTGGTGGACCCTAAGATGGTCCAGTTTTTATCTAAATCGGGTTTAATCCCCGTAGAGGTCTGGATTCGGCCCTACGAGCCTGCCAAGACAAATTGCTGGATATCTTGGGGCCACTAGCAAAAATCTTAGATCTGGCAGAGTCTGCCAAGACAGAAGGATGACAGATCGACCCGGAGGGACTCCGAGGTTGGGTCCAAAGAGCCATTTGCATGGCAGGAAATGCAAACACATCGCTTGCCATTGAGCGGCGCAAGGCCATTTTGATTAAAATAGAGCCCAAACTAGCCAATATGGCCCTGACTGAATCTGGAAAGAAGGCCCAGGGGTTTCTCTTCGGAGACCCATTTATAAAAGACCTCGGGAAATTTGTAGGAACCTTCACCGCCCTAGATAAAGCGCAAGCGTCCATGCGCAGGGTCTTCCACGGTAGGGTTTCCTCCAGGGCAGGCAGTGCAAGGGGCCGTCTGTCCGGCCGGTCATCCTTTCAGACCCGGGGTTCGGGTCGAGGCTCCTCCTCCTACCGGACTTCAGGTCAGGATCCAAGGCACCAGCCATCCTTCTTCCCATCCCGTGGTGTTCCAGGAAGAGCGAGAGCCTACAGAGGAACCCCAAATCTCAGGCGTCCCTTTGGTGAGTCTTCAACCTAATCCCCTTTCCTCAGCCAGTTGTCTAGGGGGCAGACGCCACCATCACCACCCCCTGGGTTTTAGCCATAGTTCGGGGATTTCACATAGACCTCGTGGATGTTCCTTTAGTCGTTCCCCCTCCGCACCCCATGATCTGGTCCCAATCGGCGCGATCCCTCATAGACGCGGAATTGGAGGCTTTATACCAAAAGGGAGCCGTGGAGCAGGCTCCTCATGCTCACGGAGGTGTAATCAGCAACATATTTCTAGTCGAAAAGAAAGGGGGTCAACAGCGACCTGTCATCAACCTCAAGGCTCTGAATGCTTTCATCAGGTACCGCCATTTCAAAATGGAGGGCATCCACCTTCTCAGGGACATGCTTCTGCCAGACGATTGGATGGTGAAGTTGGAACTCAAAGATGCGTACCTAACGGTCCCGATCGCATCCTCATCCAGGGATCTGCTCCAGTTTCACTGGAAGAGGAGCATTTGGCGCTTCACGTGCCTTCAATTCGGCCTGTCCTCCGCCCACTGGTGCTTTACCAAGCTCATGCGCCCAGTGGTGGCGTGGCTCCGCAGCCGAGGGGTGAGACTCATAATTTACCTGGACGACATTCTGATCATGACCAGGGATTGTTCCACCCTCCTGGTCCATCTGCAGATGTCTATGACCCTCCTGTCCGACGGTTTCATCATCAACCACGAGAAGTCGTGCCTAACCCCGTACAGAACCATGGAATTTCTAGGCTTCATGGTAGATTCATCATCAATGACGCTCAGTCTCCCTTCAGCGAAGGTACGGGCGATTCGCAAGGAGTTGCGCCACACTCTGGCACTGCCCCAAGTATCTCTCCGTCATCTAGCTCGAGTGATAGGTCTTTTATCTTCATCTATTCAGGCGATCTTCCCGGCACCTCTGCATTATCGCGCCCTCCAGCGTCTCAAGATCGCCCACCTGCAGGCGGGAGCGTCGTATGCGGACCTGATCTCGCTGGATCCGGAGACCCGAGACGAGCTAACATGGTGGATCGGCAACCTCTCCGCATGGAACGGCAGGACGATCGTCGGTCCCCAACCGGATTTGATTGTGGAGTCGGATGCCAGTCTTCATGGCTGGGGGACCTACTGCGAGGGAGTATCCACTGGAGGCCCATGGTCGACGGACGAGTCGCACCTACGCATCAATGCCCTAGAGCTCCTGGCAGGTTCCTTCGTGATTCGCAGGGCATGCATCCGTCTCCGAATGGACAATGTCTCGGCGGCCCGCTACATCAATTCCATGGGGGGCACCCACTCCACCATGCTGACCCACTTGGCGAAAGAGTTCTGGGATTATTGTCTGGCCGACAACGTCTCTGTGGTGGCGGAGTACCTTCCGGGACTCCACAACACCCTCGCTGACTGGAGCTGACGTTACATTTCCGATGCTAGTGATTGGAGGTTAGACGTGACGGTGTTCTCCACCATCTCATCACATTGGGGGCCGTTCTCCATCGACCTTTCTGCGTCCCACTAACGCTCAGCTTCCCAGATATTGCAGTTGGAGGCCGGGGCCCAGCCGCGGAGGCGGTGGACGCTTTTCTTCAGCAATGGTTTGGTGCCCTGATGTATGCCTTCCTGCCGTTCTCTCTGATTCCTCGAGTCCTGGCCAACGTCTGTCACCAAGCATCAGAGCTCACCCTAATATTACCCTTTGGGTAGGCTGAGTCCATTAACCACTAAGAAGAGGTTGTTTTCCATCCTACTCACGAAGCTCGTTGCAGTTGGTGTTGTCAGCCGGCCAGTTGTTTATCTTGCCGGATCAGTTGGGTTTTCCAAGTTGGTTCGTCATCCATTGAAGTTGGTTCCTCCTCCAGTTGACAGCTGTTCCGGTTCCGTTGATGAGGGTGTCAAGTCGACAAAGAAAGAGAAAGATCTGGTTGGGGGAGGTCCCTTTATACTAGGACTATGGGGAGGGGCTATTACCTCATTTTGGTAGTTATGTTCCTTTTTTCTTTGCTGCTGTGTGTTACAGTAAAGGAAGGGTTAAAGCAATACTCGCATCCGTGTCTTTCATAAAATCATGACTTTACGTCATAAACTATGAAAATCATGCAATTGTCTGCCCCACGGGTTGTATCTTAGAGATTGGGGGCATATCGCTAGGATATGCCCCCAATGTGTCATAGGAGCAGTTCCCAGAAATGAAACCCACACCTATCCTTAGAACTGAACCCACAAAATAATGGAGGGTGCACCGCACATGCCCAGCCACCCTCCATTAATTTATATGGGAGTACCTAAAATAACTGAGCGCTGGCTCGGCTATTTCTATAAGCCTCATAGAAATGAATGGTGTTATGACAGAGTTTGGGCAGTATATTGCCCATTCATTTCAATGGGACTTCTGAAAATAGAGAATCAAGGACAGGTATGCATGCGCGGTGTACCCTCTGTCACTTTGCAGGCTCTATTGGACCCGCACCTATCAAAGATTGGGGTTGTATCCTAGCAATATGCTCCCAATGTCCAAAACGAGTTAACCCTTTTAAGTGTATGGGACTGATGGGGATAGTCCAGTCCAGTGGTGGATAGGTGAGAAGTGTTGATTCTAAGAAAACCCCTTTAACTGTATGTTAGAGGTCCCATGGCGCTTGGAAGTCACCTGACAGATGCCATATTTAATCGTGTTCATCTCTTCCATTTTTGAGCTTCACTGGACTGATACATGTGCTGTACCATTAGACTGCACAGAGACAGGAGTCTACAGAACCGCAGTGGTATAATAGAGGCATGTGTGCAGTATTATAAACTCAGATTTATTACAATACAGTATGGTTTTATATTTTATAATTAAATACATTCTAGAACAGCCCATTAAAATGTTATACAAAAAGTTTAATATTTGCTTCACCCCTGATAGTTGAAAGGGGTTTTCACTACTGGACAGGGGCATTCAGAACACTTAATATGGACCCCACCCAAATTCCAAGATCTCGTGCATCAAACACTCCAAAGAAATATAAAATACAAAGCTCAACAATTTTTATTAAAAGATTGTAATAAACGACTTTACTTTATAAATATGGGGGTCATTTATCAAACTGGTGTAAAGTAGAACCGGTTTAGTTGCCCATAGCAACCAATCTCATTTCTCCTTTCATTTTCCAAAGGAACTGTCCAAAATAAAAGGTGGACTCTGTGGACAACTAAGTCAGTTCTACTTTACACCAGTTTGATAAATGACCCCCATGGTGCCTATTCTGAACACCATATTTCTCAATATATTTACACCAAACTGACCTCAATACATTGATAAATCTCCTACTTCTCTTTACACAGTGTATTATGAAAGTGGCTGCCTGAAGCCACCACTAGGGGGGGCTCAGTACATAAGACTTTATATGCACTCTGAGCTCCCCCTATTGGTGGCTGTTGGAAAATACACTGAATCTATGTCAGAAATGGGACAAGCGGTTCTCATAGCCGTGGTCTGCTTCTCTGGTAGTCATATCACTGCCACTGGACTTCTCTTCTTAGTGATCACTGTCAAATATATAACCCTAATAACACCAATTTAATGTTATTACTGTGAAATCTTACTAAACAGAAGCTCACATGGTGAATAACTGATCATTGTAGGTATATATTTTCTAACCCCAGATGTTATTGGCAGGGAAACCTTGTCTGGCCATACATTTCCCTCACATCATTATATGCCGGTGATTCAGATGAATGGCCAACCATGTAATATATGGACAAAGCGGCCTCAGTTCTGGAGCACAGAAGGGAGCACCAAGCACCCCCCTCTATGATGTCCATATGTCCTTTAAAGGGATTGTCCTCTTCATCTAAACCCACCCTAGTGATAGGCTTCATGTCAGTGAATGGCAGACCATGTAATGCATTGTTATACTTACCTCTCTGCCTCATAAAGATGGATGAGCTCTCTCTTCCTCTTCCTGATGTTACTTCCTCCTCCTTCTGGGAATCTTACATTAGAGAAAGAAATATTAATATGTGAGGATATGGTACCTTCAGAAGAAGATATATATCATGCTAAATCCACCGCTAACTGACTCTGAACACCTTAAAGGGAACCTGTCACCTCCAACAAACATCCCAAGCCGGCAGCAGTACCTTTGAGTGGCCAGCAGCATGCTTGTAATGATCATTTTCTTCCTGCAGGCAGATGAAGCAAAAGCTGTAAAAACGTTCTTTAATCCCCTGCCGGCGCACTTCTCTAGTCAGGCTTGAAGTCACGGAGGCAGCGGCCTACTTGCTTCAGGTCACGGTAACCACGCCCCCTTCCCTGCCCCTTCGCTGTGACTGACAGCTGGCAGTTCGGCAAAGCCAGCCAAACTTTCGTGCATAAGCGCTATCAATCATAGCGAAGGGGCAGGGAGGGGGCCGTGGTAACCGTGACTTCAAGCAAGTAGGCCGCTGCCTCCGTGACTTCAAGCCTGACTAGAGAAGTGCGCCGGCAGGGGATTAAAGAACGTTTTTACAGCTTTTGCTTCATCTGCCTGCAGGAAGAAAATGATCATTACAAGCATGCTGCTGGCCACTCTGAGGTACTGCTGCCGGCTTAGGATGTTTGTTGGAGGTGACAGGTTCCCTTTAATACCTTAAACTATACATAATATATTCTACTAAATTGTGGACTTTATGTGACAAAAATGCCGGTAAATGCCGTTCTCCTAATAAGTCTTCTATGGCGCCCATCAGTGTAAATAGGGGATATGTATAGGGATTATTCAGCTAGGACACACACTTTCTAGGTTTCTCGTCCAGTATAAGTAAATTGCAGGTGTCTATGTGATAAGATGTCCCCGTCAGGTATGGGCCCTGGCATTATATGTACAGTACGTGTCCTGCCCCTCCCTGAATAGTAAGAAGCATGGCTTACCTGGAGCTCATGTTGAGTCTAAACAGAAGAGAAGAAATAGAGAAAATGTTAATAAAAATCCATCATTTAAATCTCATATAGACATAATTACCCAGGTTTTCCCATATTTTGGCTATTTTGGTGAAACCAGGGATCAATCTCAGCTTCCCACTAATACAGAGTGAGCAGCTGTCACTGGTGGGGGTGACACAAGTCAGTAATTCCTCTCTTGACTCACAGTTAGAGATGAATCTCCCAACGCGCTGATATAGATCCGGATCGCAGTCGAAAACAAAATCCAGAAATCTCTTCAAAAGCGAAGAAATGAGCCGGTCCTTTCTCTGTAAAGAGCAATCGCAGACTGGCACCAACTGACTTTTTTTTTTTCTATTTCAAATCAAATCCTGCGTTTCTATTGGTCGATGCTTGTTGTTGTTGTTGTTTATGGCACTTGCCATGACGATTCATACAGCATCAAATTTAACCCCTTAATAACACAAGTATATAGCGCTTAATGACCACAGCCATTTACATAGTTCTGCAATGCCACATATAATGCCATAAATCTTCATATTTTATGTATCCATGTGAATTTCACCCTGTTTGTTGGGCATAAATATGGCAGTATTTAGAGTTAGTGCATTTTTTATACTTATGGAAAAATGTAATTTTCTGAATTGAATCTAAAATAAAATTGAAGTAAAGTAAACCCAAGACCTGGGGTGGTTCTACAATGTTGTATATAGTTGTGTATTATTTGATATTGTAATTTTATGTATTTTGTATTGTATTATATAGCCGTTGTTACCAGTAGGGAATGGATGGCAAAGGTTAACAAGGAACAGGGCTAACCACCCTAATCCTCTCCTCTTGCATCCTGCCAGGAGGGGGAGTTCATGTGTAGCTAAGGAGGAGTGAGGAAGAACAAGTGAGAGCTCCTGCTCCTGTTATATTTTCTCAAGAATGATCACTTCTGCCTCAAGTGAAGATTCGAGAAGTTTGATAGCAGCATGAACTGCTGTAACCAGCGTCTCCAGACACTGCTACAAGTTGAGGGGCTACAGCAAAGGCAACCATCATCCAGAACGTTACTAGGCCATTATGACCTGAGTGCAAAATTGCTGCCATTGAAGCTGCCTCTATAATCCTTACTGGTGCCAGAGAAGTTTTGCACTTCGAACCTGATGCTATTGATTGTATTTGAAGTTCTATGTTGCACTTAGTAAATAGACTTTGTTGCTTTAATTCTGGCCTCGTTCTCCAATATTATATTTCCACTGCACCCGTCCCCACGAAGCAACGGCCTGAGGGAGTACACCATGACACAACACTTCTTCAGGGCTACTACCACACTTCTACATCCACTACCATATCCATCCTCTGCATCGGTTCCTCTGGGGCTCGCTGTAGAGGAACGGAGTCAGAAGTACGTGTAAACGGAAGCTACTCTGTGTACTTTTTGGTCTGAGTACATGTGGCAAAAGATAGGACATGTCCTATATTTGGCCATATCTTGAAGTGAATGGGTCCACTGCTCGATGTGTGATTCACACAGCCATTGCCCATGTTTTGCAGTAAACAAAACTGACACGGCCGTCACATGGTCGAGTAAATGCAGCCTAACTATGCAGCATGAGGCTCTATGATAAATCGGGTGTATGTCTAGACAGGCTGTCAATGTTTATGCTGCCTACAGGCCTTGTAAATCTTTGTAAATCTGCCTAATTTTCTATATGTGATCTATGGGTGCTATATGTGTACTGTATGTGGGTGCTGTATGAGCGTCATTTGTGTGATATATTGATGCTGTATATGTACTGTATATATATTGTATGTATGCATTAAAGTTTTCCGGTATTGAGTTCCGTCCTAGGGGCTCAATACCGGAAAAAAAAACACTTCAGTTTTGTCCTAATGCATTCTGAATGGAAAGCATTCCGCTCAGTATGCATCAGGATGTCTTCAGTTCAGTCACTTTTACCGTATTTGGCCTGAGAAAATACCGCAGCATGCGGATCCAGCATTATATTAAAATGTATTAATGCCAGATCCGGTAGTAAGTGTTCCGGAAAAACGGATCTGGTCTTCCGGTCTGCACATGCGCAGATCCTTAAAAATGTGAAAAAAATAAATACCTTATCCGTTTTTCCAGATGACACCCGAGAGTCGGATCCGGTATTTGAATGCAATACCGGAAAAAAAAAAACTTCAGTTTTGTCCTAATGCATTCTGAATGGAAAGCATTCTGTTCAGTATGCATCAGGATGTCTTCAGTTCAGTCACTTTTACCGTATTTGGCCAGAGAAAATACTGCAGCATGCGGATCCGGCATTATATTAAAATGTATTAATGCCAGATCCGGTAGTAAGTGTTCCGGAAAAACTGATCTGGTCTTCCGGTCTGCGCATGCGCAGATCCTTAAAAATGTGAAAAAAATAAGTACCCTATCCGTTTTTTCAGATGACACCGGAGAGTCGGATCCGGTATTTAAATACATTTGTCAAACGGATCCGGATCCGGAAACAAATGGTATCCGTTTGCACACGGATTTCCGGATCCGGCAGGCAGTTCCGGCAAAGGAACTGCCTGCTGGATTCCTCTAACACTAGTGTGAAAGCACCCTTATGTATGTACAGGAGGATTCTCCAGTGAAATTCAGTTTTTACATAATAATGGGCCCAGAAGTCCATCAGAAGACAACTCTATTTGATGTTGATCTGGCCTCATCCACTTGCCATCATGGACATTTCTTGATGTTAGACCGTAATGTCCTCTGGTGTGCAAAGTTATCTGCAGTGCTGACATGTCTCAACATGGCAGGAATCATGGTCAGTTATGCCTGGGGCCATAATGGAGGAGCAGAAACACAAAAAGGATAAGCTAGGGCTGCACATGGTTTAAGAATTTTAAGAAATAATTGAGCCCCGACCTTGTGATGAAGTGAAATAGCAGATTTACTTTGTGTCTGATCAACATTTACCAATCTTTAAAATTTGTCTTGGTCCCAGCAGGCTTTGGCATTAAAACTCTGGCAGGCAAACTCAACTTTGCTACATCTTTTGCTCTCTGGCTCTGCTGTGCTGACAGGCTTTCTGTATAACTTAGCTTTTACTTTGCAACTTCTCTCATTGTAGTCTGTCTCTTAATTATGCCAGGGAACTCTCCTCCTGACTCCTGAGGCTTTAAGCTGTGGCCTCCACATCCAGAAAAGCTGAAGGTGCTTTTGCTGGCTTGGCTTGGGCACGTCCAGCAGAGATGTGCCCAGCACACCCACCTTCCCCTAGCAGGGGGTAAGCTAGACTGCTCTAGAAACTGGTCCCCACCCTTCTTGCAGGAAGTGGGACTCGCCCACTCCTCCACAGAGGGGGTGTTAGAAGGGAATGGAAGGTTCCATTCTAGCTAAGTACAGCTCTGCCATGTTTGCTGCCACCTGCTGGTGAACCAGGCATATTACACGTGAACATAACAGTTACATTAGAAATAGGAATGCAAATTATAGTGGACCTGAAATAAATACACTAGATGACATGATATTAGCCCAATAAAGACAGTAGCGGGTTGAAGAAGTGGCAATTACACTCTGGGATGTTACATTCCCCCTTACTTAAAACCAAACCGCCCTCGGCTTGTGCTTAGGGTATGCTCTAAGGGTACCAAGAAAAAATTATAGTGCTGCATGAGAATCTAATGCAAAGAGAGAAAAAATGAAAGAGAGGACAGTGCCTCATGTGTGGTGTTGCTGGAAACCAGTGGCGCACCTACAGGGGGGGTCCAGCGGGTCTGGACCCCCCCTAGAACAACCAGACATTTTTATTTATTTTTATCCCTCAGGGCCGCACCGCCGATCACCACAGGCGGCGCGGCCCTGGATGTAATTGCGGCAGCGGTGGGGGGGGGGGCGGGCGGCAGGGGAGGGAGAGGTGTGCTGCGGCAGGGGAGGGAGAGGTGTGTCCCTCCCCTGTTCTTCTGATAGGCCGCAGGCACTAATGCCTGCAGCCTATCAGAGGCCAGCTCAGGTGGCGCGATGACGTCATCACCGCGCCGCCTGAGCCGGACAGCACACAGCAGGGACACAGGCCGGAAGAGGCTGCATCACACCGCTGCTGATGGAGGTAAGTATCAGTGTTTTCTATTTTATTTTATTTTTTGGAGAGTTGGCGGGGGGGGGGGGGGGGGGAGCTGGCATTATGGGGGCATCTGACAATTTTTACAACCCAATTTTTTTTGGGGGTGGCACTCTGGGGGCATTTCTTACTAGCACATTATGGGGGGGCACAATGGAGGAGAGGAGCACTATGGAGGGCATCTGGGGGCTCTAAAGGGGCTTTTTTTTATTAACACATTATGTGAGGCACTATAGGAGAAAACGGTACTATGGGGCATCTGGTGGCACTATAGGGGCATTATTTGGGGGCACTATGGGGGAAGTGGGGGTTCTAAAGGGGACTTTTTTTTAATTGGCACATTATGGGGGGCATTATGGCATCTGGTGGCACTAAGGGGGCATTTTTTACTGGCACATTATGGGGGGGGGCCATGGGGGAGAGGTGCACTATGGGGGCATCTGGGGGGTCTAAAGGGGCTTTTTTTTTATTGACACATTATGGGAGGCACTATAGGAGAAAACGGCACTATGGGGCATCTGGTGGCACTATAGGGGCATTATTTGGGGGAAGTGGGGGTTCTAAAGGGGACTTTTTTCTTATTGGCACATTATGGGGGCATTATGGCATCTGGTGGCACTAAGGGGGCATTTTTTACTGCCACTATAGGGGAGAGCGGCACTATTCGGCATTATTTGGGGGCACTATGGGGGAGTGGAGCACTATTGGGGCATATGGTGGCACTTAGAAGGGGCATTTTTTACTGGCATATTATGGGGGGCACCATGGGGGAGAGGAGCACTATGGGGGCATCTGGGGGGTCTAAAGGGGCTTTTTTTTATTGACACATTATGGGGGGCACTATAGGGGCATTATTTGGGGGCACTATGGGGGCATTATTTGGGGGTACTATGGGGAAGTGGGGGCTCTAAAGGGGCCTTTTTTCTTATTGGCACATTATGGGGGGCATTATGGCATCTGGTGGCACTAAGGGGGCATTTTTTACTGGCACTATGGGGCATTATTTGGGGGCACTATGGGGGAGTGGAGCACTATTGGGGCATATGGTGGCACTTAGAAGGGGCATTTTTTACTGGCATATTATGGGGGACACTATGGGAAAGGGCGAGAGGAGCACTATGAGGGCATTTACTGGGGCACTATATAGGGGTATTTTATACTGGCATACATTATGGGGACATTAGCTCAACTGCGGGCACTAAGCGGGGGTATTTCATGTACTGTCATATTATAGGGAGAATTATTACTACTAGGGGGTATTAGCTTTACTACTACTGGGGGTCTATGAGGAACATGATTACTAGTAAGGGCACTATAGGGGCATTATTACTAGTAAGTGTGCTCTGGCAGAGAATTATTTCTATTTGTGGGATTTTGGGGAGCACTGTTACTCTAGGGGGCACCCTGGCACAGTATCAGCTTAGCACAATTATTTTTGGGGGACATTATCTTTTACTATTAGTGTCTGGGTGCAGTTATTTTTTAGAGCAATGTGTGCCAATAATTGTTAAAGGGGCCACTATCTGTGTGGTAGTAATATTTCTAGGGGGACTTTCTCTGCAGTATAGTATTAGGGGTGGCAGGAAAGGATGTTCAGAAGATGATGGAAATGTGGGAAACTAATGTCTGTTTGTTAATCTCTGCAGAGACGGGAGATGGCTGAAAAATCATCATGGCGGTCTGGTCTAAATGGAGAAGATAAAGAAAGAGAACGTCTACAACAAAGGTGACATCACTGGATGTAAGAGGTATGTGGCGCTATGTAGGAGAGGAGATGCTCCGGCTCCTCCCCCTGCCATTTGCAGAAGGAGAATTCAGAGCTGGGTGAGGACGGCCAAAGGGGGCAGCAGGCCACGGGCGGGTGGCAGATGGTGGGGGGAACCACAGGCCTTGAGCAAGATCAGGGGAGGGAGGAGAGCGGAGGAGCTTCCTGGCTGTAGCTTGTTGTATAAGCAGGCAGTGCAGCCAGGACAGAATCTCCCCTCTCCGTATGATGTGTAGACAGGCCTCAACTATAGAATGTTAGCTGTACAGTGTTTGTTGGGCGTGGCCTATTATATGTAGGAGGAGCTTTTAATAATGGGCGGGGCTAAAAAAATGGTTCCATTCCTGCAGAGCTTTTAGAAATGGCCGAGTAAAAGAATCAGCGCAACACACTACAGCCACCACCCCCCTTCCCCCCCGCACTACACATGCCACATTTTTTTGCCTTTCGGACCCCCCCTAGACAAAATTCCTGGGTGCTCCCCTGCTGGAAACAGTATTGTATATATTGTAAGTTTGTAGTTCGCTTACCAGATCATGTTGTGAGGGAGTCACAACAGCTTTACAGGCTCCTGCTAGTATATATCCCAACCATCATTCGGGGGCTTGGATGCAGCCTGGGTTCCTGCCTGCGCCTAAAGAGCGGGTGCTTGTATTGAAATCAGACATAAGTTGTGAAAAGCAAAAGAACTTCTTCTGCAGGCGCTGCCAAGGATCACATCAACATGGGGTGTATGGTTCCAATAGCTTTATAGTCTACGCGTTTCAGGGTGGATAACACTTTGCTCAAGACATTAATACATATATAATGGTTGCTAATGGTTATATATGTATTACTGTGTATCCATGTATGTATATGTATCCACCCCTGAAACACGTTGACAAAAAAGCTATTGGAACCATACACCCCATATTGATGTGATCCTTGGCAGCGCCCGCAGAAGAAGTTCTTTTGGTTTTTACAACTTAAGCATGAGAATCTAAACTATTTTTGTTACTACAGACATACACATAGCAACAGCTACCACTAGGTTCCTGCCCTTATGAGTAGGGTTTCTATTCACAGTTTGCCCTCTCGGTAATAACCAGTGAACCAAAATGTCTGGACAAAGCGCTCAAATACTCCATGAGGTAGCCATAGTCATGTATGGAGCCTGGCGGTGTCATGTACTGTAATCCCTCCACGATGCTATGAGACACCCGCAAATAGAAGGGTGGCTTCATTCTGTATTCTCTTCCAAGCAACAAGGTCTATAAATAGCTTTTCACACGGTCACCTTGATGACTGACAGGTAGCTACAAAATTTTCTTTAAGGCGGCATGCAAGGCCTTAGGACACACTAAATTAGGAGGAGGAGGCGGTGCTCTCCAAAATCTCCATGAGGGCTAATCCTTCTAAACAGTTTAGACAGAGTAAGGAGCTAACTATCTGGCTAATAAGGTTAAGTGCAAAGATCCAATTAAAGTGCATACAATCACACTGCAGTACCTGTAAAGGAATACACACAATGGGCACAAAACTTTAAACGTTGCTGAAAACTTGAAAAACCCATCTAAATACATAATGCAATTAAATAGTGCAATAAAATCACATTAAAGTCCTTTTCTTCAGTGCTGCCGGATGGAATGCACCAACCTGGAACCTCTAATACGAAAAGCCCTTTGTAATCCCCGGGAAATAATAGTAATGTCATTATTTGTAATCCACAAAGGCATAATGTGATTTGTAATCCACATGGAATAGTAATATGAAGTAGCAGCAAAGGTGATGAGAACCCTTTTAAGCAAAGGGGGGCTCCCAATTAACCTGAGAAGGGGAGAAAAAGGAATTTTGGCGCAGACATGCTCTACTTGGAGGTAGTTTCCAAGTAGGGGGAGTGATAACAGACATGTCTCTCTAGGTGATGACAAACGGGGCAACCAAAACAAATAAAATGCCAACAAGTCCTCACCCATCAGGAGTTGTCCATGCCGTGGCTCCCATTAGTTCGATGAAAAGTGCAGTAGAGCAACTCCTCAGAGGAAGGACCTAACGTCATCCTCACTGCTGCTGCTGAAGCTGATCAAAGGCCTCTCCTGCCTCTTGTAATCCAGTTGTGCAGCAATGGTGGTGCTCTGGCGACTCCTGCTGGCAGACCTCGGTAGTGACCTGGTGGTCACACTTTTCATTGCTGCTGCAACTCTCTGCTTGATGGGTCTGGAACCTCCTGCCATAAGAAATTGGTTCAGGACCTCTGGCTGCTAGAGAGCTGGTAGGCAATCCTCCTCTCTTGGTGGTGAATCCTGGAAGGCTCTCTCCATTGCCGTGGCCATTTTCCATGGTAACTGAAAGGTTACCACCTTGGGACTGTAGGTAAAGGTAGAGGCTGATACACATCCCATCTGGAAAATTGGTGGTGGTGGCAATCCAGGGATAAGTAACTCAGTTTTTAGTTGGGGTCTTCCTTGAAAGCGCAGCACTCCGTCTGCAGATTCCTGAAGACAGCATACTCGTTCCACCTCAGCTAAGTCTTCCTGCCATACCGCCAGGGGTTTCTCTAAAAGGGTCACTGCTGTGGCGAAGGGCCCCCGGAGGGACTCAATAGGTGTGTATTCCACCCGATCCCTTTTGTAGAGGCTGTGCCGGGCCTGGGGGAGATAAGGGCGCTGCATGGAGCGACATCCCACAAAGAGCTTGTGACCTGTTTCGTCGTCCCCTCTCGACAGAAAACTACACTACGGACCTTCTTCTCTGTTCCAGGATCGGATCTCTGGGCTGCGGTCGGTCCCACACGTGGATGGCCTAATCTTTTATGGCCCGCTTGTATTCCCACATATCATAGGCCTGAGCTGTGTCTTCTTTTGGGACCATGAGATTGAGTCCTTCAAATGGGCCTGTCTTTTTGGCCGCACCAGCCGGCATGAGGAATGGTCTGGACCCCTTCTTGGGTCTCCGCACAAGTTGCGATACCCGGATCTCCGGTACTGCAGTGTACATCTCGGGCATGTCGTCGTCATACAGCATCATTCCCCAGTTTGGCTTAGCGAGCGCCATCTTGCTTTCCCTCTGACTGCAACGAACTGATGACGAGGGGGGAGCTTTAGGAGAGGAGTCTTTACTTCCGTCCTTCAGACTGAGCTGTTCCCTGTGGGCAGGGCTGTATTTTCTAGGGCTGGCTGTTCCTTGGTTTTCCCTCTCTAGGGGTGCAAGAAGAAGATACGCCATAACAGGCAAAGATTGCGGATTAACCCCTCGGATGCCGGTGAACACTTTTCTGCGCCTGTCTCTCCGCAGTAAATGTAATAAAGTCATTTTTAAAGGGTGTCTTGACAATTCTATAGGCTTTGTAGTATAAGGACACACAAAAATTCTGTTTGTGACGCCAGTTGCAAACCCCGGCAACGGCCAGGACCCCTTTTGTAATTGGTGGTGGTCCCCAAGTGTAGGAATGGCCAAGTGCTATAGGGTGGCCTAAAATTCCCTTAATGTTTTGTGTCACAGTGCTCCTACCTGGATACTGCTGGACCCTAGGCGTTGACTCTGAAGCAGAAAAATAGGGGGGAAGAGTTGAAAAATTTTAAGAAATAATTGAGTCCTGACCTTGTGATGAAGTTGAATAGCAGCTTTACTTTGGTAAATGTTCATCAGACACAATCTTCAAACTTTGTCTTGGTCCCAGCAGGCTTTGGCATTAAAACTCTGGCAGGCAAACTCAACTCTGCTACATCTGTTGCTCTCTGGCTCTGCTGTGCTGACAGGCTTACTATATAACTTAGCTTCTTCTTTGCGCTGCAAATCTCTCTTTGTGGTCTGTCTCTTAATTATGCCAGGGAACTCTCCTCCTGACTCCTGAGGCTTTAAGCTGTGCCCTCCACATCCAGCAGAACTGAAGGTGCTCTGGCTGGCTTGGCTTGGCCTGGGCACATCCAGAAGAGACGTGCCCAGCATACCCTCCTTCCCCTATCAGGGGATAAGCTAGATGTCACGACCATGGTTGTGGTCGCGACTCCTTGGTTCGCATGCTGTTGTCAGCAGTTTGTTTTATGTTGTCAACCACAGGTGTGGGCTCTGTATCTTGCCTCACGTGTGGTTGCCGTTGGCAACATTAAGTTGTTGGCAGTGGAGCGACCTAGGCGCTCGCTGTCACGGCATGCGGTTGCCTCTGGTAATGTGTGGTTTTAGTGTTCACTTTCTATGTCTGGTGTGCACGAGGTTTATGTAGGTGTGCACTGTGACACTTCCCTTCACTTGTGGCTGCCTGTGGCAACGTGTGGTATTGTGTACATGTTGTGGCAGTGTCTCGGCCTTCGGGCTGACTCCCAGGACATGGTTGCCACGCATGTCGTTGCCTGCGGTAACAGCTGCAGTGTAATTGTTTATTGTACACTTCCCCTTTAAGTGACACTTACCTTGTTTGTTGATGCAAGGGTTAACCCCTTTCCTAGTGTGTGTGTGGGTGTGGCCGCTTGGGTTATTTAGCTTCCTGCTGGAAGGCAGTTGCTGAGGGGTACTTCAGCCATGCGTTTTGCTGGAGTCATCCTCCTGGTTCATATACCATCTTTCCAGTAAGGGCCACCCTTGCGGTCATAAAAAGAATGTCTGATGTTAAGTTGATGTTTTTATGCTCTTGATATTTATTGCAGCTATGGATGTCCTGGTTACCTGTGTGTTTTGATGTGTGTTCTGTCTCCCTTGTGTTTGTGTGGACAGCGTATTTGAGCACGGGTTCAAGTCAGCAAGGCTGTGGCAGGTTAGTGTGGAACTGCTTGGTTCACCTGTCATATCCATATGTCTATGTTCCCCATCTCCTTGCAGCTTGGCCAGTGAGACTCCTGATCGTCCGTGCCTAGGAGGAACAGGTTGTCTTACCCTGCTCCTAGTTCAGGGCCACCCTGAGGGCAAGTAGGGACCCCAAGGTTACGGAGTATGAGCCCTCCTACCATCAGGGTCAGCTCATACAGCTAGGAGTCAGGGTCAGTATTAGGGACGCGATAGGAGGTGACCTGCTACCTGATCCTGTGGTCCTGGCCGAGCAGCGACCAAACATCTTCTGGCATCGCACGGCTGAGGGTTTTCCCCATCCTCAGCCGTGACAGTATGACCGCAAAGGCTCCTTACTTGTATCCACCTTCGGAAGAGGGTGCAGCATGCATCGCCATATGTTGTGGGGTGCATGCGCGTTCTACGGAGGAAGAGCGTTTTGGGGATCAACGTTTACGGCGCGGTTGGTGGCTTATTCCCCGCCACCTTACCTTCCGTGTCCGTGTTGGTGATCCCTCGTCCTAGTGGCGTACCTATTATATAGGCAGACCACTCAGCTGCTATGGGGCCCATGGCATGGGGGGGCCCAGAGCGCATGGAAGGCCCCGCCCCCTACATATGCAGACAGTTTATCGGGCATTGAGGAAGCACGCCCACTTGTCCTCCGTTCAGTCCTGGCCGGGCCCTGCTTGCTTCCTCTATGCTCAGGTCCCCCTCCGAACCTCTCCCCCCATTCTGTACACAATAGAGCACACTCTGCTGATGTCCCGACTCCCGACCCTCCGTGTCAGGCTCAAGCAGACAGAACTTCACCGGTCACTCCCACATACATGAAGCCACGCCCCGTCTTGTGAAGCCACGCCCCCAACACAAGTCGCAAAAAAATACTGCAGCAGGAAAGAATCTGAGGTAGGACACTAGCTGTCTGCCACCTCCCTCTATCCTGCTGTTACCTATTATCTCCCTCCTGGCCCCCACAGAACCTCTCTTGTATGCCCCTCTACTACTCTCCCCATAGAATAGCTGCAAGCCTGCAAACATCTGTGGCCTCCCAGCCACTATCATCTCCTATGTTCCCTGAAGTCCCCAGAGACTCCTTGCCACCTTCTGTGACCCAAAGAACATGTACCAGTTTCTGTGCCCCCTTCTCATAACAGAGCCCCTGCCACTTTTTGTATTCCTTGTCACCACCACCCACTCACAAAGCCCATGGAACCCTCTGTCCTCCTCCAATCTGTGTCTGTCCATCCATCAGTAACTGAGCCCCTATCACCTATTGGACTTGATGTGCCCAATCCCTTAGCAGAAAGCCCTTGTCAACCTCTGCCCCTGATCTAACAGAGTCCATGCCACCTGCTTCTATCCCCTTTCATATAAAAGAGCCCATGCCAGCTGCTGCTCCCCTCCCTCTAATAACAGATCTCCATCACCTTTTGTCTTTTATGTTCACTCTGTTCTGTCAGAATACTATACCTTATCAGAATGCTGGTGGCCGCACCAGAAGTGACGAGAATCAGCTGGAGGAGGGGGTGTGCAAGCGCAGATCCACGGGTAAGTCAAAATTATAGCACCGCCGCGGGAGAAGCGCCCACTTAATGTGCATGCGCAAAACCGTCCGGAACACATTGCGCCAGCGCCTGGAGCCACGGCTGGGTAGGAGATGGTGCGCACATGCGGCTCTATACTCCGGTCCAAATCTACCTACCCCTGAGTGCGCACGTGTAGTGTACGGGAACTGTAATACCCGTCACTACCAAAGGTCACTTGGTGTGCTGTCGTCCCTCCTTAATTATGGAGAAGTTGGTATATGTCAGTTTTATAAAATGTCATGTAATGTAATGCATGTATTTCCCTGTTGCTATGAAACTTGCAAGTACAGGCCGGCTAGGGGTGTCATTCCAGCTTCTAGTCACTAGAGGGAGCTAAAGAGCCCTAGTTTATATAAGGCCCAGACAAGGAAGTAAAAGTCAGTCTAGACCAGAGCTCAGAAGTTTCTAGAGCCTGAGGAAGCTGGGAGAGACAGAGGCAAAGATCAGGAAAGCAACAGGTACTCAGTAAGACAGAGGAGGTACTTATGAAAGCTATAGCCAAGGATATAAAGCCAGAAATAGGTTAATGGGCCTTGGTGAAGAAATGCTATATTCCAGGATCAGACAGAATTAGAGTGCAAGCTCCTGTGCTGCAAGTCCTGTGTTCAACACTCTGTAATTACCCTGCTGTAACTGAATTGCCTGCATCGACCGAATTGCAAAATCGACTGTATGCTAAGGAACTGCATTTCCATTATTGTCTCTGCTTGGAAAAACTACTAAAGTTGGAGTTCTGTTTTAATCCTACGTTTCCTCAATTTATTCCTGCATCCGCAAACGGCGTGCCACCGTTTACTTGGCACTGGCGTCACAAACTATTTCTACCTATACCTGCCCTTGCAGAGAGTCAGCTGTACCAGGTTAGTGTATATTGCACTACATCACCCAGAAACACCTACTGCACACAACTTGAGTACGCTGCACCTCTCTTTTGGCTGTCACGAACAGGATACGCACGCTTTGTAGTGCAAGAAGCGTGAACTTTGTGCCTTATACCGTTGCCCTGTGACCAAAGTGACAATTTTCCTGTTTATTCAAGTGGACTTTGTGGACTGAAAATTTTACCCAAAGTGTACCAAAAACTTCCAAATAGCGCTGTGCAGCGTTGCGCTACCCAGAGGAAGAAAATCGCCGCATTGGAGTGTGGTTTTGTGGACTTTTTAGAATCCTGCTTGCTGTCAGTGAATGGACAGCGTTTTGCTAAAGATGGCCACCGGCTGCCTGGAGTAAAGTTTCCCGCGCCGCTGAGGACATTCGTGGGCGGATCCCTGCAAAGACACAGAGAGTCCCGCCCCTCTTGATCATCGCACCGCCGCGGCCCTGCTTCTCCTGCGTTATCGGGTGCTCAGGACGTCCGGAACCTCGCGAGACTTGACCTGCGCAAGCCCGGCGATACCGGTAAGCACTTGTAACCGGAGGGAAGGGGAGTGTACCGGCCTCTTTAGTCGCCAGCGGCCACCTCTCAATAGACTACCATGTCAGAGCCAGGAGTGCCTGAACAGCCGGCCCCAGGAGAGCTTGCTGCTCCTGGTCATCCGGCGGCCCCCAGCATGATGCCCTTTACCATGCCCTACTATTTCGGGGCCCCATGGTTCCCCCGCTACAGGGGAGAGACCCATACCCTACGGGACTTTGAAGAAAAGTTGCTGGCACTATTCCGATTATACCCTATAAATGCCGACCAGCAAATGGAAATCATGCTGGCGCAACTGGAGGGGGCTGCCCGCAGGGAAGTGTTATCATGGCCTGCTACTGAGCGGAGTACTCTAGAACAGATCTTCACCCGCCTCAGAGCCACTTTTGAAACTAGGACTGCCTCAGAGATAAAGATGCACTTCTTTGGCAAGAAACAGAAGTCCGGTGAGTCCCTCCGTGACTATGCCCTATCACTTCAGGAGGCTTTAGGGGCTGTAATTCAGATAGATCCCAAAGAGGCTGATAATCAGGACCAGACCCTGAGGGAACAATTTATCAACGGGGTGTCTAGTGAACAAATAAGGACCCAATTAAAGATGCTGTCCGCCCAGCACCCTAACATTGCCTTTCTGGACTTTAAAGAACTGGCTATAAAAATTCTGGGGTCAGCAGTATCTACGGAGTTGAGCACCCCACCTGAGTCATCAGCCTGCAGGCCAAAACCGCTTATCACTAACCGAGCTGAGGCTGGCCAAGCTGTTCAAGTGTCAGCTACTGATACTATTGCCATGCTGACAGAGCAAGTAAATCACCTCACTAAAAGTTTAGAGAAAGTGTGCAGAAAAATAGAGGAATGGGAAAAACCCATAATGACAGAAGAAGAATTCCTGTCATCTCCTAGGCCGTTCTCACCTCCATACCAAGAGACTCACCCCAGGGATCCTGGGAGGCGTAATAGAGATCGCAAGCGGCCCGTGTGTACATACTGCAAAAAGCTGGGACACATAGAATCCACGTGCTGGCAGTTAAACAGGGCAACCCCTGAGGCTGAGGACCACCCCTCGGGAGTTAGAACACTAGGTCCAGAGGATCCAAATTGGATGCCACGGTATGTAGGATCCCATCCTAAAATCAATATAGAGATCAACGGGGTCCCCTTTGAAGCCCTATTAGATACTGGGTCTCAGGTCACTACTATTCAGCTGCCTGTATTTGAAAAGTTCTGGGACACCCACCAGTTGACCCAACCGCCTGAATCCTGGGTGGAAATTATCGCCAGCAATGGCAAACCAGTAAAGGTTCATGGATACTGGGAACCCACCCTGCAGGTGGGAGAAGTAACCTTACCACAACAGGGCGTGATAGTAGTGCAGGCCGGCGACAGAAGAGGACATCCTGTCATTCTAGGCACCAATGTCTTCAAAAATTGTTATTCAGAAATACTTGCTGTATTACATCAGACTTTGCCCACTGCTTCCTCTGCATCCAGGAGAGTGATTCAAAAGACTATTACTGTGTTAAGTGCCCAGCAGAGGTTTGCTAATGAGAAAGGAGAAATTTGTACTGCCAGGATCCGTGATATTAAGCCTGTGACTTTGCCTCCTAATTCTCAAACTCTTTTGTGGTGTCGTGCTGTCCTGGGAGTCGAAGGCCGAGATTATCCAGCCCTGGTGGAACCGATCCAGATGGAGGATTATCCTTATGTGAGAGCTGCCAAGTGCCTGGTGAACGTCTCCCAAGGTAAAGTACCTGTCCGTCTGATTAACCTGAGTAATCATCCTGTTGCGCTTACTAAGCATTGCCCTGTTGCCCAGCTGTCCCAGGTGTCCTTCCAAGACATCATTCGTCTTCCAGTGACAGAAAAGCCGCCAGCTGCAGACAGCGGATGTTCGCCGGTGACCCAGCCACAAGTGCCCTGGTGGGAAGAGCTCCATGTCAGGGACGAGAATACCCCCCAACGGCAACAAGAAGGGATTATACAGCTTGTCAAAGAGCACCACCAGGCCTTCAGTAAGCATGCCACTGATTATGGAGAGGTGAGTGCCATACAACACACTATACCTACTGGCTCTCATCCTCCTATCAAGGAGAGGTACAGACCTTTACCGCCTACTTCATATCAGACTGTAAAGGAAATGATCCAGGAGATGAAAGACTCTAATGTAATCCGGGACAGCCGTAGTCCGTGGGCGGCACCCCTAGTCCTTGTAAAGAAGAAGGACGGAGGTATCCATTTCTGTGTGGATTATAGGAAAATTAATCAAATAACCCACAAAGACGCATACCCACTGCCCCGCATTGAGGAGTCACTAACTGCTCTGGGCTCCTCTGCCTATTTCTCCACATTGGACTTGACCAGTGGCTACTGGCAAGTACCCATGGCCCCGGCAGATAGGGAAAAGACTGCCTTCACTACTCCCATGGGCCTGTTCGAATTCAATTGTATGCCGTTCGGGCTATGTAATGCCCCAGGAACTTTCCAGAGACTAATGGAACGGTGTTTGGGTCACAAAAATTTCGAAACAGTGCTGCTGTATCTAGATGACGTCATTGTGTACTCAAAAACATATGAGGACCATCTGAAACATTTGGCAGAAGTATTTGAAATCCTTATCAAATATGGCTTGAAGGTAAAGCCATCCAAGTGTCACCTGCTCAAACCTGCAGTAAGATACCTGGGGCATATAGTAAGCGGAGAGGGAGTGCAACCTGACCCTGATAAATTGGCAGCTGTCTGTAATTGGCCGGTTCCTACTACTGTCAAAGAGGTGAGGAGTTTCCTGGGTTTTGCCGGCTACTATAGACGTTTTATCCCCCATTTTGCTCAAATAGCTGATCCTATCCAGGAGCTCTTGAGGGGGCAACCCAAAAAGAGTCCTAGAACTCCTGTGCCCATTGAGTGGAATGAGAAAAGAGAGATAGCGTTCCAATTGCTAAAAAAGAAACTGACCGAGCCTCCAGTGTTAGGTTATCCAGATTATAGCAAGCCCTTCCATCTCTATACTGATGCTAGCAAGCGAGGCCTGGGAGCTGTGTTAGCCCAGATCCAAGAGGGAAAAGAGAGAGTGATAGCATATGCAAGCCGCTCCCTGAAAGGAGCTGAGAAAAATGACCAGAATTATAGTTCCTTTAAACTAGAGTTCCTGGCATTAGTGTGGGCGGTGACAGAAAAATTCAAGGATTATCTAGCCGCCACTCCGTTCATTGCGTTCACTGACAATAACCCTCTGGCACATCTGAATACAGCTAAATTGGGGGCCTTGGAGCAGAGATGGGCCTCTCGCCTTGCCAACTATAATTTCTCTGTAAAGTATCGTGCTGGACGTACTAATGATAATGCTGATGCTTTATCCAGGCTTCCCACAGAGACAGCTCCTGATGATGTGCGAGATGCTTGGGAAGATGTAGAGATGCCGGCTTTCTATAACAAATTTGCTCAACAGGATCAGGCTTGAGCTACCAATAACAGAGCTGCAGTTCCTTCATCCTCCAATAGGCCTGAACCTAAAGAAGAAAGGTGGGTGAAACTACAGTCTGAAAGTAGAGTGCTGGGTGAGCTGTTGGACTTCATTACTAGTGGCAGAGACCCTGAGAGGATTCGGCGTAAGAGTGCAGAACCTGGGCTCATCAAACTATGGAGACAGCGCCACCAACTCTTCATACAAAAGGGCCTGTTGCTACGGAGGAGCCTAGACCCAGTGTCCAACGAAAGAGTACACCAGATTCTCATACCCCGACGAGATGCAGGTATGGTGTTGGAGATGTACCACAATCAATCCGGTCACTTTGGGGTTCAAAAGACTGAGGCTACTATCCGCCAGCGGTTTTACTGGGTGGGCATGAGAGAAGACATGGAGAAGTGGTGTCGAGAGTGTGTAGCCTGTGCCTTGAAACGAAGTGAGCACCATGATCAGAGGGCACCACTGAGACCCATTGTAAGTACCCGTCCTCTTGAACTTGTCGCCATCGACCATGTAAAACTGGAGCCTAGTCGCTCAGGGTATGCTTATGCCATGACTATTATTGACCATTTCACAAAGTTTGTTGTAGCAGTGCCTGTGAGAGACCAGACAGCCAAGACTACAGCCGAAATGTTCTGGAAGCACTTCCTCCTGCCCTATGGATGTCCAGAAAAGATCCTCACCGACCAAGGACCTGCTTTTGAGTCCCATCTGTTCCATGAACTGTGCCGCTTACACAACTGTAAGAAGATCCGGACAACGGCCTACCATCCTCAAGGTAACGGATTATGTGAAAAAATGAATCAGACCTTGATAGAGATGCTGAGGGCCGTGCCTCCTGAGAACAGAGGAGATTGGCCCAGTCTGTTGCCACAGCTCATGTTCACATACAATCATACCATACATTGTTCCACCGGGTATACCCCTTTTTACTTGATGTTTGGGCGCCAAGGGACATTGCCTGCTGATCATTCATTGGACGTACATGTGCCTGATTGCATTAACCCGTTACCTAACACCGACTGGGTTGCTGAACATCAAAGGCGATTGGATGCAGCCAAGGCCATTGTTCAGGAACGTATGGACTTTGCTAGAGACCGACAGCAGAGAGACTATGATCAGGCACCCCAGGCAGAACCCCTGACCATAGGGGCCGTGGTATGGTTAAAGAATAACCGCCGTACCAGTAAATTGGACAGTAAATGGGAGCGAAGTCCTTATGTTGTCACTGCAATCCCAAATGTTGGAACTCACACTTATGAGATCACCCGGGAAGACAAGGGATCCCAAATTGTACACCGAAACCGGTTGAAGCTCTGCCTGACACCAGAACCTAGTGCCGAGAGTTCTGGATCTGAATATCCTGTGTCAGAGTCAGCAATACAGCCCGAGGATCCTATGCAGGCTGTTAGTAATCTGAGGTATGACGCTGATCCCATGCATTGGCTTCTGACACCTTGGTTGAACTTGCTGGTGCCTGCTCCGGCACCTACCGTAGCTTCACCTCCAGAAGAGCCGGTTCAAGATGCCCCGGATCCAGTTCCCCCTCTCGTGGATATTGTTGTTCCAGTTGTTCCAGTTGTTCCAGTTGTTCCTGACCAGGGTCTCGCTGATGGAGACCCTCCTGTTGCTCCTGTCCCTTCTACTTCGTTGCTAAGGGAAGAGGAGACCCCTGTACTGAGAAGGTCTACCCGGATGACCAGGGGACGCCCGCCAGTCCGTTTAGGAGACTTTGACTATTCTGGTGGCGTCTCCTCCCAAACCGTTGCTACTGGGAATACCTTGTTGGACATTTGTGCGCAAGAATGGACTCCCCCACGTGAGCCCTTGCCTGTGCTACACCCACAGGAAACCCCTGGGTAGTTCCGTTATTATGCTGTCATTTTATTGTGCAACTTCATACTAAGGAAATGTGCCCAGAGATGGACTCCACCGCATGAGAGCCTCTGTGATTTAATAAGAAATAACCTGGGTACGGACTCATGTTTGTTATTTGAGCCTCCAAGAACTTTTATACCGTCTTTTACTGTTTTATCATGGACTTATTCATTGTCATGGACTATCCTGGTTATAATGTTACGCTGTGCCAGGTCAGCGCCCCCGTTCCATTCACTATCCTGAGAGAAGAGAACGACGCCCCTTGTCACTAACCTGCACCTTTGCCAGTTGGACCTGATGTAAATGTAAATGCAGATGAATTGCATATATGTATGCCTGCATGTCTCTTTTTCTATTTCAGGTAGAGATTCCAGTTGGGAGACCCATGATGGAGTACGAGGTCATACTCAGCTTAAAGCAGTGGGGTATGTAGTGTACGGGAACTGTAATACCCGTCACTACCAAAGGTCACTTGGTGTGCTGTCGTCCCTCCTTAATTATGGAGAAGTTGGTATATGTCAGTTTTATAAAATGTCATGTAATGTAATGCATGTATTTCCCTGTTGCTATGAAACTTGCAAGTACAGGCCGGCTAGGGGTGTCATTCCAGCTTCTAGTCACTAGAGGGAGCTAAAGAGCCCTAGTTTATATAAGGCCCAGACAAGGAAGTAAAAGTCAGTCTAGACCAGAGCTCAGAAGTTTCTAGAGCCTGAGGAAGCTGGGAGAGACAGAGGCAAAGATCAGGAAAGCAAGAGGTACTCAGTAAGACAGAGGAGGTACTTATGAAAGCTATAGCCAAGGTTATAAAGCCAGAAATAGGTTAATGGGCCTTGGTGAAGAAATGCTATATTCCAGGATCAGACAGAATTAGAGTGCAAGCTCCTGTGCTGCAAGACCTGTGTTCAACACTCTGTAATTACCCTGCTGTAACTGAATTGCCTGCATCGACCGAATTGCAAAATCGACTGTATGCTAAGGAACTGCATTTCCATTATTGTCTCTGCTTGGAAAAACTACTAAAGTTGGAGTTCTGTTTTAATCCTACGTTTCCTCAATTTATTCCTGCATCCGCCTACGGCGTGCCACCGTTTACTTGGCACTGGCGTCACGAACTATTTCTACCTATACCTGCCCTTGCAGAGAGTCAGCTGTACCAGGTTAGTGTATATTGCACTACATCACCCAGAAACACCTACTGCACACAACTTGAGTACGCTGCACACGCGTGCTGTAATCCTGGAGTGTGTGGCCGACGAGAGTATATAGCCACATGTGCACACCCTCTCCTACCCAGCCGTGGCTCCGAGCACAGGCGCAGTGTGGCCTGGCCGGTTTCGCGCATGCGCATTAAGTGGTACCTGATAAGGTATAGTATTCTGACAGAACACACTCCCCTCATAGAGCCTCTAGCAGCTTCTAATCTCCCACCCACTGCAGTGTCCCTGACATCTGCCACCTCTAACAGTGCATAGTGGCACTGACTCTGTGGCAATTATGGGACAAAAAATTGCTAATAGCTGCCCTGTCCCACTGTGTGCAGGATATGGTGGCTTTATCTGTGCACATTGTATAAGGGTCCATTCAGATGTCTGTTGAATGGGTCCGGATCCGTGCGGAACGGGTGCAACCCATTCATTTTCAATGGGGCTGGAAAAGATGCGGACAGCACACAGTGTGCTGTCCGCATCCGCATTTCCTGTCCACTGCCCCGAACTTCCGGTCTGCGGCTCCGGAAAAAAATAGAGCATGTCCTATTCTTGTCCGCAGCTGCGGACAAGAATAGGAATGATCTATTAAGTGCCGGTGATGTGCGGCATCAGTGTTTTGCGGTCCGCAATTTGCAGACCGCAGAACACTATGGACGTCTGAATGGACCCTTAGCAGGATTATTTATCTGTATAGATTATTATGTTATTATTTGTGCATAGTGCATGGGAGAAGCACTATATGGTGGAGTTACTGGTGTGTGCAAGGTTTAACAACATTATTGGTGTGTAACGTGTAATAGATCATATTTTTTGTGTATAACGTATGATGTTCACGCTTTTATTTCTTGCACGTTATGACAGCAATATCAACTTATACTCAAGTCATTATTCATGATAAATGGCTATTTTTTCTCATGGTAAACTAAGCAAGGAGTTAAAGGGGTTATTCAAACCCTATAATGCCCCCCAAAATGCCAGGGCACCTCATACAGGTAATACTTTGCCCGCTCCCGGCAACCGCATCACTGATGCCCACATGGTCACCACTGCATCCCCCTGTCACATGAATGAAAACATCCAGAGACGTGGGGGGCAGTCAATCAGTCAATAGCAGGCCACAATGGGAACGAGCCTCCTTAGCATCACGGGTGACACTAGGGAGGCTCATTTCCTTCACGGCCTGCTATTGGCTGCACCCCCCCCCCCCCCCGAGCATAAGTATTATCTGTATGCGGTGGCCAAGCATTTTGGGGGGCATAATAGGGGTTGGATAACCCCTTTAACAGGATACCATAGTTTTTTTTTATTTTTTAATTTTTATTTTTCTTCCCTATCTTCCTTGAGCCATGACTTTTTTATTTTTCCGGTCACATAACCATATGAGGGCTTATTTTTTGCGGGACAAGTTGTACTTTCTAATGCCACCATTTAATATGGCATACAATGTAGTAGGAAGCGGGCAAAAAATTCCAAATGGGGTGGAATTAGAAAAAAAAACTGAATTCCTCCACCATTTTACGGGTTTTGTTCCTACGGCGTTTCCTTTGCGGCGAAACTGACCTGTGCCTTTTATTCTCTGGGTCAGTAGGAATACAATAGGGGTGTGGCAGGGGGGGGGGAGCCAGGGTAGGTAGTGGGATGGGCCAGGGGTGTGTAGTGGGTGGAGTTAAGGGGCCCAATTCAGATTCTTGCTATGGGGCCCAATGATTTCTATGTACGCCCCTGCCTCGTCCCTCTCTATGTTCCTATCTCTGGTCGTCTGCTGGCAGCATTCCGTTAGTGTTCCGGCGGTGTGCTGGTTTGGAGTGTCTGTTGGCGGCGACTGGAGTGGGAATGTGAGTAGAGAGTGGACGCAGCGTCAGTGCGGTCTCCCCGGGCTGTTTCTTTGCTGGTCTCTGGTTCCTGTGTGTTGCTCCAGAGCCTGTCAGTCGGACCCCTGGTTCCTGTGTGTTGCTCCAGGGTCCGGCAGCAGTCCTGGGGAGACTCGCATGTTTTGGTGCTGATTCCCCTACATTTCCTTTCTCCCATCCCTGTTTTTGGTCCCTCACTGGTTTTCCCCTTTTTTTTTTTTTGGGGGGGGCTTTGAGGGGTGGGAGTGTCACGACCATGGTTGTGGTCACGACTCCTTGGTTCGCATGCTGTTGTCAGCAGTTTGTTTTATGTTGTCAACCACAGGTGTGGGCTCTGTATCTTGCCTCACGTGTGGTTTCCGTTGGCAACATTAAGTTGTTGGCAGTGGAGCGACATAGGCGCTCGCTGTCACGGCATGCGGTTGCCTCTGGTAATGTGTGGTTTTAGTGTTCACTTTCTATGTCTGGTGTGCACGTGGTTTATGTAGGTGTGCACTGTGACACTTCTCTTCACTTGTGGCTGCCCGTGGCAACGTGTGGTATTGTGTACATGTTGTGGCAGTGTCTCGGCCTTCGGGCTGACTCCCAGGACATGGTTGCCACGCATGTCGTTGCCTGCGGTAACAGCTGCAGTGTAATTGTTTATTGTACACTTCCCCTTTAAGTGACACTCACCTTGTTTGTTGATGCAAGGGTTAACCCCTTTCCTAGTGTGTGTGTGGCCGCTTGGGTTATTTAGCTTCCTGCTGGAAGGCAGTTGCTGAGGGGTACTTCAGCCATGCGTTTTGCTGGAGTCATCCTCCTGGTTCATATACCATCTTTCCAGTAAGGGCCACCCTTGCGGTCATAAAAAGAATGTCTGATGTTAAGTTGATGTTTTTATGCTCTTGATATTTATTGCAGCTATGGATGTCCTGGTTACCTGTGTGTTTTGATGTGTGTGCTGTCTCCCTTGTGTTTGTGTGGACAGCGTATTTGAGCACGGGTTCCAGTCAGCAAGGCTGTGGCAGGTTAGTGTGGAACTGCTTGGTTCACCTGTCATATCCATATGTCTATGTTCCCCATCTCCTTGCAGCTTGGCCAGTGAGACTCCTGTTCGTCCGTGCCTAGGAGGAACAGGTCGTCTTACCCTGCTCCTAGTTCAGGGCCACCCTGAGGGCAAGTAGGGACCCCAAGGTTCCGGAGTATGAGCCCTCCTACCATCAGGGTCGGCTCATACAGCTAGGAGTCAGGGTCAGTATTAGGGACGCGATAGGAGGTGACCTGCTCCCTGATCCTGTGGTCCTGGCCGAGCAGCGACCAAACATCTTCTGGCATCGAACGGCTGAGGGTTTTCCCCATCCTCAGCCGTGACACTAGACTGCTCTAGAAACTGGTCCCCACCCTTCCTGCAGGAAGTGGGACTTGCCCACTTCTCCACAGAGGGGGTGTTAGAATGAAATGGAAGGTTCCATTCTAGCTAAGTACAGCTCTGCCGTGTTTGCTGCCACCTGCTGGTGAGCCAGGAATATTGCACGTGAACATAACAGTTACATTAGAAATAGGAATGCACATTATAGTGGACCTGAAATAAATACACAAGATGACATGATATTAGCCCATTAAAGACAGTAGCGGGGGGAAGAAGTACTAATGCCACTCTGGGGCGTTACACATTTCCAAACAATTTGAAAGCTTGACTGCTTGCTGGTGCCGTTTCTATCTGTGCTGTGGCCCCTACATGAGATCTTACCATTAACAAGATATGCCATAAAGGTGATCTCTGTATTCTGAGCTAGAGTCCAGCAGATGCCACCCACCACTTTCACATATGTTAGTGGAGACATGGCTCATTCTCTTTGAAGTTTTTGGGGATTACAGTGGCCACAAATTTGCATCTTGGGTCTTGCAAATTGCATCTTAATAAACAGTGAGCCCCCAGAATGTATTTTATTGGTGGGCTCTAAGCATCCCTGTGCAGCACTGTTTCTCATGGCCAATATCCGCTAGCATGTATCTGCCTTCAAAACCTATACGAGAACACAAATTTACACAAATCACAGATTTAACTAGTGGAGGTGTGAAAGGTCCGATACATGTACAGTTCGAAAATAATAATAATTCTACATATAAGTATATCCATGAATTAATATAAGCCGTACAATAATTGCTTTATTATGAGAAAACTATAACCATCTTTCAGAATAATAACAAGTAAATATACAGTATCTAGCAAATGCTGGTGGAAATCAGTAATGTAATATGAGATCTTGGCACAGATTCAGGCCTTCTGGTTATCTAGGGTACGGTAGGAACATCCGAAAATGTACAGTAGGTCTAAAAACATATTTAATTTCTAAAGGAACCGAAGATGTATCTCCTGCATGTTTATGTGTAATGTGTTTTGAAATCACTGATATATTGGTATTATTAGATGATGAAACAGATTAAGGGGACAAAATATATGTCCAACATATTGTATTTTACTATTTTTCCAGACTACCAAATGTACTATATTACTAGTGTTATGGTTAATGTAGGCACAAACATTTTACGTTACTAATGGTATATAGGATGTGAAGGTGTAGTGTACGGGGGCTGTAATGCCCGTCACTACAGAAAGGTCACTTGGTGTGCTGTCATTCCCCCCTTATTTATGGGGAGGTTGGTATGAGTCATCTTTATAAAATGTAATGTAATGTAATGCTATGTACATCCCTGTTACTGTAAAATGTGCATGTACAGGCCTGCTAGGGGTGTCATTCCAGCTCTTAGTCACTAGAGGGAGCTAGGGAGCCCTAGGTTATATTAGTCCCAGTCAGGGAAGGGAAAAGGAGTCGGTAGTCTAGTCTAACCAGAGTGAGAACCAAGTTGGAGATTAGACAATGTCAGAGTCAAGTCCAGGCCTGAAGCCTGCAGACCAGGAGAGGGTATTGCAGTCCCTGTAACCGGGTCCCTGATCCAAGGAGAAGGTTCCCCTCCTGAGTTCATATATGCAGAAGCAGGAACACCACAGTTAACCAGCCTGAGGAAACTGGGAGAGACAGAGGCAAGTCCAGAAAAGCAAGAGGTACTGAAGACAACAGAGGAGGTACTTGATAATTATAAAGCCAAGGATATACGCCAGAGCTAGGGTATTGGGCCTTGGAGAAGAGTTTCTATGTTCCAGGATCAGTCAGGAATAGAGTGCAAGCCGCCTGTACTGCAAGTCCTGTATTTAACACTCTGAAGTCACCTTGCTATATATATATTGCCTGCATCAAATGTACTGCAACCAACTGTCTTCAAAGGAACTGCGCTTCCATCTATGTCCATGCATGATGACTACTAAAGTTTGAGTTCTGTTTTAACATCACGTGGCTCCTCAGTTATTCCTGCTATCAGCAAACGGCGTGCCACCATTAAATTGGCACTGGCGTCACGAACAAGACTTATCATCACCTGCCCTTGCAGAGAGTCAGCTGTCTCAGGTTAGAGTCACGATTGCACTACAACACCCAGGGACATTTCTACGCCTAACTTGAGTACGCTGCACCTCTCTTTTGGCGTCACGAACAGGATTCGCACGCTTTCTAGTGCAAGAAGCGTGAACTTTGTGCCTTATACAGTTGCCCTGTGACCAAAGTGACAAATTGCCTGTTTTATTAAAGTGGACTTTGTAGACTGAAAAACATACCCAAAGTGTACCTAAAACCTCCAAAACGCACTGTGCAGTGTTGCGCTATCAAGAGGAAGGAAATCGCCACATTGGAGTGTGGTTTTATGGACTTTCTACAATCCTGCTTGCTGTCAGTGAATAGACAGCGTTTCTTGCTAAAAGATGGCCGCTGAGCTTGCTGAATTTACTGCTGCGTCATCTTCATCCCGAGAAGGCGGGAAAAGTTGGCGCCTTTTTGATGAAAAAGCGGGAAAGGGTTCAAGGTCAGGCGCCACAGCCTGTCTGGACATTTGCATGTCTGCCAGCATGGACTCCGCCTTCCACATACTGGAATACCTGGGGGGCGGCCTCCCAGTTCAATGGGAGGATCTGGCTGAACTTATTGGCGCCACCCTGTCGCTCTCCAGAGAAGGATCGAGCATGTTGGCGGGTGAGGACTGCTCTGCTACAACGTCCGCGCCTGAGTTACCAAAAATGACTGATATCGGTGTAGAGCCAGAGGACGCTCCACCGGCCTACTCTCCGGGACCGGAGAGACCCGCCTGCCCGGCACTGGGGAAAGAACCAGAGCACCATTATGGCACTTGGAGAGACTTCTTTCAGCCCTCATTCAAGTGGTCAACACTTATGGCAGAGATCCGAGAGGCCGCTATAAAGAGGAATACCAAAACTAAAATTTACTATGAGGAACTAACCAAGACTATTCATGAGCGCCACACCAGTACCCAACCCCGCCTGGAAAGGAGAAAGGGGTTGGTGGTGTCCTTTGACAAGACCCGTGGCTACGGGTTCATACAGGACTATGTAACCGGCAGAGACTTATACGTCAATCGGAGATCTGTTAAAAGAGACTACCTCCCTGCGCATCTACATAATCTCCGCGAGGGAGAGGAAGTGGAGTTCACCCCTGCCGAGAGCCTGAGAGGCCCATATGCAACTGCCGTGACCCGTCCCAAGAGAGAACCTGAGGACTGGGAGGCAGAAGAGGACTATTCTGGCTGCGAGCGGGAACCTGAACGCTCTCCAGAACCGGCCCATCACGCTTTCCAAGAGAGGGGCTCCTTCATTGGTCCTAACGTGTTTTGGCAGCCAACTGTGTTGGAGAAGTGGGTGAGTCCCTATCCGTCCCCCGAGCTGCCTCGCCGGGAGAAGACTATCCAAGACCTGGAAAATCTCAAAGGACTCCGTGGTACCCTGGAGAATATCCGGAAGGGTAGGAGACCCGATGCGCCACCGGAGCCTGCAGCGGCCGCGTCCGATGCATCCTGCACTGTACCTGCGCCGGCGGCGCCAGCAGAGGACAACTATTCCGACACGGAAAGCATCGGTGACCAGATCGTCCGGCTGGAGGAAAAGTTGCGGGAGCTGCGCAAGATTGCCACCGCCAGGATCCAGACGCCGCCTAAGAAGGACGAGGTAAGGGTGCCTGTCACCACCCGTAAACCACCTTCTGCTAATATTGCTCCGTCAAGGCCCCAAAGAAGACCCACTATTGCTGTGAATTGCTGCACAGAGCCCACCGGACCGCTTGCGGCGGCGGTACCCAATGCAGCACAGCCCACAATCCTTATGCCTGGACCGGTACGGTCCACCAGTGTGTTTACCCCTAGGCCTATGGGGCCAATACCTATTAGGGGTCCCTTCACATTGCAGATGCCCCCTAACACTGTAATGTGGGCACATCCTCCTGTAGAGGACTACTACAGGCCATATTTGCCAGCAGAGCCGGGTGATTATGACATGCCTCTGTGAAACAGCCTGCTAGGCCTTTGATTGTTCTTTTTGCCAAGGGATTGCTCAAAAGATTTAACCTTTCCAGGACAGGAGTCTTATGTTTCCTGGTCTTTTGTTGCTGCTGCCAGTTCATCCACGGCTCAGTGGTAGGTGTCAATCACTGAAATATTAAAGTCAACAAAGCCAAGTTTGTTTTCCAGGACCTCCTGCCTGCTTTTGCTATCCCACACCACGTTGTGCCTGTTCCGTTGTTGCACCTTTTACCCTTAACCCCCTTTTCAGGTTGATCAGGGGTATTACAGCACTTGTTTAATATTATGCAATTTGATTGTGCAACTTGATATTAAGGAACCGTGCCCAGAGATAGACTCAAAAGAACCTGAGCCTCTGAGATTTTTGCTCTTTTAAAGGGAAATGTGCCCAGAGATGGACTCCACCGCACGAGAGCCTCTGTGATTTATTAGGAAGGTACCTGGGTACGGACTCATATTTGTTCTTTGAGCCTCCAAGAACTTTTATACTGTTTTACCGTTTCTTGCTGTTCTATTAAGGACAATTTGCACATATGGACTATCCTGGTATTAATGTCACGCTATGCCAGGTCAGCGCCCCAGTTCCATTCACTATCCTGAGAGAAGAGAACGACGCCCCTTGTCACCACCCTTCACCTTTGCCAATTGGACCTGATATGAATGTCAATGCAGATGAATTACATATATGTATGCCTGCATGTGTCTTTTTCTGTTTCAGGTAAAGATTCCAGTTGGGCGGGCCCTGATGGAGTACGAGGTCGTACTCAGCTTAAAGCAGTGGGGTATGTAGTGTATGGGGGCTGTAATGCCCGTCACTACAGAAAGGTCACTTGGTGTGCTGTCATTCCCCCCTTATTTATGGGGAGGTTGGTATGAGTCATCTTTATAAAATGTAATGTAATGTAATGCTATGTACTTCCCTGTTACTGTAAAATGTGCATGTACAGGCCTGCTAGGGGTGTCATTCCAGCTCTTAGTCACTAGAGGGAGCTAGGGAGCCCTAGGTTATATAAGGCCCAGTCAGGGAAGGGAAAAGGAGTCGGTAGTCTAGTCTAACCAGAGTGAGAACCAAGTTGGAGATTAGACAATGTCAGAGTCAAGTCCAGGCCTGAAGCCTGCAGACCAGGAGAGGGTATTGCAGTCCCTGTAACCGGGTCCCTGATCCAAGGAGAAGGTTCCCCTCCTGAGTTCATATATGCAGAAGCAGGAACACCACAGTTAACCAGCCTGAGGAAACTGGGAGAGACAGAGGCAAGTCCAGAAAAGCAAGAGGTACTGAAGACAACAGAGGAGGTACTTGATAATTATAAAGCCAAGGATATACGCCAGAGCTAGGGTATTGGGCCTTGGAGAAGAGTTTCTATGTTCCAGGATCAGTCAGGAATAGAGTGCAAGCCGCCTGTACTGCAAGTCCTGTATTTAACACTCTGAAGTCACCTTGCTATATATATATTGCCTGCATCAAATGTACTGCAACCAACTGTCTTCAAAGGAACTGCGCTTCCATCTATGTCCATGCATGATGACTACTAAAGTTTGAGTTCTGTTTTAACATCACGTGGCTCCTCAGTTATTCCTGCTATCAGCAAACGGCGTGCCACCGTTTAATTGGCACTGGCGTCACGAACAAGACTTATCATCACCTGCCCTTGCAGAGAGTCAGCTGTCTCAGGTTAGAGTCACGATTGCACTACAACACCCAGGGACATTTCTACGCCTAACTTGAGTACGCTGCAAAGGTACTGCCTAGGTCCACAGTATATAGTGTAGGAAGGCGCAAGGGTCCGTCGTTGATGGAAGGTATGTGTCACCAAGGTTCCTGGTCTCAGTGAAGTAAGAGCCGGTAATTTCAGGTGTCAGCGGCAGCTAGTGCTAGCGCTGTCAGTCTCTGTGTTTGGGATCTGAATCTTTGTGCCATGCTGGAGGGCTGAGAGCCGCACGCTGGGAAACAGGCCCCCTAAAGCCTGCTGTGGACCGCTGGAGATAAAACTGCAAACAAGGTGATTTTTTGTTCTGTGGACTTTCCATTGTGTGAACTAACACAAAGACTGAAAAGTGGCGTTTTGTTTTGGCCTTATGTGTGAATAAACACTGAAGTTTTGATTTACAAACTGTTTTTTTTGCCTCTGTACTGCATCCGCTAACTGCCTACCTGAGCGAATTCCCACAATAGCTACAGTATACAGCTTATATTCCCACAGAGAAACTCTACTGTTATAGGAAAGCAAGGTAGTTGTATGATGCCTCTCATCTGAGTATAGTCTAGGAGACAATGAGGTGGCATGCATGCCCATTTTAAGAAAAACTTAAACCCTGGTTGTCATATGTTCTACCACATTATTCTGTGAACTTGAAGATGCTTCTTGATTATATTAAGAATAATGTATAATTATATTAAAGGGGTTCTCTGGGCTTTTAATATTGGTGACCTATCCTCAAGATAGATCATCAATATCATATTGGGGGGTCTGACACCCCTGCTAATCAGCTATATGAGGGGAAGGCTATATGAGGATAGGTCATCAATATAAAAAGCCCGGAGAACCCCTTTAATTATATTCTTTGCTATATACACTGCCTGTCCAAAAAAAAAGTCTCTACCAAAAAAAAGGTCACACACACTAGTTTTCGTTACAGCACGCATTCGCTGTGGCATTGTTTCGATAAGCTTCTGCAATGTCACAAGATTTATTTCCATCCAGTGTTGCATTAATTTTTCACCAAGATCTTGCATTGTTGATGGTAGAGTCTGACTGCTGAGCAAAGCCTTCTCCAGCACATCCCAAATATTCTGAATAGGTTTAAGGTCTGGACTCTGTGGTGGCCAATCCATGTGTGAAAATGATGTCTCATGCTCCCTGAACCACTCTTTCACAATTTGAGCCCGATGAATGCTGGCATTGTCATCTTGGAATATTCCCGTGCCATCAGGGAAGAAAAAACCCATTGATGGAATAACCTGGTCATTCAGTATGTTCAGGTAGTCAGCTGACCTCATTCTTGCAGCACATACTGTTGCTGAACCTAGACCTGACGAACTGCAGCAACCCCAGATCATAGCACTGCCCCCACAGGCTTGTACAGAAGGCACTAGGCATGATGGGTGCATCACTTCATCTGCCTCTCTTCTTACCCTGATGTGCCCATCACTCTGGAACAGGGTAAATCTGGACTCATCAGACCACATGACCTTCTTCCATTGCTCCAGAGTCCAATCTTTATGCTCCCTAGCAAATTGAAGCCTTTTTTTCTGGTTTGCCTCACTGATTAGTGGTTTTCTTACGGCTACACAGCTGTTCAGTCCCAATCCCTTGAGTTCCCTTCGCATTGTGTGTGTGGAAATGCTCTTACTTTCACTATTAAACATAGCCCTGAGTTCTACTGTTTTTCTTTGATTTGATATCACCAAACGTTTAGGTGATCGCCGATCACCATCATTCAGGATTTTTTTCCCGCCACATTTCTTCCTCGAATACGATGGGTCTCCACTATCCTTCCAGTTTTTAATAATGCGTTGGACAGTTCTTAACCCAATTTTAGTAGTTTCTGCAATCTCCTTAGATGTTTTCTCTGCTTGATGCATGCCAATGATTTGACCCTTCTCAAACAGACTAACATCTTTTCCACGACCATGAGATGTGTCTTTCGACATGGTTGTTTAAGAAATGAGAAGCAACTCATTGCACCAGTTGGGGTTAAATAACTTGTTGCCAGCTGAAAGATAATCGCCCGTGCAGTAATTATCCAATAGGAGGCTCATAACTATTTGCTTAGTTAAATCCAGGTGGCATTTTTTTTTTGGGATAGGCAGTGTATTTGATCAAACACAAGATTTCTCTGTTATCAGTTCATATCTGAAATTACTGTATAATGACGATATAATAGTAGATCATCATGATAACAAGCTTAAAATCCTGTCTATCATATAAATATCCGGTCTACTTTTGAAAAATTGCATTATCTGGACAGTTCCTACTAGTTCTAACCAATTTCCCTAATGGAATGTTGTGGATTACATGTTTGGTGACATGAAGAAGCAAGGAGGGTGGAGTTTCCTGCAGATTGTTTCTGATAAGTCATTGTACCTACCTTTGAACCCAGATTTCCAATTATACCCAAAAAAGTAATTTGATTTCTTTTGTAACATGTGCTAAAAGACAAATTAATGCTGTTATCATTCATGTATCTAGCAACCTCATGGAATTCACTCTCAGTACCATTCTATTTTAGATAAAGATTGTCAATATATCTGGAGGACCACTTAATTCATGAAAAATCTGCATTATTTAGTGTCTAAATGTATATTTCTTTCTATACACACCTATAGAGGTTAGAAAACTATGGGGTTAATCTCCCCTTTCCCACCGTGCAAAAATAATATTCTTCATTAAAAATGAAGAAATATTATAAACATTCAAAGGATATCAGAATTAACTTCTTGACTGAAAATCCTTAAGTGCACCCAAAATGTTCATAGTTTTCACTTTATAAGACACACCTGATGGTAAGACGCACCTAGGTTTTAGGGGGGGAAATAAGAAAAAAATATTTTACATCAGATATCAAATCAGACCCCCATAACAGATCCTCAGATCAGACCCCATATCAAAACCCAAATCAGACCCCCATATCAGACCTCAAATCAAACCCCCATATCAGATCCTCAGATCAGAAGCCCATATCATATCTTCAGATCAGACTCCCATATCAGACTTCAGATAAGACCCCCATATCAGATCCTCAGATCAGACCTCTATATCATATCCTCAGATCAGAAGCCCATATCATATCTTCAGATCAGACCCCCATATCAGACCTCAGATAAGACCCCCATATCAGATCCTCAGATCAGACCTTCATATCACATCCCCATATCAAACTTCAGATCAGACCACCATAAGACCTCCATATTAGACCTCCCCCATATGAGACCTCAGATAAGACCCCGTTTAGATGTCCCTGCGAGACCCCCATATCATTTTTCACATCAGACCCCCATCAGAGCTAAAATATATAAATTAAACTTACCTCTTCTGCTCCGCCACTACTCTGCAGGTCTGGCGTGCTCACCTGCAGTCATGCTACCTGGGCTTCTCTGTATCTGCGCTGCATTGTGACCTAACTACATACAGAGTCAGATCATAGTGCTCGCACTATGTCCTGTTGCTGTAAGCAGTCAGCACAGTGCAGCGCAGGCCCAGAGAAGACCAGAGAGTGGTGAGTACAGGCAGCACTTGAAGCGCATCACTTACCGCTCCCTGCGACTCTTGCATAATAGTGAGCGAAACTATAATAGAAGTAGTAGTATTTGCTTTATAATATGCACTGACATTTTCCCTCCACTTTTGGGGGGAAAAAGTGTATCATAAAGCGAAATATATGGTACCTGGTTTCATGGACTCAACACAGTATAGCCTTTACCAAAGTCTGTAGATGAAGATCCACCTATGCTTTAAGATGCTTTGCCACAGCAGTAATACCTGCCACAGTGATTCTGGAGTGGGGAGGAAATAAATCCTTAAGGACTTTGGGGAGTGAGTAGAAAACCACTGTTATAGGTGAGCGAAGTTTTGAAAAATTTGATTCAGCAACTTCCCCGAAGTTAATTTGTCACGAATCGCTATAAATCAGGTATACTCAGGCCACTTTGCCTTAGGGAACGGCCACACAGTGCGGCCATGCTGCAGGGTAGAAGTGCACGGCCAATTAGCCCACAGCTGCCTTTCATTTAAAAATGAAGATCGCACTGTATAGTTGGTCTTCATTTTTAATGGTCACGCGGCACCTTTGAGCACCGTTAAATGGGGCTGTTGCTTGTATGGGGTTTGGCTGGTTAGATGGAGGGCCAATATGCATATTATTGCTGTTCTTGCCTGCAATCTCCTGCAGATTATTTGACAGTAAACACTGATTATTAATCAGCTCTGGCATACCTACTTCTCCAACCCCAGCGTTCTCCTGTCCTACAGGTGGGAGTCCTTCTTCTGCCATCTGCTTTTCCTCCTTTTCCACATCATATAATATCGATGATAATATGTCATCAGGAACATGCAGCTCCTCTTCTCTCTGCATCTTGCTGACTTTTCTAGGACATGGAGACTCTGAAGACTGATTTGTAAATCCAGCAAAATATGAGGATAGTCATCATTAAGACCTGAACCCCCCTAAGGGGTGCAGACTGGTATTGGTTGGCACGCTGGCTGTGGAATAATAAAGGCTTCCATCTTATTGGTATTGAATTACATATCTGAGTTTACAGCTGATATAGGAATAAGTAAATGTAGTAATAAATAAAAAAAACTGATGCAGCATAAGTCTCCCTGCACTCTGGATAATGAAATAGGAGATAGGCACAACCAAAATATTCAGTTCACTTGGAAAAACAAAAATGTATTCAACATCAAATGGAATACTATAGCATCTGTATTAAAAATATATAAAATATATATGCGGCGCTCAATAACAATAAAACAACAATAAAACACTAAAATAAGGAGATATATTGAGATGATGATATGCGGTGCCTCAAACAAGGTCACGTATATGTGGAAAAAATGTATATTCGAAAGGGGTAGACTTCAACCCTATATAATGAAGCAGAGTTGAATCTGTTTGAAATGTCTCTCCAGAAACAGTGCGGTGAATTGATTATGTGCTGTGCGTGCTCACATTCACATCACTCCATGTCCTCCCCAAAGTATATTCAAGTGGGGATATTAAGTGTAGTTATTATTCGTCCACTTCACAATAAACCCTGCTTTCTACAGTTGTAGTGTCGGCATTACAGAGTACTCACAGTTGGTATCTCCAGACCGCGGGTGATGTTGCACGCTGTGTGGCGTCCCACCTGTATTCAGCGTGAATGCGGCTCCTTACGTGGTGAGTCTCGTGGGTTATCTCGAGATCTTGAATATTACCCCTGTTGTACTTGCCGGTTTTTGAGTCCTGGGGTCTGTGAATTAGTGGACAGGTGCTCTTGGTGGTTAATCAAGCTAGTCAGCAAGGTTTCCAAGATAAAAGTTCTTTGTGATATGCCAGTTGTGCAACTTTGTACTTGTTTCTTCATAACATAATGCTACAAGGTTACATGCCACTGTGGCCTAGAATATATAGGCAAAACCACCCAGGAATTTCGAAGACGGGTGGGAGAACACTTAGGTGACATTAGAAACGGTAGGGACACCCCATTAGCTAAACATGTAGAAACCAGCCACAATGGTAAAACAGAGGGCATGACATTTATGGCCATTGAACTCATTCCTCCCTTGAAAAGAGGAGGCAACTGGGACAGTAAAATACTGCAAAGGGAGACCTGGTGGATCTTTGAATTGAAGAACTCACAACCATCAGGCCTCAATGAGCATCTCTCATTTGGGTGCTACATTGAGGAGACCAGGTCATCCCGTTGACATGTGATAGCAGTCCAATTGCCTCCTCTATGAGGGTCGAAAAACTTGAGTTCAATGGATGATTTATTTCTTTTTAACTGATGCACCCCCTTTATGTACCAAGAGTGACCCTCATTGAATGCCCCTATATGAAGTCTGGCAGTCGACCCCCACTTTACATTTGTAGGGGCTGAGTGCCCGACATACGTATGGTACATATTTGCTTGTCTAGCTCCCTTCAATGTGGGTACAGTGCAACTGATTGCCAGCACGCCTGTTCTGATGATCAGATACCATTTGACAATGTATTTGTCTATCCTTTTCTAATCTAGCCTGTCCAGTGAACCTGCTGTTTAAATACCTAGGTAGCGCGTCTCTATGACTCTATAGGAGTGACGCACCGTACTTGGCTATTTATGCCACTATAATTTGTTGATTGGGGGTGACAGAGTTAGCCCATCCCCTTCACCCCTTTATCTCCAATATTCCCGCCCCCTAATGTTCTCTGAGTCACCGTCCCCTAACATGCAGGGGACGGACATTGGGCTATACTGATATACCTTCAGTCTATGTCCCGATCTTGTGACTCCTCTCCGTGACGCAATGCACTTGTGACCACTGACAACACTGCCCGCGTGATCGGAGCAGGTGATCTTGGGGGCGGATCTATCTAAGCCCGCGCTGGTTTAAAAGAACGCCAGTACGGGCGCACTCTGCCATCTCTGCCATACGCAAGAGGAGTGGACCTTGAATCGCTGCACAAAGAGAAGCTAAGTATCAGTTCTTGTCTCACAATACTGTTGCTTTCTGGGCTGGCTCCAACAAACTTGGAAGCACCGTGGATTGGATACTTCTCTGTTGTGTACAGGTGTATACTTTGTCTTGTTTTGTATATAGGTCCCCTGATGACCTGGCTGACTGCCAGTGAAAAGCGTCGGGACTATGTGTATGTCTAGTACCTATGATGTGTATGTCCTGGGATAAATGATACCTTTGCACTTCTGACGAAGCTGGGCAGTCACTGTTATTGCCTGCAAGGGACACGAAGGGACATACAGAGAGGGGATTACTTGGAGTTAGAACCTAGGGGTACATTAGGGGAAGAGACCCAGCATCTGTCTCCCTCTTTATTGGTATCCCTATGTTTCGTAAACTCACCCTCCTAGCAGATGTTTACATTTCACACCTGCCATTTTTCTCCACCTTCTTTCATTTGGTGGTGTATGACTACGTATGTATGTAGTCTCCTAACAAATTATTGGGCCTACTATTTTAACCATTGACTATTAAAAGTTATCTTTTAAGGCAATCCCACTTTTCAATTACACTTTCAAAAATTACGGGTGCCGTATAGAATACTATTTGTTTGACTGGTCATTATTCCAGTTAAGTGATCATTCTATTAATCGTTTTCAGCAAAACTTTCCCTAGCGCCAGAGTGCTTGCCATATCTCTCTCTATGCTCAGCTCACAGGACAATGGCGGAGACTGCATGGGGTGAGAATTTTATAAGGCTGTGACAAAACAGGGGATGGCTATCTGTAGATTGGCTGTCTGCACGGCATTATAGGTGATCTTGCGTTCCCGGGCTTGTCTCCTCTACAGTTAGTTTTGCTTTGTAACACGTGCAGCCACCATTTCAGGAAAACCTGATTTGTTAAAACGAAAGGCAAGAAAATTTGGAAGCGTTGTGAATCAAAGTTTTCCTAAACTTCGGACTGAATTCCACTTTGAATGCTTCGCTGAACACTAACTACTGTCACACGGTTAGAAACAAATATTCAGCAATTTTATCAATAAGACCACTTAATACTTTGCCCTCCTGATAAGGTTCCAGATATTGGACTGAACTAGTTGGTTCTGCAGCCACTCTGCTCGTATCACTTAACAACTCCATATAGACTTTTTTATATGGCCCTTTTCTGCTTTATGAATTATTAGATTGATGTTGTCTGTTTTAGTCCGGTACACTGACTATATATTGGATATATAACATCTCTAACATTAGTTCTAATAAATACTAGCATGTCCCATGTAATCGTAATTCTAGAGCATCTATACTTCTTTTCAAATATTTAATAATGTATATTTTTTTTAACGAAGTAGAAAGGTATATGCAGGGAAACAATTAACTTTGCTGAATGTCATCAGCATAAGAGAGCAGCACTGCCTAGTAGCAAAGTAGCATTGTTAGTAACAATACAAATCAAACAGTAGGGAATAACAGGAAACGGGATAGGGGTAGACGGGAAATAGGAGTAAGGGAATAAACATGGCAAAAGTATAATAATCTTTATTTATACAGTGCCAACATACTCCGCAGCTCTTTACAATCAAGGGGTTCAAGTACAAACAGAGTCATAAATAACATAGCAACAGACAAGTCAACAATTAAAACAAGAGGAATGAGTACAGCAGTGTGGAGAGCTTTGTGGATAAAAATGAGGACTTTAAATTGAATCCTGTACTGTATGGGCAACCAGTGCAGTTACTGGCACAGGGCGGAGGCATTGCAGTAGCGGCTGGGCATATAGATGAGCGTAGCTGCTGTGTTCAGGATAGATTGGAGAGGGGTGAGTCTGGTGAGAGGGAGACCAATTAGTAATGAGTTATAGTAATCGAGACAGGAATGGATCAGCGCAACAATAAGAGTATTGTTGTTTTCACAGTAAGGAAGGGGAAATTGAAGAGATGTTTTTGAGGTGTAGGTGACATAATTGGGCAAGTGATTGAAAATAGAGTATAGAGGAAAGATCACTATCAAACATAACACCAAGATAGCGGTCGTGCTGCTAGGTGTTATAGTAGTGGTTCACACTGAGAGGGAGATATCAAGTTTAAGTGGGTTAGTAGAAGATTCAGTTACAGATAGAGAGAGGACATGATGTTACAGGCAGCGGACAGTCACTGGTGTTCTGTAGTACAGCAGAGGGTAATGTTATAGGATGAAGTGTATAGTTGGGTGTCATAAGCATAGAGATGGTACTGGAAACCAAATCTGCTAATTGTCTGTCCAATGGGGCTGAGTATAAGCAATTGGGAGGCAGTGACAGGCCTCATGGTTGTTAGGGGAGATGTATGGCAGGTTTTTCCACGTCTTCCCTATCAGTCGTCAGGCCTGAGGCAGCACCAGGTGCCACAATCACCTGGGAAAAAAAAGTATCCTCAAAGTGAAAGGGGGAAGACTTTGAAACAGAGTGCTGCTGAGGCTCTGTGAGTGTGCTCTCAGCCGGGCTAGGCTGAGGGACCACGAGGCTGGGAGATAGCCTGGAGTTTGGGGGACCAAGCAACGCCTGCTGAGAGAGAGGGTCGCATGGCCAGAGACAGGGGGACTGCTGATCCTAAATTCCCCAGACGTACGGACTTAGCTACAGCCTGGGAGGCTGATGGACGATGGGCTGGGAAAGCCGCACCTGAGACAGTGTGTGAACTGTGCTCTGTAGGCGAGTCAGGGAATATGTTATGTATTAGGTAGTGCCTAGCCGGGCAGGTGTTCATTTGTATCGTTTTGTGTGTGAAGACTGCCAAATAAATGCACCGTTTGGACATTGGACATTAAAGGGAATCTGTCACCTATTTTGAGCCTATAATACTGTTAACATAGCAATGTGCAATAAAGTACCTTCATTCCAGCATGTGTCCTCTTTCTTTTATTCAACTTTTCATTCAGATGAAAAAGCAATTTTTCTGATATGCAGATTAACCCCTTAAGGACTCAGCCCTATTTCACCTTAAGGACTTGGCCATTTTTTGCAAATCTGACCAGTGTCACTTTAAGTGCTCATAACTTTAAAACGCTTTGACTTACCCAGGCCGTTCTGAGATTGTTTTTTCGTCACATATTGTACTTCAGGACACTGCTAAAATTGGGTCCAAAAAGTTAATTTTTTTGCATAAAAAAATAAAATTTTTACCGAAAATTTAGAAAAATTAGCAAATTTCAAAGTTTCAGTTTCTCTACCTCTGTAATACATAGTAATACCCCAAAAAATTGTGATGACTTTACATTCCCCATATGTCTACTTCATGTTTGTAGCATTTTGGGAATGATATTTTATTTTTTGGGGATGTTACAAGGCTTAGAAGTTTAGAAGCAAATTTTGAAATTTTTCAGAAATCTTCAAAATCCCACTTTTATGGACCAGTTCAGGTTTGAAGTCATATTGTGAGGCTTAGATAATAGAAACCTCCCAAAAATGACCCCATTCTAGAAACTACACCCCTCAAGGTATTCAAAACTGTTTTTTCAAACTTTATTAACCCTTTAGGTCTTCCACAAGAGTTAATGGCAGATTGAGAAACAATTTTGAAATTTCTATTTTTTGGAAAATTTTCCAATATAATCAATTTTTTCCAGGAGTAAAACAAGGGTTAACTGCCAAAAAAATCTCAAAATGAGTTGCCCCGATTCTGTAGTTTGCAGAAACACCCCATATGTGGTCGTAAACTACTGTTTGGCCGAACGGGAGCACATAGAAGGAGGGGAACACCATATGGGTTTTGGAAGGCAGATTTTGCAGGACTGGTTTTGTTTATACCATGTCCCATTTGAAGCCCCCTGTTGCACCCCTAGAATAGAAATTTCAAAAAAGTGACTCCATCTAAGAAAGTACACCCCTCAAGGTATTCAAAACTGGGTTTACAAACTTTGTTAACCCTTTAGGTGTTCCACCAGAGTTAATGGCAGATGGAGAAACAATTTTGAAATTTCTATTTTTTGGAAAATTTTCCAATATAATCAATTTTTTCCAGGAGTAAAACAAGGGTTAACTGCCAAACAAAACTCAAAATGGGTTGCCCCGATTCTGTAGTTTGCAGAAACACCCCATATGTGGTCGTAAACTACTGTTTGGCCGAACGGGAGCACATAGAAGGAGGGGAACACCATATGGGTTTTGGAAGGCAGATTTTGCAGGACCGGTTTTGTTTATACCATGTCTCATTTGAAGCCCCCTGTTGCACCCCTAGAATAGAAATTTCAAAAAGTGACTCCATCTAAGAAAGTACACCCCTCAAGGTATTCAAAACTGGGTTTACAAACTTTGTTAACCCTTTAGGTGTTCCACAAGAGTTAATGGCAAATGGAGAAACAATTTTGAAATTTCTATTTTTTGGAAAATTTTCCAATATAATCAATTTTTTTCCAGGAGTAAGACAAGGGTTAACTGCCAAACAAAACTCAAAATGGGTTGCCCCGATTCTGTAGTTTGCAGAAACACCCCATATGTGCTCGTAAACTACTATTTGGCTAAACGACAGGACATAGAAGAAGGGGAACGTCATATGGTTTTTGGAAGGCAGATTTTGCTGGACTGGTTTATTTACACCATGTACCCTTTCAAGCCCCCTGATGCACCCCTAGAGTAGAAACTCCATAAAAGTGACCCCATCTAGGAAACTACGGGATAAGGTGGTTGTTGTTTTGGGACTATTTTAGGGGTAAATATGATTTTTGGTTGCTCTATATTACTCTTTTTTGAGGCAATGTAACAAAAAAATTAAATTCTAAAATTGTTTCTACATTCGCTATTTAGTTTTGTGGAACACCTAAAGGGTTAACATAGTTTGTAAAGTAACTTTTGAATACCTTGAGGGGTGTAGTTTCTTAGATGGGGTCACTTTTTTGGAGTTTCTAGTCTAGGCTACATCAGGGGGGGCTTCTAATGGGACATGGTGTCAAAAATAAAACTGTCCATCAAAATCTGCCTTCCAGAAACCGTATGGAGTTCCCTTCGTTCTATGCCCTGCCGTGCGGCTATATAGCCATTTACGACCACATATGGGGTGTTTCTGCAAACTACAGAATCAGGGCCATAAATATTGAGTTTTGTTTGGCTGTTAACCCTTGCTTTATTATCGGCAAAAAGGATTCAAATGGAAATTTTGCCCAAAAATGGGTGTTTTGGCACCGTTTTTATTTTATATTTTTAACACCGTTCATCCGAGGAGTTTGGGCAAAAGTTATTTTTATAGCGACGACTTTTACGCACGCGACGATGCCCAATATGTATGGTTCTCAGACTTTGGAGACACTAAGCAGGCATCCTAAAAACTGCGGCCCTCCAGATGTTGTAAAACTACAATTCCCACCATGCCCTGCTGATGGCTGTAGGTTGTCTGGGCATGCTGGGAGTTATAGTTTTACAACATCTGGAGGGCCGCAGTTTGAGGATGCCTGCACTAAAACTAATATTTTTTTGGGAAAAAAAAATTGTTTCCGTGTCTCCAAAGTCTGAGAGCCATAGTTTTTTATGTTCTCTAGTGGACTGTTGGGGATTATAAAAATTTAGTACTCCATGGAAGTGTGATACTCCCTGAAGCAATCGATAACGCAGAGGCCCGGATGATCGGGGCAAGTGTCGCACTGAGTGGTGGTGTCCTTCCGTATCCCCCTCCTGCGACACACTCTGCACTTTTTTGGGGTTCGTCCCTTCTTTCCAGTATGGGGGACCGCACCTGGAAAGTGTTGGCCAGGGACGATCCGGGCGCCTCCAATTCCCGAGGTACTCCGGCCTGCTCTTTCCCGGTCCGAAAAGATCAGGTCCTTGAGGACTGCCTCATAGAATTGGAGGAATGTCCCTGTGCTGCCAGCGCTTCGGGATAGTACAAAAGAGTTGTACATGGCAACCTGCACCAAGTAGACCGCAACTTTTTTGTACCATGCCCGGGTTTTGCGCATGGCGTTATATGGCGTGAGGACTTGATCAGAGAGATCAACTCCTCCCATATACCGATTGTAGTCGACGATACAATCGGGCTTGAGGACCGTTGCCACGGTACCTCGCACAGGGACAGGGGTGATGCCGTTACCATGAATTGTGGACAGCATAAGGACATCCCTCTTGTCCTTATACCTGACCAGCAACAGGTTTCCACTGGTAAGGGCACGGGTCTCAGGGGGGGGTCTGGGGTCTGATGGATGGATCAAAGAAATTGATCAAAGAAAGTTTGGAATAAAAGTTTTTTTTTTCCTAACTAACTTTTCCCTTCTTTCCCTGCCTAACGATGCCTCTCCCTCACTGACCCTAACCTACCTGGGTGGCGATGGGTGCAGGAGGGTGATGGATGCCGATTAGGGGGACACAGGAGCTGGTGCTGGACGGTGCTGCACGGTCAGGGTGCTGGACAGGAAGAGGAGGGGAGAGAGGAGCGCAGGATGTTTGAATCTCGCGCCTCTCTCCCCTGCACCAATCAGCACCCTGGACAGCAGGCATCAGCACCAGGGCCAGCACCGCCTCTCCAAATCCTCGGACTGCGATAGGTGGTGTATAATTACGCCACCGATCGCAGTCTTTTTCCGGTTCATCGGGTCACAGGACACCCGAATGGACCGGAAACGCCGAAAACCGCAGGTCTGAATTGACCTGCGGTTTTCTGCGATCGTCGATGCGGGAGGGTCAAATGACCCCCCCTGCATTGTTACGGGATGCCGGCTGAATGATTTCAGCCGAAATCCCGTTCCGATTAACCCCTGGGGCGCCGGAATACCGATTTCAAGTTAGGACGTACCGGTACGCCCTGAGTCCTTAAGGACTCGGGAAATAGGGCGTACCGATACGCCCTGCGTCCTTAAGGGGTTAAGTCTCAAGGTGCCCAGAGGGGCATTATTACTCTGCTCTAGTGCCCAGTAACGCCCCCCTGCAGTGCCCAGCCCGCCTTTCTTCCAAGCCCAGCACTGTATGAAATCAAGAAAATAGAAGTGTTAGTCCTGTGTCCCAGAACACGGACAGTTACTTGCGCTGCTGGTTTCGATATAATGTGGTGGGTAATTCACACTCGGGAGTTATGCAATGAAAAGGTTTGAAACCGCGCTGCTTAAGATTCAGTCGAACGCTGCACAGGTGAAAGATTCAGGGTATTAGCCTCAGTCCTCCTCTCTCAAGGGGTTCGATCCTCCTCTGACCGCCTCCTCTGTAGGATTAAATGACCGGCATATAGTGAAGTACCCTCTTTTTTTTTTAATCAGATAATTTTTATTGCTTTTTCAAGAAAATTTGTAATACAATTACAACAATAACCCACCCTTCCCTCCCAACCCCACCCCAACCCCACCCCAACCCCACCCCAAAGCACGACCATTTAGAAGAAGCAGTATACAGTCCATAACTGTGATTGGAAAGTCCATCTGGAAAAATCATAGTCCATTCTCTTAAATCATAGTACATGGCATCACAGAGCCTCCGTACTACTAAATATATATCCACATAATATGCCGGCACAAATATACCATCATAGTCTACTATCCCACATTTTATCATTCACATACTCATACACATCCGTCTCTAACACTCCTTTCATACCCTGCAAGCATATTTTAGGACAAGTCATAATGTGTAATCCACGAGGACCATATCCCTTCAAATTTTTTCCTCGAGTTCCTTTTCAAATAAACATATTCCTCCAGCTTAACCAGTGTATGCACCCTACCTACTACTTCCTGAATCGTAGGAGCTGTTTCATCAATCCAATGAAATGCTATGCACTTCCTAGCTTGATATAATATCCTCATTACGGCCACCTTTTTTTTGAGCATGTTTCTTGGTACTTTCACAAAACCAAGTAAACAGGTTAATGGTCCAACTTCTAGGTTGATTTGAAAAACCCTATTTATAAGTTCCACTATCTCAACCCAATACCTTCTTAATCGTGGGCAATTCCACATAAGATGGATCAAATTTGCACTACTAATATTACAACGTGGACATACATCATTCTCCCTATAACCCATTCTGAATAGTAGTGCAGGTGTTCTATAGACCCTATGTAGGAGATATAATTGTGAGATCCTATATGACTCGCTCAATGACAGCGTCGGTAGGTCGGTGAGAATTTCCTTCCATTGCTCCTCAGTTAGCTCCTCAATATCCTTCTTCTATTTCTCATACAGTTTCAGTGGGTTGGATTTATCAATTTCCTCCCTGAGTGTGTTGTAATATATGGATATTGTTGAGGAAGGGTTGAGACGTATGCATATATACCCATACATGCATGCAATCACGTGCGGCCATGTATGGTATATATGCATACATGTACTACCGCATCCTGGGATGATGTGCACAGATGTGCCCAGCATCTGTGCGCGTTTGCCCATGGGTGCCCACAGGGACTCATGGTGGCCCCTGTGGGAAATATATGCCCCCTTAGCATATATACTGTGGCCCCTTTTCTATATATATGTATATGTATTTCTATAATCCCCCTTTATAATATGTATAGGGCAGTGGCCCCTTGTATACATGTGTATACATATTAGGATATGTATACATGTATATAACTGGGCCCCTTATGCCCCCTGATGTGTATGTATATATATTCTTATGTTTGTCCCCTATGTTGGTGTATACATGTGTATGGATGTGCCCCATGCATCCATACACATATATAGATATATATATTATATTCCCCCCCCCCCTATACATCTGAAACCAGATGCATCGGTGTGAATGTCCCCCAAGCATTCACACAGATGCAATCTGGTTGATTGTATCAGAATGACCAGACTAAAGTCCGGTCATCCTGATAACTTCAAAGGACTCAGATTCCACAGAATCTGAGCCCTTTGATATAATTGTCACCAGCGCCGCTGGAGACAATTATACATGATAGAAGGAGAGGAGGCTTCTCCCCTTCTTCTATTATGCGCATTCCGGCAGCGAAATTAACATCTCGCTGGCCGGAATGCTGAATGCCACAGGCGGGAGATCAAAGGCTTCCCCCGCCTGTTGGCATGAAAGCGCGGCCCCGATGCGCTCGTTCAGGAGACGCACGGGCCGGCGCAGTGACATCATCTCACTGCGCCGGCCCACGTGTCTCCAATGGTGGTGTGCGCGTGCGCGCGCGCCACCCTGTGGGCGGTGCGGCAGTGCGGGCCGTGGGATATAAATATCCCACGGACCCAGCACTGGGGGAGAAGAGCCGTGCCCCCCCCCGCCGCTGAAGGAGATCCCCCTTAGACGAACGAGCGACCCCTGGACAACGAGCATTAATCCTAAGTATCACTATATACCCCCCATACTCTATATCTGTATACCCTCCGGACCCCCCTGCAATATACCCCACTACTCTCTCTCCCTATATACCCCCTACCACTCTCACCACTCACTATATACCTCCCTACTATATACCACCCCACTATATAACCCCCTACTATACCCCACTACTATACCCCACTACTATACCCCACTACTATACCCCACTACTATATACCCCACTACTATATACCCCACTACTATATACCCCACTCTGATATACTCCCCTGGTAACCCTATACTCTCCTGGTAACCCTATACTCCCCTGGTAACCCTATACTCCCCTGGTAACCCTATACACCCCTAGTAACCCTTTAATGCTTTGAGGTCGGCTTACACCCTTGTAAGACCACCGTCAACCTTCGTCTACCCCATAGGGATAGTTTATAGTACTAGGTGGGTGGGCTGTTAATATTGAATGTGTGTATCGTATAGTTAGTTTATGGGTGGAATTGGGAATGTGTAGTGTAGTTGAGTACTGTATAATTAGTGCTGTATTGTTAGTGTATTGCGCAGTGTATTGTTAATAAATACTGTTATATTTGTATCTATCTGTGTAACGTGTAGTTATTGGCGATAGTTAGTAAGGCGCATGCAGCTAGTGTAGCGATCAGTGTAAGGCATAGTGAAAATATTGTTATTGTTATATAAAGGCATAAATAGGCGGAGTTATCAATAGTTGACTCCTCCTATTTATGAATATTAATTACCGATATTTGCATAAATATTGGTGATTAATATTCCCCCTTTACATATATCACCCCACTAGTGGATCCTGACCTTGCTGTGTAGTCAATGATGGGGCATCTGGCTGCCTGTTGGATCTTTCCCTTCTTTTCCTGAGTTTGAATAGCGTGCCTCAACTGTAAATACACATAGAAATATTTATGTGGAATACTAAATTCCTGTCTTAATACCTCAAAGTTCTTTAATGACCCGTCTGAAAACAGTTGAGCCATCCTCCCCAACCCATATTGCTCCCACTGTTGCACTCCACTGATCTTATTCAATTCAGAATATAGGCAATTGGGCCATATAGGTGTGTGAGTACTATACCCGGTTATACTCATTCTTTCTTTGGTTTTCCACCATATCTTATGCATCATGTTTATCAATGGATATTGAGTACCATGAGAATGAAATGAACCATCCTCTAAAGCCGACAATAAGCACGTGCGATGTATCAAATGTTGAACAATGCGACCCGCACTGTTCAATTGCGTCACATCCCCCCATCCTCTAAAATGCTGTAACTGGGCTGCAATGTAATAGGACCAAGGATCTGGTACAGCCAGTCCTCCTTGTGTTTTAGGTCGTTGCAGGGTTGAAAGCTTAATCCTAGGGACACCTCCCCTCCATATTAAATCCCTGAACACTGCGTTGACAGTATTAAAAAACCTAAGCGGAATCCAGATCGGTGCGTTATGGAGAAGGTATAAGAGTTTTGGCATCAATATCATTTTCAAGAGATTAACCCGTCCGATCACAGATAAGGGTAATTTGCTCCAGGCCTGTATTTTCTTCCTAAATTCAGTAAGCATTGGCACCAAGTTTAGACGTTCATAGTCACCTAGATTCGCATTTACCCACACCCCCAAATACTTTAAAGACGGCACTACCTGCAACCCTCCCGTATCAGGTGGTGGCACAATACTGCCACCACTTAGGGGTAATAAGGCAGATTTTTACCAATTAATCACTAACCCAGACATAGCCCCAAATTGATTAATGATTGCCATAGCAGCAGGAAGAGACTGCTCCCAGTCATCCAAGAATAAAAGCAAGTCATCTGCATATAATGCTACTTTTTCTATTCTAGGCCCGTACTGAAGTCCTTTGACAGTAGCAGCCATTCTCAGAGCTTCCGCTAAGGGCTCTACTGCCACCGCGAAGAGAAGCGGCGACAGTGGACATCCCTGTCTAGTTCCTCTAAACAACATGAACGGATCAGACAGGTCTCCGTTAACCCTCACTGCCGCTCTAGGGCATGCATATAGTAGTTGAACCCATGAAATAAATTCAACTCCAAAGCCCATTTTTTCAAGTACCAACCATAAATAGCGCCATTCCACGCTATCAAACGCTTTGGCCGCATCAAGAGATGCGACCGCCGCGGTCGAGGCGTGGACATGTGTCGCTTGAATGTTCAGAAATAGATGTCTGATATTTACCGCCGTCGACATATTTGGCATAAAACCTGCTTGATCCTGACATATTAAAGTAGTTATCACTGAGTTCAGACGATTTGCTAATACTTTCGCTAAAAGTTTAATATCAACTGGGAGCAAAGAAATGGGTCTGTATGATTCAGCTTCAAGCACATCTTTGCCTGGCTTGGGCAAGAGCGCACTGACCGCTTCATTCATGGAGTCAGGGAGCCGGCCCCTCCGCTTGGCATCATCACAAACCTCCAGTAATTGAGGGAGGAGAATGTCAGAATAACGTTTGTATATCTCGGCCGGTAGGCCATCCCTTCCTGGGGCTTTGTTATTAGACATTGTACTTAATGCTACCTCTAACTCCTGAACAGTAATAGGACCATCCAATAGTGCTTTATGTTCATTTGATAGGGTACGTAATTTTAGGGGTTGCAAAAACTGACCTATCTCCCCATCTGTAACTTTCAGTTTGGATTTATAGTGTGGAATAGAAGGAATACATGACCTGGAGCAAACGCGGTGGTTCAGTTTGAATAACACCATATGAATCCCTCAAAGCTGCAATATATGTAGACTGTAATTGGGCTTTAGATATTAGTGACAAAAGTCTACCCGCTCTCTCCCCCTCCTCATAGAAGGTTTGCTTTTGAAAGAATCGTTTATTTTTTGCCTGCATCAGTAACCTGTCATTCAATTTTTGTTGGGACTCTTTCCATTTCTCTCTAGTGACATCTTGTGGTTGTAGTATAAAATCCGCCTCTGCTGCCTCTACTTCCATGATTAACTTTTTCGTGTGTGCCCTAGATTCACTCTTTTTCCTGTTTACTTCTGCTATAAGCAGACCCCTCAAAAATGCTTTCATAGTCTCCCACACTATTGACTTGGTTGCAGACGGTAAATTAATCTGGAAGAATTCCTTAAGTTTTTCGCCAATTCCGCCAGCATCTGGTAGGAGAGGTAACCAGTAAGGATTAAACTTCCAACCCCCACACTTATTGCTCCGCGTTTTACGAAGGTCAAGCACCTTCAATACAGGTGAATGATCTGAGATCCTTCGTGGTAAATACTGCACGTCCCTTACGTATTGACCTATCAGGGCATTACCAAGAATGAGGTCTATCCTGGATAGAGAATTATATGTACTAGAGCAGCATGAAAATTGCTTTACTGACGGATTTTTCAACCTCCAAAAATCTAACAACATAGCTTCCTGCATCAAAGCCCCAAAAGGTGTCATCCCTTTCACTTGAGGAGTTTGACCCGACCCCATTCTATCCAGGTTATGATTGAGAATATTGTTGAAGTCCCCCAATAATAAGACTGGAATATCAGGCGCATCCGCTATAAACTGTAGAATATTTTTAAGTACCACTGGTGAATATGGCGGTGGAATGTACACTCCCACTAGAACACATGTAGTTGCAAAAATCACACAATGCAAGCAGATATATCTCCCTTCTTTGTCCACCTTTTTAGCAATGCATTGAAACGCAATTGACTTGTGTATCAGGAGACTCACCCCCCTCGCATAGGACGAGAAAGTGGAATGATAACAGTGTCCTGCCCACCTAGGGGTAAGCAATTTAGTCTGATCTGAGGTGAGATGGGTCTCCTGCACACAACAAATCAAAGGTTGATGCTGACTTAAGCAGTCCATAACCGCCCGTCTTTTAATCACATCTTTAATCCCCCGTACATGCCAGCTGAGAACATTAACCTTCCCTGCCATATTTAAATATCATAGAATGTGTACATCCAGCATCCAGACTAATAGCATTAAGAGAACAGACATAGTAGTAGGACATGTCATATTTAGACCGCAGACTTATATCTACAACCTCATATACAGTGCGTGCATTTAGGCTAAACAAAACACCCCTCTCCCACTCCCCAAAACTTTCCCTCCCAAACATTCCAAGTTATTACTTAACACAGCGATCACCCCAACAACGGGCCCCACAATAACACCTATATAAGGCCTGTGGGAAAAGGGTACACAACCCGCTATTGAAGTTAATCGCGTGCTGAGAACCTTCCTCCAGTCACTTGGAGAAGAGGTTGAAGCGTACCTAGTAATAACTGTGTGTGCGCAACCATTAGGTAGTGAGCTCATAAAAGGGCCCAGAACCTCCCTCACATTACTCCTCAGACAATTATGTGCGAAAACAGTTAAGGAATGATTATACCTATCAGACTATACATTCCAATAGAATATTACCATAAGACTCTTGTTCACATGCCCACAACATACATAACACCACACTTAAACACTCACACCCAAACACCACAAGGCCGCATCAACAGAATTATATGACCTGAGCCTATAAACATAATGGCACTTCTTCTAGTGCGGATCAGCCTTGTTCTGCTGCAAGCTACCTCTCATGTCGATCCGTCCATCTTGCTGCCTCTTTCGGATCCTCGAAAAAATGTGTGGCTCCCAATGCGGCTACCCGTAGCTTGGCCGGATACATCATGGAATAGGACACGCCATGTGCTCGCAAACGCCTCTTCACATCTGTAAATCTGGCCCTTCGCTTCTGGACCTCTTGCGAATAATCCGGGAAGAGTGCTACTTTATGACCATCAACTGACAGATCTGGTTTATCCCGCGCTTTTCTTAAGATAATGTCCCGGTCTCTGAAGTGTAAGATCTTAATCAGGACTGTTTTGGGTGGGGCACCCGGCGGTAAAGGTCGCGTAGGAACCCTGTGGGCCCTTTCCACTGCAAATAAGGGAGTTAATACATCTGCGCCAAAATTCTCCCGTAACCAGGATTCAAAATATTCTGACGGATTCCCGCCTTCCACTTTCTCTGGTGCACCCACCACCCGCACATTATTTCTGCGAGATCGATTTTCGAGATCATCCTGCTTTGCGGCAATAATGTCCAATCTCATTGAATAGTCCCTCACATTATTAGTCAGAGGTGTCATGGGGTCCTCCATTTCTCCCATCCGACCCTCCAGAGCTGTCGTGCGGTCAGCCAGCTTTCTCATATCGTGCCTTACTATTGAGACATCCTCTTTAATGGCCCCCACTTGCATGGTAAGGGTGTTCAATGACTTGCAGAAGAGACAGAGAAGGCAAGAAAGGAGGAGGAGTGGCCCTGTATGTGAAAGATAACATTAAATCTAACCTAATACAAGTTGGTGAGTCAGTTTGGGTTACGTTGCAGTTTGCTAGCCATGCAGTAACTTGTGTAGGTGTGATATATAGACCACCTGGTCAAGTTAAAGAACTAGATGATCTACTAGTTGAAGAAATAGCTAAAATGACAATGAAAGGAGAAGTTATCATTATGGGAGATTTCAATCTTCCAGATATAAACTGGAAAACCAAAATAGCAAGTTCTACCAGGAGTACAGATATTCTAAATTCCCTACTGGGGTTATCTCTACAACAAGTGGTTGAGGAGCCAACCCGGAGGGAGGCCATTTTGGATTTGGTATTCACAAATGGGGATTCGGTATATGATGTCATTGTAGGCGAAACCTTGGGATCTAGTGATCACCAGTCAGTGTGGTTTAATATAAGAACTGTGAAAGAGTCCCACCACACAAAAACAAAAGTTTTAGATTTTAGAAAAACAGACTTTTCAAAAATGAAATTAGTAATAAATGAGTCCTTATCAGACTGGAACGGATTACATGGAGTCCAGGAGAAATGGGACTACTTAAAAGGTGCATTATTGAAGGCAACAGAAAATTGCATTAGACTTGTCAGTAAAAGCAAAAAAAGGAAGAGACCACTGTGGTACTCAGCAGAAGTGGCCCAAATCATTAAAAATAAAAAGCTAGCATTTTGTAATTATAAAAAAACCCAGAGCAATGAAGATAAGGAAATCTACAAGATTAGGCAGAGAGAGGCCAAGCAAGTTATAAGAACTTCTAAAGCGCAGGCAGAAGAAAAACTAGCTCAGTCTATGAAAAAAGGGGATAAGACATTCTTCAGATATATAAATGAAAAAAGGAAATTAAAACAAGGAATAACTAAATTAAAAACAAAGGACGGAAGGTATGTAGAAGAGAATAAAGGGCTAGCCGACTGCCTTAATGAATACTTCTGTTCAGTTTTTACAAAAGAAAAAGGAGAAGGACCTCCACTAGAAAGGATGACTAATAAATCATTTGATGCATGTATCTTTACAGAGGAAGATGTTCTAAGTTTGCTGTCTAAGGTGAAGACAAATAAGTCACAGGGGCCTGATGAGATACACACAAAATTATTAAAAGAGCTTAGTGGTGAGCTGGCAAAACCGCTAACAGATTTATTTAACCAATCATTAGTAACAGGAGTCGTCCCGGAAGATTGGAAATTGGCAAATGTCGTGCCCATTCACAAGAAAGGTAGTAGGGAGGAATCGAGCAACTATAGACCAGTGAGTCTGACATCAATAGTAGGCAAATTAATGGAAACCCTATTAAAGGATAGGATTGTGGAACATCTAAAATCTTATGGATTGCAAGATGAAAAACAACATGGGTTTACTTCATGGAGATCATGTCAAACAAATCTTATAGATTTTTTTGACTGGGTGACTAAAATAATAGACGGTGGAGGTGCAGTAGACATCGCATATCTAGATTTTAGTAAGGCTTTTGACACTGTCCCACATAGAAGACTTATCAATAAACTGCAGTCATTGAGCATGGACTCCCATATTGTTCAGTGGATTAGGCAGTGGCTGAGTGACAGACAACAGAGGGTTGTAGTCAATGGAGAACATTCAAAACAAGGTCATGTTACCAGTGGGGTTCCACAGGGATCTGTACTGGGACCAATTTTGTTTAATATGGGAAGGTGTGTCTTTTTGCTGATGACACAAAGATATGTAACAGGGTTGATGTTCCTGGAGGGAAACGCCAAATGGAAAAGGATTTAGGAAAACTAGAAGAATGGTCAGAACTCTGGCAACTGAAATTTTATGTGGATAAGTGCAAGATAATGCACCTTGGGCGTAAAAACCCAAGGGCAGAATATAGAATATTTGACACAGTCCTGACCTCAGTATCTGAGGAAAGGGATTTAGGAGTAATTATTTCAGAAGACTTAAAGGTGGCAAGACAATGTAATAGGGCAGCACGAAATGCCAGCAGAATGCTTGGATGTATAGGGAGAGGTATAAGCAGTAGAAAGAGTGAAGTGCTTATGCCGCTGTACCGAACACTGGTGAGACCTCACTTGGAGTATTGTGCGCAGTACTGGAGGCCATATCTCCAGAAGGATATAGATACTCTAGAGAGAGTTCAGAGAAGAGCTACTAAACTAGTACATGGATTGCAGGATAAAACTTACCAGGAAAGGTTAAAGGACCTTAACATGTATAGCTTGGAAGAAAGAAGAGACAGAGGGGATATGATAGAAACTTTTAAATACATAAAGGGAATCAACTCGGTAAAGGAGGAGAGCATATTTAAAAGAAGAAAAACTACCACAAGAGGACACAGTTTTAAATTAGAGGGGCAAAGGTTTAAAAGTAATATAAGGAAGTATTACTTTACTGAGAGAGTAGTGGATGCATGGAATAGCCTTCCTGCAGAAGTGGTAGCTGCAAATACAGTGAAGGGGTTTAAGCGTGCATGGGATAGGCATATGGCTATCCTTCATATAAGATAGGGCCAGGGACTATCCATAGTATTCAGATATATTGGGCAGACTAGATGGGCCAAATGGTTCTTATCTGCCGACACATTCTATGTTTCTATGTTTCTATGTTTGCCACATTTAGCTATGGCTTGCATGACATCTTTTAATGTCGGCTCCTCTGCATCAGAATCTAGCGTTCCTGAGGGTAAACTTTCATGTGTATCGGCTAACGCGCCAAAACGATTTGAACAGGCCGCCGGAGTATTATCCGGGTCAGGCCCTTCAGCGTCAGAGTCTGCATCAGACATGTCTTCAGTAACCCTTGATTTTCTAGGAGTACCTTTCCCAGATGCAGCTGTCGATAATCGGGCATATTTCACTAACTTGGCCCAGCTTCTTTCTGGAGTTCCGTGACTCGGCCTGAGCGCCCTGGAGTGCCGCCGGCGCCATCTTGGTTCTCCTTCTCCAGCCCTCGTTGCTCCTTTCTGCGGGTCATGCTGACCTGTTACGGTCTCCCCAGATATCCAGGGGGGTTCTCTGACGTCCGTCCGACCAGGTATATGTAGGAGAAGTTTGATTTCAGGAGTCTATCAGGATAAATTAGCCGAGGTAACGGAGGAGCTCTGCACCACACGTCCGCTCACATACTCCGCTAGGCCACGCCCCCATGAAGTATCCTCTTAGTTGTTGGTAAAAAAGGTTTTATTCTACTCACAGACAATGGTAGATAACAGGCATGTCACAGTAAAATCAATTCAAACTCCTGCCCGACCCGGGTTTCGCTCTCTGGCTTCCTCAGGGGCGACAACTGCGCATGTCCACAGCTGGGCCCTTTAAATAGCCCAATCTCCCATTCTCAAGCTGTGGGAGCCATAGCCCAATCAGGACATATTAAATTACATCAATAAAATACAATACATTTAACATATCATTAATATCTGCAATCTTCTCACCATAAAACAATATCAACCGTACACCAAATATATTCAAAAATCAGTTAGATCTTTTTCACTTGTACGGTGTGCTTTTCACTATCATGTCGCCGCAGCCTTATAATATATACAACCTCATCTAAATGTTTTGTTATCCCTCTTATCTAGACCGCATTTATATATAAAGTATACCCTCTTTTTCAACTTTCATTCTACATTTTTCAAAGAACTTCTTAGTTCAAACCATTCATATCTCTCTTATACGTTTCCTCCCGCACTCACTTAAATCTCTCTCCACCCACTATTAGGCTCAGTTCAGACCTGAGCGTTTTACAGCGCGTTCCTACGCGCTGTAAAACGCTCAACAATGAGAAACCAATGCTTCCCTATGGGAATGGTTCTCATCTGGGCGTTTTACTGCGCGTACGATCGCGCTGTAAAACGCCCGACGCTCAAACAAGTACATGAGCGTTTTTTTGGGCGCTTGTCGCGCTTTCCCGTACATAGACTTTCGGGAACGCGCGACAATGTGTGTTCACTTGTCTCTGTATGCGCGCTTGTAAACGCCCGTACAATCGCGCATACAGAGCGCTCCTTTCAGAACGCTCAGGTCTGAACCCAGCCTTAGTCACGTCACTATTAGTCACGGGGTTGTGTTTGTTTTGGAGTGACGTGACTAATAGTGGGTGGAGAGAGATTTAAGTGAGTGCGGGAGGAAACGTATAAGAGAGATATGAATGGTTTGAACTAAGAAGTTCTTTGAAAAATGTAGAATGAAAGTTGAAAAAGAGGGTATACTTTATATATAAATGCGGTCTAGATAATAGGGATAACAAAACATTTAGATGAGGTTGTATATATTATAAGGCTGCGGCGACATGATAGTGAAAAGCACACCGTACAAGTGAAAAAGATCTAACAGATTTTTGAATATATCTGGTGTACGGTTGATATTGTTTTATGGTGAGAAGATTGCAGATATTAATGATATGTTAAATGTATTGTATTTTATTGATGTAATTTAATATGTCCTGATTGGGCTATGGCTCCCACAGCTTGAGAATGGGAGATTGGGCTATTTAAAGGGCCCAGCTGTGGACATGCGCAGTTGTCGCCCCTGAGGAAGCCAGAGAGCGAAACCCGGGTCGGGCAGGAGTTTGAATTGATTTTACTGTGACATGCCTGTTATCTACCATTGTCTGTGAGTAGAATAAAACCTTTTTTACCAACAACGAAGAGGGTACTTCACTATATGCCGGTCATTTAATCCTACAGAGGAGGCGGTCAGAGGAGGATCGAACCCCTTGAGAGAGGAGGACGGAGGCTAATACCCTGATTCTTTCACCTGTGCAGCGTTCGACTGAATCTTAAGCAGCGCGGTTTCAAACCTTTTCATTCCAAGCCCAGCACGCCTCCTAAGAAATAAATGTACTCCTACATCCTTGCCGAACGGCGGCGCCCCCCCCACTACGTCATTTAATTTATTCACCGCACCGTCCTTGCTTCCTCCTCTCTTGGCCTCCGAAATCCTGCGCAGGTGCAGTATCGCTGAGTGCCTGCGCCTATACGATACTCCAGCTCCAGAGGGCAACAGCGCTCTGATTACGTCACTGGGCTCAGCGCATGCCCAGTGACACTATTGAGGCTGTTGCCCTCAGGAGCAGGAGTATCGTACAGGCGCAGGCACTCAGCGATACTGTGCCTGCGCGGGATTTCGGAGGCCAAGAGAGGAGGAAGCAAGGACGGTGCAGTGAATAAATTAAATGACGTAGTGGAGGGGGCGCCGCCGTTCGCAAGGATGTAGGAGTACATTTATTTCTTAGGAGGCGTGCTAGGCTTGGAAGAAAGGCGGGCTGGGCACAGCAGGGGGGCGTTACTGGGCACTAGAGCAGAGTAATAACGCCCCTCTGGGCACATTGAGACAATTTGCATATCAGAAAAATCGCCTTTTCATCTGAATGAAAAGTTGAATAAAAGAAAGAGGACACATGCTGGAATGAAGGTACTTTATTGCACATTGCTATGTTAACGGTTTTATATGCTCAAAATAGGTGACAGATTTCCTTTAAAGACTTTGTCTGGAAGGAAGTTTGTGATGATGATCCCCTGTGAGAAAGACGATTCCTTACACTAGGTATAGGAGCAGTCTAGGTTGCCCAAGTGCAACAGCTATAAATGTGTGCTGCTAATTAGTGATTAACGAGCATGCTCGGCTGAATACCTGATCGACTCGAGCATCGCTATGCTCGGCACATGGCGGTACTCGGCCGAGTACCGCACGTGCTCGAGCACCATGCTCGAATCTCCTCCCCGCATGTTTCATGGCTGCTAAGCAGCCAATAAACGTGCAGGTAAGTACTGCCATCACTGTAATGCCAGTAGCCATGTTGGCTACTGGCATTACAGTGATTGGCTGGCCGGGAACGCGTCATCGGGTGCTATATAGCACCCGATGACGTGAGTTCGGCTCATTGCGAGTCAGGAAGAGCTGCGCTTAGGAAGGGACAGATAGTGTAGGGAGTTTGTGTCAGGGAATTTGGTCCCTGCAGTGAATTGTCTCATCTGTGCTGCAATAGCGTGTGTGTGTCAGGCCCAGATATTGGGAAAAATATTAGCGAAAACAATTATATATTTTCCCATAATTTATCCACATTTTTCATATAAACGGTCCCTGCAGTGAATTGTCACATCTGCGCTGCAATAGCGTGTGTGTGTCAGGACAAGAGATAGTAAAAGTATAAGTGAAATCTATTTTCCTTTTTCCATACTTTTACGTACTTTTTCCATATACTGTGCTTGCTGTGAACTGTGACATCCGTGACACATCTTGTGTGTCAAGCGTACATATAACATTTAATATAATGAAGGCGAGCATTAAGGGGCGGGGAAGTGGCCGTGATGCTGATGGTGCACGCAGAGGCCGTGGCCCTGGGCGTGTTGAAACTGTGCCTGTTGCCAGAGCACAAGAAAAAAAATCATCCAAGATACCTAGCTTCATGTCCCAGTTTGCAGGGTGGCGCAGGACACCATTCTTGAAGTCAGCCCAGTGCGAGCAGGTGGTCGGTTGGATTGCAGCAGATAGTGCTTCCAGTCAGTTAAGCACCACCCTGTCTTCCACCAAGTCCAGTCTCAGTGGCCAGGATTCTGGTCCACACAATCCTCACCCTGATCCTCCTTCCTCCCACCATTTACAGTCTGGCCAAACAAGTGATCCCACACTCGGATATTCCGAGGACCTCTTTTCATCGCCATTAATTGATTTGGCCCTCTCGCCAAGCACGCTTGAAGAGGGACCTGAGCTCTTGTGCCCCGATTCCCAACCTCTTGAGCATCCAGAGTCACAAGAACATGATACTGGGGAACAGCAATTAGTGTTTAATGAGGTGGATGATGATGAGACACAGTTGCCAATGACTCAACCGCAATTACTGTCTCAAGAGGTTGAGGAAGAGGATGACACACAGTTGTCAATCACTGAGGTTGTGGTTGGTCAACAAATCAGGAGGATGATCAGAGTTAGGAAGTGGAAGAGGAGGTGATGGATGATGAGGTCACTGACCCAACCTGGGAAGGTGGCAGCAAGCAGAGCGAGGAGATCAGTACAGAGGGGAGGGATCTGCAGCACTGCAACAGGCTGGAAGAGGCAGTGGGGTGGCAAAAGGTAGAAGGTGGGCACCACCGAACAGGCCCGCAGCTGTTCCACGGAGTACCCCCTTGCGTAAATCTCCCTTGCCAAGGGGTAAGTGTTCGGCAGTATGGCGCTTTTTTGAGGAAAGTGCGGATGACAAAATAATAGTAGTTTGCAACCTGTGCCACACCAAAATGAGCCGGGGCGTGAACACTAGAAACCTCACCACCACCTCACCACCACCAGCATGATCCGCCACATGGCATCAAAGCACCCTAATAGGTGGGCCGAACGCCTGGGTCCACAATCTGTGTCTGCAGGTCACACCACTGCCTCCTCTTCCCATGTGTTTCGTGCTGGCCAATCCCCTGTCCAAGATACAGGCCCGGATGCCTCCCGCCCTGCACCTGGACCTTTGCAAGCACCATCAGTGACCACATCTACTTCCCTGTCCCAGCGCAGCATCCAAATGTCATTACCCCAGGCATTTGAATGCAAGCGCAAATACCCAGCCACCAACCCACCGACAGGCCATAGCACTAAATGCGCAGCTTTTCAAATTACTGCCCTGGAAATGTTGCCATTTAGGCTTGTGGACACTGAGACCTTCCACAGCCTGATGTCTTCAGCCGTCCCTCGTTACGCAGTCCCCAGCCACCACTATTTACAAGATGTGCCGTGCCAGCCTTACACCAACATGTGTCCCTTAACATCACACGTGCCCTGACCAACGCAGTTACTGGGAAGGTCCACTTAACCACGGACACATGGACAAGTGCTTTCGGCCAGGGACGCTACATTTCCCTGACGGCACACTGGGTGAATGTTGTGGAGGCCGGGAGTGACTCGTACCCTGGGATGGCACAGGTGCTACCGACGCCAAGGATTGCGGGCCCCAATTCCATCGGGGTTTCCGCCACCACCTACGTTAGTGGCTCCAACCCCCACTTCTCCTCCTCCTCCTCCACTTCCACCTCCGAATTATCTGCTTGCAGCACCAGTCAGTCATCAGTCAGTAGCTGGAAGCAGTGTAGCACTTCAGTGGGGAAGCGGCAAGAGGCCGTGCTGAAGCTGATCTGCCTAGGTGACAAACAGCACATAGCCGCAGAGCTGTGGCAGGGGATAAGAGACCAGACTGAACTGTGGGTCTCGCCACACAACCTAGAACCAGGCACGGTTGTGTCTGATAATGGCCGTAACTTGGTGGCGGCTTTGGAGCTGGGCAACCTTAGACAAATCCCATGCCTTGCCCACGTATTCAACCTTGTGGTTCAGCGGTTTCTACAAACATACCCCAATTTGCCTGAGCTACTGGTGAAGGTGCGCCGCATGTGTGCACATTTCCGCAAGTCACCGACAGCTTCAGCCAGTCTGTCAATGCTGCCGCAGCGCTTGAAATTGCCAGCTCACTGGCTGTTGTGTGACGTGAGCACGCGCTGGAACTCCATGTTCCACATGTTGGCCAGGCTTTGTGAGCAGCAGAGGGCAGTTGTGGAAAACCAGCTGCAACATGGTCTTCGCTAGAGTTAAGCGGACACCTGGATGTTCGGGTTCAATGTGTTCAGCCGAACTTCACAAAAAAGTTCGAACTCGGGACCCGAACTTGACCCCGAACCCGAACCCCATTGAACTCAATGGGGACCCGAACTTTTGAGCACTAAAATGGCTGTAAAAAAGTCATGGAAAGGGCTAGAGGGCTGCAAATGGCAGCAAAATGTGGTTAAGAGCATGGCAAGTGCTCTGCAAACAAATGTGGATAGGGAAATGACTTAAAATAACATAAAATACGTAAAAATAAAAAATAATAATCTTGATCTTGGAGGACGAGGTCCATATGGAGTAGGAGGGTGAGGAGGTTGTGGCCGTGGCGGTGTAGGTAGAAGTGGAGTTGGAGGATGAGGAGGTAGCCTACACTGCTTTTTGGTTTTATTTATTTATTTATTTTGTTTAAATTAGGGTACACCCCAAAACATTGGGAAATATAACCTGTTATAACCCCCTCCAGCCGTGCTAAACAAACGTTCAGACAATACACTGGCTGCAGGGCAGGCCAGCACCTTCAAGGCGTAAAGGGCAAGCTCAGGCTATATGCCCAATTTGTAGACCCAGAAGTTGAAGGGGGCAGACCCATCAGTCAGTACGTGTAGGCGTGTGCACACATACTGCCCCACCATGTCGCACGTCCCCGTGATGTGCATGATCCAATTGGATATCTGCTCTATCAACTTTTGATGTTCTTTTCTGCGCCTACCATGTTGATCACGGTTAGCGGCGAATCAGGGTTCCACGCTGGAGAGGGAGCGTGAGAAAGGGAGACCACATCCAAGGGAGGTCAATGGATGCAATGTGATTGAGCGGAAATGTGGGACAAGTTATTAAAGCAGAAGGATTGAATGAAAGGGCCAATTAAAGACGAATTTTAGAAATTTAAGTCCCTGTCACCTATGCAGTTTTACTGAACCACACCAACCAGCGATATAGACCTTGGTGACCGTGTCACTCTGTCTGTCCCGTCAGCAGCGGTCCTCCACTGGCCTGTGCTGTGCCTGTCGGCTGTTGGTGAGTGGCGACGTTACCCTCCGGGTCGGAGTCTGGGTGGAGCATGCCTGTGCCAGCAATACACTGGCCAATCAGCAGCTGTCTCTTTCTGCTGACTTGCGCTGATTGGCCAGTGTTACGTGCAGCAAGCCCTTGACTGGATGGATCCGCAGGTCAGACAGAAACTGGGCTGGGAGCGGGGTAGACGGTCGCTGGATGCTGAATGAACACAAGTGCCCCGCTGCGCCACATATTAACTTTTTTCCCCACAGTAAACGGAGTAGGCGGGGCCAAACAGAGTGGGCGGGGCCTTTCCTGCGCTCCGGGTCCCCCAGTGCCGCGGGCCCTATAGCAACGGCGTGGTCTGCCTATATTGGCGGTACGCCACTGTAACTCCCCCCCAAAAAATAAATATAACTGTGTTTTTTCATACAGAAGTTATGTCATTTTTCTCAAGACTTTTTGAAACCCTGGATGACACACCAGTAAAATTGTCACCAGTTTACATTCTGCTACTTCTGGAGATACAGCAGATATGTATGTCCTGTCTTGTGTATCTATCCACTATAGGGTATAACATAGAAGGAGTTCTACCAGAACAGACTACCAGATTACTTTAAGGAGATGTTGACATAGCCTAAGATAGCCTTCCTCTCATCTTCCTATCTCAGTAAAATAAAATATTTTAGCAAAAAATTCACTGATACTGCAGTTTTACGGAGGAAATCGAACCAACCAAGCCCAAAAATCCCCTCCCCTAGGAGGTAAGGCGAGTCCATCTTTTTATTAAAAATTTCCTCTACTTAATTAAAAAAATCATATATTTGTTCAAAATCTCACTGGGAAGGGGGCCAATTCTCAATTATGTAATGGGGTCCTCTGAGATCTGTATATATCTCTGCTTTGCATACTTTTGGAGGTATTTTTCTGTTTTCACTAGCAGGCATAGTGTTTACAAAATGATGTTACACAAACTTTCAGACATCTTCTGCCTCATGGCTTAGTCTAGAGTCAGGGGACTGAAATTAAAGCTTTTCAATAATGTTCTCTAGGAACTGGAGAAAGTAATGTAGCCGATTTGATTATTTGTAAAACACAAAGGCATTATATGTTGCTATGTGTATCAGGTGGATGAACATCTTTTTATACTCATTTACTCCAATGAATTTATTGTAGACTGTGATGCAGACCGTCCATTTGATATCAGAGGTGGGACCACCATGTTCTCTCGCTTTTGTGTTTGTGTGGACAGGTATCAACCTAAACTTGTCCTTGCAGTCACTGAAATTTTGTTGTAAAAGCCCCCATATCAGTCCATGTAATTGCTTATACAATGGAACACTTGCATAGTAATGAGTGTACAACTAATAAGTATTCAGTAGAGGCCACTTCAAGTCCTAGACTATTTTGCCAATGGTTGCAATTTCACTGACAAATCTTAGGAATTCTATGTATTTTTTTCCCCCTTAATAGACTCTAAAGACAAAGGTGTATCCTATAGTGGTCCCACACATCTTGCAAATTCTTACCCCATATTTAGTTTTTTTTAAGGAATACACTGGCAGAATAAAAGCCTACTGGGTCCTACCCTTAAAACTCATGAGTGATTAATTCACCTTCAAGATGGTTATCAGTAGCTTTATTTTATATAGACCGTTTCAGTCTGGATCATTACTGGGGGAACTGGTGGTCATCATTAAATGGAGACAGCTTCCACTTTCAGAAGTGGCATATAACGGCAAGGATACTGAGTGCTCTTGCAGGCTTGAATCCAAACTAGCACTTTCCAGCCCCAAATCTCCAGAATCTTCCCAAGTGCTGGGAAAGTGCAGGAAAACAAAGAATAAGCAGCAGTCATGAGGATACCATGCCAGTAGATATGGTGTCAAGCAAGCTGATGGTTTCATGAGCAGACAATTCTTTAAAGAGGTTGTCCCATAAAAATATTTTGCCGTTTTCAAATCAGCACCTGGATCTGAATACTTTTGTAATTGTACGTAATTAAAAATCCACAGAGTTATTCAATGAAATATATCTGTATAGCGCCACTTACTTATTGTTCTTTTTCTTATTTCTTTGTCCGGCTCACTGAGATGGACGCACATGCTCAGTTTTATCCTGTGATATGTAGAGAGCTCCAGCAGAAAGGACACGCCTCCTGAGCTTCAACAGGAAAGACACTCCCCTGAGCTGCCAGCTTGATATAAATCTAAATAATAAAAGTAAAAATAATGGATGGCACACTAATATCTGGTGTCGCATGGACTACATTAGAATGAGGAGTTATAAACAAATTTATTCACACCGTGTTACAAGAAAAAAAAAGTACAGGATTAAAAATAAAGATTGAAAATCCCACATATAATCACTGGTGATTACAAACATATCGTGGAATGGTAACGTATGATTTACAACATTACAATCTGCTATATTATCAAGGGAAATATCACAGTGATAAGATATTCTAAGACTTTGGTATTAAAAGATCAAACAGCGCATTAAGCAACAGCTCGCCTACAAATGAACTGAATAATTCTATTATTTTATCATTACATTCTTGGACTAGAATCTTATTTCCATAACTTCTTGGAAGGAGACTACCTATATATACAAGTCCACATCATTATTTTATGATCAACTATTTTGCAACATTGTGTCCTAAATTAAAGTAACATTGTATTCCACAATTACTTAAATATAAGTCCTGATCATCATCCAAATAATCAACTATTCGAATGGGACATTTGCATATATACTTTAATCAACACATAATGGTCACTTTTGGAACATACTACTAAAGAGTGACTTTGCATTTTTTGGAACATTTTTTGGAACTTTTTGGAGTCATATCATATGTTCTTTTGGATTTATATATCTAATATACAGTACACTGCTCAAAAAAAAAACACAAAAATAACGCATCCTAGATCTGAATTAATTAAATATTCTTCTAAAATACTTTGTTCTTTACATAGTTGAATGTGCTGACAACAAAATCACACAAAAATAAAAAAATGGAAATCAAATTTTTCAACCCATGGAGGTCTGGATTTGGAGTCACACTCAAAATTAAAGTGGAAAAACACACTACAGGCTGATCCAACTTTGATGTAATGTCCTTAAAACAAGTCAAAATGAGGCTCAGTAGTGTGTGTGGCCTCCACGTGCCTGTATGACCTCCCTACAACGCCTGTGCATGCTCCTGATGAGGTGGCGGACGGTCTCCTGAGGGATCTCCTCCCAGACCTGGACTAAAGCATCTGCCAACTCCTGGACAGTCTGTGGTGCAACGTGACGTTGGTGGATAGAGCGAGACATGATGTCCCAGATGTGCTCAATTGGATTCAGGTCTGGGGAACGGGCGGGCCAGTCCATAGCATCAATGCCTTCATCTTGCAGGAACTGCTGACACACTCCAGCCACATGAGGTCTAGCATTGTCTTGCATTAGGAGGAACCCAGGGCCAACCACACCAGCATATGGTCTCACAAGGAGTCTGAGGATCTCATCTCGGTACCTAATGGCAGTCAGGCTACCTCTGGCAAGCACATGGAGGGCTGTGCGGCCCTCCAAAGAAATGCCACCCCACACCATTACTGACCCAATGGTCATGCTGGAGGATGTTGCAGGCAGCAGAACGTTCTCCACGGCGTCTCCAGACTCTGTCACGTCTGTCACATGTGCTCAGTGTGAACCTGCTTTCATCTGTGAAGAGCACAGGGCGCCAGTGGCGAATTTGCCAATCTTGGTGTTCTCTGGCAAATGCCAAACGTCCTGCACGGTGTTGGGCTGTAAGCACAACCCCCACCTGTGGATGTCGGGCCCTCATATCACCCTCATGGAGTCTGTTTCTGACCGTTTGAGCAGACACATGCACATTTGTGGCCTGCTGGAGGTCATTTTGCAGGGCTCTGGCAGTGCTCCTCCTGTTCCTCCTTGCACAAAGGCAGAGGTAGCGGTCCTGCTGCTGGGTTGTTGCCCTCCTACGGCCTCCTCCACGTCTCCTGATGTACTGGCCTGTCTCCTGGTAGCGCCTCCATGCTCTGAACACTACGCTGACAGACACAGCAAACCTTCTTGCCATAGCTCGCATTGATGTGCCATCCTGGATAAGCTGCACTACCTGAGCCACTTGTGTGGGTTGTAGACTCCGTCTCATGCTACCACTAGAGTGAAAGCACCGCCAGCATTCAAAAGTGACCAAAACATCAGCCAGGAAGCATAGGAACTGAGAAGTGGTCTGTGGTCACCACCTGCAGAACCACTCCTTTATTGGGGGTGTCTTGCTAATTGCCTATAATTTCCACCTGTTGTCTATCCCATTTGCACAACAGCATGTGAAATTGATTGTCACTCAGTGTTGCTTCCTAAGTGGACAGTTTGATTTCACAGAAGTGTGATTGACTTGGAGTTACATTGTGTTGTTTAAGTGTTCCATTTATTTTTTTGAGCAGTGTATATTGGATGAGAGTCTCAGATTTTATAATGTTTGCATCAATTGTATGAGTGCATTATTTTCTGTAATTTTTATTTTAATAATTGTGGGGACTCACTCTGGTAGACAGGATTAGTGGATGCAGTATAGAGGCAACAACAAGTTCTTTGCATCAAACAGTTCAGTGTTTTATTCACACTTTAGGCAAGTGACAAAGCAAGCAGTCATATTCAAACAAAAAAGTCACCTTGCGGTGTTGGTGGTGGTAATTCACACCATGCGGCAATTCTGCCTCAAAGAGTCCTTGCTCATAGCAGCACCAACCTGTTTTCACGCCAAACAGGTACGGATGTAGCAGGGTTAACACACATGCTTTATGAGACATGTTATCTAAACTAAAAGTAACTAAATGCGTTAAGCAATTGCTTTTCAATGGCTTTTGTTTCAAGATAACATGATGAGTTAAGAAATTTGAGTTAAGAGTGTGTGTGTTACCCCTGCTACATCTGTAGCAAGCCTTAATTCCAGACACAAGGCTACCAGATCCTAACACAGAGACATGGCTTCTGAGCCCAGCTGCCTATTAAGGACAGCCAGGTGCTGCCAAAACCCGTAAAAAGCATTTAAAATCCGGTCCAGTATTTGACCTCACCTGGCTTTAAATCAGCCCAGCAGCACATGCTGGGAGATAAATACCTGTTTCCCCAGACCAAACCTCTCACATACCCCCCCTTTTTTTAACCCTGAGGGGGTGAACACACGCTAGACAGTGTACCCGGGTCAGGGCATCCGCATTTCCCTGTAACCGGCCTGCCCTTCGTTTCACCGAAAACGTAAAGTTTTGCAGGGAGAGAAACCATCGGGTGACCCGGGCATTTCTATCCTTGGCCTGGCTCATCCACTTGAGAGGGGAGTGGTCAGTCACCAGGCAGAATTTTCTCCCCAATAAATAATAGCAGAGAGATTTTAGTGCCCACAGGATAGCCAGGCACTCTCTCTCCACTATACTATACCGCGTCTCGGCTGAGGTGAGCTTACGGCTGAGGAATACAACGGGATGCTCCTCCCCATTGACTTCCTGAGACAGTGAGACAGTACAGCACCGAGGCCGACTTCGGAGGCATCGGTCTGTACTATAAACTCTATTTTGAAGTCACCAAAACCGGGGACTCCATAGCTGAGTAATTACATCTAACTAGGTTACCTGTATGGGAGTCTTTTCTTGTCATTGCACTTTATGTATTTGCTTCTACATTTTATATGATGTCTAATTTGTGTTGTGTGTATTTCTACCAATAAAATGTAATTACATTATATGTGTGTTTTTGGTTATCTGGGTAACGTACTCGATGACACTTTTATGTGGAGTGGGTTGTTGTTCCCACGCCTCACTGGCCACATCGAAGATACCGCTAGGGTGTCTGCCATACAGCAGTTCGAAGGGCGAGAACCCAGTAGAGGCCTGGGGTAACTCTCGCACTGCGAACATGAGATAGGGCAGAAGAAGGTCCCAGTCCTTCCCATCTTTAGACTCTACCTTTTTCAACATATTTTTTCATGTTTGGTTAAACCGTTCTACCAGACCGTCCGTAGTTGTTTTATGTGCAGCAACTTACAGAGTTCCCCCATCACCTTGGACATAAAAGGGGTCCCTTGGTCGGTCAGAACCTCTTTAGGTAATCCTACTCGGGAAAACATCTCCATTAACTCCTTAGCTATGAGTTTGGCCAAGGTATGTCGCAGTGGCACAGCCTCAGGGTACGGAGTGGCGTAGTCTAGAATGAATAAGATGTGTTAATGCCCTCTGGCGGACTTCAGTACTGGGCCTATGAGGTCCATAGCTATTTGGTCAAACGGTACTTCAATAATCGAGTGAGGTACTAGGGGACTACAGAAATGTGGCTGGGGGCTAGTTATATGGCATGTCGGGCAAGACTTACAAAACTCTTCCACTTCTTTGAATATGCTGGGCCAGTAAAACCACTGTAGAATACGATCCTAAGTTTTCTGCAGCCCCAGGTGACCCCCGAGAACATTTTAGTGGGCTATATCTAACACAAGCTTGCGATAAGCCTTGGGGACTGATAGGAATCTCAACGTCCCACTTGGTACCCCTGGCACCAAACTTCTAGTATTGGCTTGGTTTGAGTCCTTTTCTGACGTCAGGAGAGCGCTTCACTCAGTAGGTAACAAAAGACACAACAGTGATGTACTGAATGAACACTCTGAGGTTTATTTTTAATGCATACAGGTTATATAGAGGGGGCTTTACCCCCCTTATTAGCATATCATCGTAAGTTATGTATTCAACCTATCATATTAACATGTTTTATTCTACAGACAGAAAAAGAGAAACAAAAACGGAACTTCCATATTAGGAATATTGTCCGGGAGTAGTGCCAACTGCCAAAGAGATAAGATTCAGGGTTACAGAGAATAGAAACTTTACAGCAATTAGTTTCACAGCAATCAGAGTTAGTTCCTAACAGAGAAACGAAACTTCAGCAAAAAGCAGATGGTTTTGACATAAAAAAGAACATGGATTCCTTTCAAATCCCCTCTTAGAACCTTTAGTGTATCACACTACATGGTTCTTTCCTTTCTTGTCCTTTTTCTCTCTATATGATATTAGGTAATTCTTATACCCATCTGGGCTTCGATCCTCCTGGGGTAGAGTAGTCTGATATAATGACATATTAGAGAGCCCTTTTTCTAGCATTCGTCTCAAGGAATAACACATAATGCTACTACACCTACAATTACTATTAGTATGACAATCCCTAGTTGCATGAGACCTTGTTTCCAACTTGTGAACCACCCAAAGTATTGATCCCATGGATTATTTATACCTGAGTTCTTTTCCAGTTCTATTGACAGATCTTCAAGCTTTTTTATAGCTATTGTGACCTTACCAGTGGGGCCAGTATTGTTTAGTATGTATGTGCAACAGGAGGTCAGATCAGTCAATACTCGGCACACTCCACCCTTCTCTGCAAGAATCATATCCAACACCATTCGATTCTGGAATGTCATGATTGAGTCTGCTTGTAGTTCTTCTGCTACCCCTTGTAATGCATATCTGGTATAGTTTACAAACCTTTGCTGATTGTAGTATATGTAATTTATCCAATCCACATTTTTATTCACAGTAATGACGGGAAATATTAATTCAAATCCGGCGGCTACTTGATCTCTAGCTTTGAACTCATCTGGGACCCCTCTTGGAACACAACTCAATCAAAACTTGAAAGGGGGCTGCTTCTTTTGTTTATCTTTAGCACCCCTTTTTCTATAATATCTGATTCAGTAAAAATGTGCATGTTCATTATAACTTTGGCAAGCGCACATTCACCTTTCCAGGCACCTTCCAATCTGGATCTTATTTTTCCATCTCCACAGATCCAGTACACATCTCCTATGGAGTACACTTGGTTCTGAGTGAGGGATATGTTCAGATTGCTGTATTTGTGACAATAACCTTTGGTGAAATTCTGTACATTCCTCCCATGTCTATTCCCTTTGTAACATGTGTAGTTACCTGGATATACCTGGATACCTGCCCCTGGGCGAGGATTTTTTAACAGAGGGTATTTTGATTTCCATTCTGTACATACACTGTGGTTATAAGACATATTAACAAAAAGAGTCAAAAAACATTCTTCAACACTTTCTGGTAACACTAGGGGTACGGTACCTAGGTGTGGCTTGGCAGCACCGTATATGTAACAGTTACTTTTATTCACAGAGGCTGCACTATACTTCATCCACTCCAGCCACAAATTAACATCAGAAAAACCCGTCTCCATGGCCAAAGTATCCTCATATGTGGGATTAGATATGGCCGTTAGTTTTTTTTTAAAGAAACTATATGTGGGGCTAGTGGGTTTTTGGTGACACCTGTGATGGGTTGGTATTCCTTAGACTTATACATATCTCTAAGTCTGAACATTTGTGTTACCCGGGAAGTCTCAGCTCCCCACATTTTATGGAAGTACCATCCCAGTACATAATCTCCTTCATCATATTTACGAGGGTTTTCTATTGTCAATACAATTTTCATTTCCGCTGACCTTTTTTTGCAATAATTCAATGAGGAGGTGTCCACATAACACGTCCCTCTCTCAAGGAGTGTCATTCTTGTCAAAAGGGACTTAGAATTTTTTTTTTCTCCTTTTGAGGGCGCTTTCTGGTTTATATCCCCATTCTGTCCCTGTATTCCATCCCACTGATCCCCAGTATGCACAACCTTTTCCCCAGTATGAGTCTGTTACACATATATAGGCCTGTCCTTCTACATAGTTGTTGGAACAGTAGTTATAATATCAACATGTTTTCAATATATCACAAAGACAAAAGGTGTAGGTAGCTACGTGAGTGTTAGATGAATTATACCAAAAGGTGATTACGCCGCCCTTGCTAGTTGCGGCTACTTCTCCCATACTGCTAATTGGTAAAATCAACAAGATTATTGAAGCAATCTTAGTCAGTACATTCAACCATTTTCCAGAAAAGAGTGAGGAGCTCATCATGTTGGAGGTCAGGGCTGTCTGCCCCGGTTAGTACCTCTGGGCCTTGTTGGAGGTCAGGGCTGTCTGCCCCCGTTAGTACCTCTTGTCCTTCTTCAAGGCCAAGGCTGTCTGCCTCCGTTCCTGCCTCCTCTCTTGCTCTCACAAGCTTCACTCGAGTGGCGTGGATCCAAGTTGGAGACTGTTCAGTCAGCACGGCTGTTCTGGTCACTGCAACCACGGTAGTGGGTGGGCCATATGCAAAGTCACCTTGGGATTTTCCTTTCTTCAGTGTTTTGATCACTACCTCATCCCCCACCCTGTATGGGTGGGTGGGTTCCTGTGGAAGAGATGGAGACGTACAAGCAACTTTTTCCTCAGTTTTATTAAGTACCTGTATCAATTTGGTGACATATTCTTCCCTTATAAAATCAAGGTCTCCTTCCTGCACTATTGTTGGGCGGGTGGGGAAAGGCCTTCCCATGAGTATCTGTAAGGATTCTCAATGCTGTTATATCCTACCCCCTCTTTGCAGACTAATCCTGTCTTAGGATTTTTTTGCAATACTGGATAACACCAGTCTTGCTGTTCCTGTTCAGTGTCGTATCTTTGAAGATCATTAAGCATTTGTGACATCTCAGCGGTTGGAGGTGCCAAACATGGCATCTCCAATGGTTACACAAACCTGTGGGGTTGCATTTGGCCACTCGTTTTGCCACCTTATCTGCCAGCGCATTGCCCTGTGAGACATGATCCTTACCATCTGCTGCCGTGAATCCTCTCTTCTGTCAAATCATACCATGGTCCCACACTACCCCATGTGCGTATCTACTATCAGTATAAATGGTGACAGGTCTGCCAGCATGTAGAATACATATCCTAGTGAGTGCAATGAGCTCAGCTGCCTGCTGTGTTGAGTGTGGATGCCCTTGAGTAGGCCTACAACATCATGTGTAGTGTGCAAAAATGGTGTAACGTCACATTGTGAAAGGAGTTGCCAACTCTACCATCATAGCACAGGCTGCAAGAGAACACAGACATGCCGGCATCCCTTGAACAGGGGTGGGCATTACCTTTGAGAAAAATACACAAGGACGCAACTTGCCTCCGTGTTCTTGTGTCAGTACACCCGCCATGGTGTTACAATTTTGTCATGCAAACATGTGGAAGGGCAGTTTGTAGTCAGGGAGGCTCAATCCTGGACTTGACATTAATGAACATTTCAGATAATCAAATGCATTGTACATTTCTGAAGACCATTTTATTAAATCAGGTTTGTCCTGCAGTGTTGCCTGCCTCAAGATATTGTCATAGTAGGAACAGTCTGGGATCCATTGTCTGCAGTAGTTCATCATTCCAAGGAAGGATAGCATTTCCTTCTTGGAGAGCGGGGTGACCAGGCCCGCTACAGACTGAACTCTCCCTGGACTGATCCTTCTTTCTCCCTTTGTGAGGACAAACCCCAAGTATTCGACTTGCTGTTTACACCATTGCATTTTCCCTAATGACACTTTGTGTCCACATTCAAACAACCATTGTAACAGTGATATACCATCCTCAATGTTGGCCTCCACTGACATACTGCACAACAGTAAATCATCCACGTATTGCAACAACACGGAACCTTGGGGGGGGGGGGGCCATGATTTTAAAGTCATTTGGAGGACAATGCTGAACACTACAGGTGAATCAGCATATCCCTGTGGCATTCTGCCCCAGGTCAGTTGACATCTGTCAATGGAAAAAGCAAAAATTAGTCTGGTCTTCTTGTCAACTGGGACAGAAAAGAATGCATTTTTCAGATCTATCACACTGAACCAAACAGCGTCTGCTGGAATGGCAGATAGTAATTGAGTGATGTCAGGTACAATAGGGGCTTTAGGCACAATGATGTTGTTGATGGCCCTTAAATCCTGTACAAAGCGGGTAGCACCATCTGCCTTTGTCACTGGATTTACAGGCGTGCTGTAGGGTGAAATCACCTCTTCCAGGATTCCCTTTTTGTAGGAATTCTTTTATCATTGACCTAAGTCCATCGAGTTTCTCTTTTGGCAGTAGGTTTAAGTTCTGGGTGGTTCTGTATGTTTGAAAGAATCAGTGGCACTGGTGTAGAGATTGGAATGAGATCTGAGTGTACTCTTATGCCCTGATTTTTGGCTGACACTTGTAAGTCAAGCTTAATGAACAAATCTTTACTTAACACACTTGAGGTTGCACTGCTATCTACCATGAATCCTACTCTCAGTCATCTAAGTCCACCCCTTTTAGTCGGACGCTGTGGTCCACCTTCTGTCTGTCATTAGTGTCCCAGCTGTCCATGAGGACAGAGCTCTGATGTGAAGCACAACACTTAACATGTAACACGTAACTTCAAACATTGAAACAAACAGATCTGACAATACAGACATAAACACACAAAAGGCCCATAAAAACTTTTCATTGACTTCAATAATAAAGATTTTTACAGCTTGATCAATGCTGTTGGCACCAATAAAAACCAAAAACTTCCAAGAAAAATGAAATAAAATTCTCAATGCGCATATTATATGAAAACAAATATCGTACTCCATACACATTCATATTCATTTTCATGTACTCATCTTCACAAAACAGCTCATAACCACGCCCTTACACATAAAAACTGAATTACACACACAGCTCTGCTAAAAGCATCCATTAGGGCTCTTTCACACTTTCAACTCCACTACAACTCAAAGCCACACCCATTCACATTCCACTGAATCATTTGTCTTCCATCCTAATCACACAATTGTCTTTGTTTCATCCCAAAACTTGCAGCACAGACAAACACAGCTTTCCGGGAAACAAATAGCCACACCACACCCAGAATTGCTGATGGTCTGTCGCTGTAAGACAATATACATGTTATAATCATACAGTCATTTTGTTAAACCCAAATCATTTTATATGCCAGGTGTTCTTAGTTAATGTTGTACATATATAATAATTCTTGTTAAAAGCTGGATTCTCACATTACACTGCTGGGGAAAGAAAATTATTGAACAATTTTTGTCTTCTATAATAATATTACACATATAACATCACTTACTCTGCAGGATTCCCTACCCCTTTGTATCATGTAATCCATATCCTAGGACGGGTCATGGTCAAAATGTGGCCATGCTTCTTTGTCTCCCAGACAAAGACCCTTTATCATGTCCATGTAGTACGGGCTATTATCGCCGTCCCTGGGAAAAGGGGCTAGCAGCTTGCATGGACTCAGTCCATCCAGCTAAATTATCCACCCATGGGTTAACTAGGAAGTAATTTGTGGGACTACACCGTGCAACATAAACTTTGCATGTTTCTCCCGTCTCAGGTTTGGGATAATTTGTTTTAGACCCTTGTGACCCCATTCCGTCTGATATTTTAATGATGCTACTTTCCTAGGACTGGCTGTACTGAAGCGTTAAGGATTCGACAAATTAATCCTGTCAACTAGGCAAAGGACTCAGGTCTGATCACAAAATATCGGAGAGTTTCATCAAACATATAATTTGCAGACCTCCGCAACACAGTAAAACAACAATGCAATGTCCTTAAAACTCTATGCAAATAGTGAACTTCAGTCCGTACACTTACCACCCGGACATCAGTATCCTTATATCAACTCTAATATTCTTATACTTTAAAACAACTTTAAAAGAGTCAAACCAAGCTCCATCCTGGTCTCCCTGAGACAATATTATCTAGTGCGCACTATATTTTCTCTGAGTGATCCACACGGCGGACTCCCGGAGTCCCCGGGTCACTCCCCCAGACTCCCGGAGTCTGTTCCCTGTATCCCTGATACAGTAATTATACTAGAAGTTGTAGGTTCTACTTACTAGATCAAGACGTGGTTCTCGGATCGGCCAGAGGACAATAACAGATGCCTTTCTTACCGAACACGAGGAAAACCTTCTCGATCCCGGACGAGCCCCCAAACTGATAGGAATCTCAACGTCCCACTTGGTACCCCTGGCACCAAACTTCTAGTATCGGCTTGGTTTGAGTCCTTTTCTGACGTCAGGAGAGCGCTTCACTCAGTAGGTAACAAAAGACACAACAGTGATGTACTGAATGAACACTCTGAGGTTTATTTTTAATGCATACAGGTTATATAGAGGGGGCTTTACCCCCCTTATTAGCATATCATCGTAAGTTATGTATTCAACCTATCATATTAACACGTTTTATTCTACAGACAGAAAAAGAGAAACAAAAACGGAACTTCCATATTAGGAATATTGTCCGGGAGTAGTGCCAACTGCCAAAGAGATAAGATTCAGGGTTACAGAGAATAGAAACTTAACAGCAATTAGTTTCACAGCAATCAGAGTTAGTCCCTAACAGAGAAACGAAACTTCAGCAAAAAGCAGAATTGGTTTTGACATAAAAAAGAACATGGATTCCTTTCAGGGACCACCAACTGCTCAATAGGATCACCCTGTAGTTGGTTTACCCGATACAACACATCCTGATGAACCACAAAACAGGGAAACACTGACTCTGCCCCAGGTTGTTGTGGTTCACCATCTACTATTTACATATTTTCCCAGGCGCGGGATAGGGTTGGGTCCCGACGTTCGGCGGTACCAAAATTATCCCCGGAGACATTGAGGTCTGCCAATTCAGGACCCGGCGGCAAGTCCTCCATGTCTACCACCATCACACTTAGCGGGGTTGTCTCCCCCTCTTCCACCGAAGTGGTGGTCACCCCTACTGCTGGCCCTTCGGTCTCAGGTTACCAGGGTTCTGGTCTCCCCCCTGAGCCGGGCCACTCTGCTAGGGTTACCCCTGTCTCATAGGTATCAGTCACTCTCATAGCAGGCCACAGTGCCGGGAAGCCCGGGAAGTCTCTCATTATTATAAGTTCATAATGTAGATTTGTGGCGACAGCCACCTCGTGGATCTTTTTACCGGCCTCCATGGTTAGAGACACCAGCGCAGTGGGGTAGTCTTTTAAGTCTCTGTGGATGCACATCACCCCGACTTTCCGGCCAGTAAACTCAGTGGACCGCACCAGGGTAGCCCTTACTAGGGTCACCAGACTCCCTGAGTCCAGCCGAGCTTCCGCCGGAGTGTCTTCCACTTCCACCTGGTACAAGTGATCTAGAGACACTGGGGTACCTGTTGCACACAGCCTCCTGGCATATAGCGACTGACTGTAGCCATAGTTAGTGTCCATGTGCTCAACCCGATGGGTACAGTCAGCCCTTACATGGCCAGGCTCCTGACACCGCCAGCAGACTATCGGAGCCAGGTCCGCCGTGGGTACATCCCGGGCGGGTTTTATCGGCTCAAATCTCCGGGCCTGGGGTGGAGATTTCCGGGTATTGCCGACCCCCCTCCCGACAGAACCCTCCTTTAGATTCCTGGTAGCTTCATCGCGTTCCACCAGGTCCACCATCTCAAGGGCATTGCCAGGAGACAACTGACTGATCCAGTGCTGGAGAGGGTATGGCAAAGCCCTCCAGAACATATTGGCTATCCAGCATAGCCGGGGGACTCAGCACATCAGGCTGTAGCCACTTTTGCAAGAGGTGGAGTAAGTCATAATACTGGGTCCTTGCAGGCTCAGCCGGCTTAAACCCCCACTGATGCACGCCCTGGGCCTGGACCAACACATTCCCCCCCAGTCTTGCCGAAATCTCACCCTTTACTTTTTGGTAGTCGGCCGCTTGATCGTCCGGCAAGACAAAATACACCCGCTGGGAATCGGATGCCAGGAATGGAACGACGACCTCAGCCCACTGGTCATGGGGTAGCTTTTCCCTGATGGCCACTTTCTCGTATATCGCCAGGTAGGTTTCAATGTCGTCTGCGGGGGTCATCTTAGACTGCGGTGGTCCAGGCATCGTGGACGCTCGGGGTTGCTCCTGCTGTCTGCAAAGCCATCATGTATTGTCGCAGCAACTGGTTAGAATCCTGCTGCTGCTTATTAGCCTTGCATTGCTGCAGTTTTGTCTCTCGCTGCTGCAGATTAGCCTCCATGAGGACCTTCACAACAGCCTCCATTTTGTCATGGTGCACTGGTTATAATACAGCTGGTTTAATGTACAACATACAACCGTGCCTGAAAAATGCAGAAACCAAAAATATCAGCGATCACGCCAGCCTCACTGCTGATGCATGCATCCTCCACCAATTGTGGTGACTCGCTCTAGTAGACAGGATTAGCAGATGCAGTATAGAGGCAACAACAAGCTCTTTGGATCAACCAGTTCAGTGTTTTATTCACACTTAGGCAAGTGACAAAACAAGCAGTCATATTCAAACAAAAAGTCACCTTGCGGTGTTGGTGGTAATTCACACTATGCGTCAATTCTGCCTCAAAGAGTCCTTGCTCATAGCAGCACCAACCTGTTTTCACGCCAAACAGGTAGCAAGCCTTCATCTAGACACAAGGCTCCCAGATCCCAACACAAAGACATGGCTTCTGAGCCCAGCTACCTATTAAGGATAACCAGGCGCTGCCAAAACGCTGACCGGCACTTAAAATCCCGTCCAGTATTTGACCTCACCTGGCTATAAATCAGCCCAGCAGCACATGCTGGGAGGAAAATACCTGTTTTTCCAGACCAAATCTCTCACTGTGTCACAAAATGTAGCCATGGACATCCGCATATTTTTTTATCATATTGTGCAGGATGTTTTGTATTTTTTTCTGTGATTTTTAAGATATATTCACAAATGAATAATAAAGGAAAGACACAACATAGATTCATAAGAATAGATGCCAGAGTCATAAGAATTGTCATTGAATATGAGTAGTTACTAAAACAGACCTGTCAGGAGAGGTTATGGGTCCTTTTTAAGATCAGGACAGGTTTATCTTGGTACTGCGAGCCACGGAATTACTAAGTTTAACAAGACCCTTTTTGACCAAATCTTGTAAGCAACCTCGTTCTGGAAATTCAGAATGAATTGTGTGTGAAGAATATTATACACTGAGCAAAAATATAAACGCAACACTTTTGGTTTTGCTCCCATTTTGCATGAGCTGAACTCAAAGATCTGAAACATTTTGTACCTACACAAAAGACCCATTACTCTCAAATATTGTTCACAAATCTGTCTAAATCTGTGTTAGTGAGCACTTCTCCTTTGCCCAGATAATCTACCCCACCTCACAGGTGCGGCATATCAAGGTGCTGATTAGACAGCATGAATATTGCACAGGTGGGCCTTAGACTTCCCACAATAAAAGGGCACTCTGAAATGTGCACAGTTTTGCCTTACTGGGGGGGTCAGAAAACCAGTCAGTATCTGATGTGGCCACCATTTACCTCACGCAGTGCAACACATCTCCGTCATCTAGAGTTGATCAGGTTGTTGATTGTGGCCTGTGGAATGTTGGTCCACTCCTCTTCAATAGCTGTGCGAAGTTGCAGAATATTGGCAGGAACTGGAACACGCTGTCGTATACACCGATCCAGAGCATCCCAAACATGCTCAATGGGTGACCAGTGAGTATGCTGGCCATGCAAGAACTGGGATATTTTCAGCTTCCAGGAATTGTGTACAGATCCTTGCAATATGGGGCTGTGCATTATCATGCTGCAACATGAGGTGATGGTAGTGGATGAATGGCACAACAATGGGCCTCAGGATCTCGTCACGGTATCTCTGTACATTCAAAATGCCATCAATAAAATGCACCTATTTTCGTTGTCCATAACATACACCTGCACATACCATAACCCCACCTCCACCATGGGCCACTCGATCCACAACGTTGACGTCAGCAAACCGCTCACCCACACGACGCCACACACACTGTCTGCCATCTGCCCTGAACAGTGAAAAACGAGACTCATCTGTGACCAGAACTTCTCTCCAACGTGCCAGATGTCATCGAACGTGAGCATTTGTCCACTCAAGATGAACTGCAGTCAGGTCCAGACCCCGATGAGGACGACGAGAATGCAGATGAGCTTCCCTGAGACGGTTTCTGTGCAGAAATTCTTTGGTTAGGCAAACTGATTGTTGCTGCTGCTGTTCGGGTGGCTGGTCTCAGACGATCATGGAGGTGAACATGCTGGATGTGGAGGTCCTGGGCTGGTGTGGTTACACCTGGTCTGCAGTTGTGAGGCCGGTTGGATGTACTGCCAAATTCTCTGAAACGCCTTTTGAGATGGCTTATGGTAGAGAGATAAACATTCATTGCATGGGCAACAGCTCTGGTAGACATTCCTGCAGTCAGCATGCCAATTGCACGCTCCCTCAAACGTTGCGACATCTGTGGCATTGTGCTGTGTGATCAAACTGCACATTTCAGAGTGGACTTTTATTGTGGGCAGTCTAAGGCACACCTGTGCAATATTCATCCTGTCTAATCACCTTGATATGCCACACCTGTGAGGTGGGATGAATTATCTCGGCAAAGGAGAAGTGCTTACTAACACAGATTTAGACAGATTTGTGAACAATATTTGAGAGTAATGGGTCTTTTGTGTATGTAGAAAATATTTCAGCTCATGCAAAATGGGAGCAAAACCGAAAGTGTTGCATTTATATTTTTGCTTAGTGTATGTAGAGTAATATCAGATGTTTCACAAACATTTCTTAAAACTGCGCTTTCTATATTCAACTGATCATACTTGATGGTAAGTTTGCATTGAACATTTTATATACTGACACAGCGTAGTACATTGCTTTCATAATGCACCAGGCATGGATAACTTGTGCGCTGTTCTATATACTTTCTATCAGAATGGTGCACAAGTTTATATTTTAGTCGTGCTATGGTCCATTATTAATAGTGCAGTGGAGATAACACCTGCCAAATCTGAATTTGGTCACCTTTTTTTTGTTAAGGGCCTCTTTAACTGAAGCTGCATGTTTTGACCAGATCATGGCCACTGCATTTCCAGCCCACATGATCATACTTCAATATCACTTGTTCCACTTCTTCTTTGGTGGATATGTTATCAGGGGCATCATCCACTTGTCTGCTTTTTTTGTTTTGTCTGAACTTCAGATCCTGCATACGCCTTATGGATATATTACTAAAGATGATTACATTTTATACGTCATCATTAGAGTTATGCTGTGTAGCTGGCCAGCTAAGACCTGTCCTAGGTTGCTAATATAGCTTGTATGTTTATGCAGCTGGACCTGCCAATAGCCTTATAACAGTTCCTATGTTTATGTGTTAAAGACAAAAGCAGAGTTATTTACTGTGACATCATGTTTTGGATGTCATATAACTGTTATATTTTGTGTTCACTGAAGCAGAAAAAGATAATATGCCTTTAAGATTAATTTTATAGCGTAAGGTAAGCTCAGTGACACAGCAAAAACAACAGAAAGCATAGTGTTAATCTGTTGTTGCTGGGCAGAAGTCTAGACCAATCACAGCTAGCTTCTCACACAGCAAGAGTTTTCACCAATTACAGCCACCCTCACAGACAGCCTGTCTGGTTTTCCCCCCAGCTCCTGCTGCTAGAATCATTATTCACCAGAGACAGGAGCTGAAGAGACATTCACTCCACTGAGAGCTGAGTTTTATGGGAACAAAAGGCCAATATAGGTATTTAAAACAGTTATATAATGTAATGTTCATATTGTTAGTATTGTGTTTAGAACTGTATACTGAACTAGATATATATGTGTTTACTTACAGTTCCACCAATTGCAACCATACAATTGCAGCCATACAAAGCCAATTGCAAATACAATTGCAACCATACAATTGCAAATACAAATTGCAAGCAAAACAAACCAGATTCCATACAAATTGCATACAAACTGCGAACTGCGAATACCAGATCATAAGCAATTGCATACTGCAAACTGCAAACCAAGTTGAGCAAGCAGAACTATTAGTTAGACCTCAGATATACCTCTCAGAGAGATCATAAAGTGCTTAAATAACTTGAAGTGAGAGTAGAGATACTTAAGAGAGAAATATATCCACTATTTTGTGTTGAATGACAAGATTGAACAGTTGAACCACCATCTTAATCATACCGCCATTTTGTGATATCTTTTCAACACGTGCTGCGGAGGCGGCAGTGTTATATGAAGAAAAGTTGAAGTTAATAAAGAAGTTATTTCAAGCATTTGGTGTGCTCTTTAAACCTACTGTTTCCATATAACGGCGCTAGAGAAGTTACAGAGTAATAGACAGTCTGGTTAGACTAAAAGTCAGAGATATCAAAATTCTTCTAATGCCACAGTGCAAAAGGCACTTCATAGTGCTGCGCCTGCCACATGCTGGCTTTTCATTATGTCTTTTCTCTGTTATTTATTTATTTATTTTTTAGGATTCTAATTGGTTTGTGATCTTATTTCATATATAGTTTTAGATATAGAAAAAAATATGTTTAATATTTCAGTAGTTTTATACTAGTACATATTAACTGTTTCTATTAGAATATCACTAGAAACCAATCAATGACACTACCACACTTGTAAGAACAAGAAATATGTATATTTTATTTAAATAAGAGCATTTAACAATGTTGAGGATAAATAGTACCTGGCCGCTTTAGACTTATAACATATCACCCAACCTGTAAACTGCTTAAAGGGGCTGACATATCCACAATTGTCTTAATATATGCATATATATATATATATATCAGGGGCGGACATACCGCCTGTGCAGCCGGTTCAGCTGCACAGGGGCCCAGCGTGGGAGGGGGCCCTCCAATTAAGCTGTCTATGCATCTACAGGACGCACAGACAGCTGATTGTAATGGTGCAGCAGAGAGCCGCACGCTTCACCATTCATCATCACACCATCCCGCATGTAGAAGGGCCCACCTTACTATCTGACTTCAATCTCAGGATGTTCTGCATCCGCAGCTCTGAGGAGCAGGGCCAGGGCAGCACATCCTGAGCTGCATCTGCGATCGCCCCCCCCATCCTCCATACAGCTCAGTCCTGCTGTGTAGTGGGTACTAGCGTCAGCCAGGTCTGTGCTGAGCCACTTCACTGTGTGTAGCTCCGCCTCCCGTCTGGTAATGTCAGTAGCTCCGCCCCCTGGTGGTAGCTCCGCTCACATGCGGTCCTCTCCTAGCAGCAACTTAGGAGGAAGTGAGGAGCGGAGGCTGCCCCCCAGTGACCACTGTCTCTGCCAGACACTGAACTTGGCTTGGTATGTTGTTCTTTTTTACCCCACCTGTCCCCCTCTGGCCCTCCTGTGACTGTCCCTTACCCACATACGGTGAGGCTACATTAACAATGTATTTTGCGGTCCGCGGATCTGCAAGATATGTATACCGTCCATATGTGATCTGTATATTTTTGCAAACCCATTAACTTAAATGGGTCTGCAGTCCGCATTTTGTAGAGAAATATAGGACACGTAACATTTCCATCTTGTGCAGAACGGACATACAGATGCAGAAAGCACATGGAAGTCATTTGCTTTCCGCATCCGTATGTCTGTTCCGCAAAGGATAGGAAATGTGACATGTCCTATACTGGTCCGCAACATGCAGGCTAGTTAATAGCTCTGCAAAAAAATGCAGATGGCACATGGGCGTCATCCGTAATTAGCAGATCATAAAATACATATGGTCCGTGTCGTGTAAATGGGTTAAAAGTGTTGCCCAGACATGCAGGGGGTCATTTATTAAGACTGGTGTTTTAGACACTGGTCCTAATAACCCCTAAACTGGAAGTGGTTCTGCTGATGTTATGAAGAGGCGCCGGCCAGTGTAAATGCATATCATCCAGACTGAATCCTGAATCCGTTCATTTCAATAGGTCTGTGTAAGGAGCACATGTCTGGCAATAACTACTGTGAGGGGCACATATCTGGCCATAACTACTGTGAGGGGGGGGGGGGAATATCTGGGCATAACTACTGTGAGGGGGCACATATCTGGCCATAACTACTGTGAGGGGGCACATATCTGGCCATAACTACTGTGAGGGGGCACATATCTGGCCATAACTACTGTGAGGGGGGCACATATCTGCCATAACTACTGTGAGGGGGCACATATCTGGCCATAACTACTGTGAGGGGGCACATATCTGCCATAACTACTGTGAGGGGGCACATGTCTGGCCATAACTACTGTGAGGGGGGCACATATCTGGCCATAACTACTGTTAGGGGGCACATAATCTGGCATAACTACTGTGAGGGGGCACATATCTGGCATAACTACTGTGAAGTTGGCACATATCTGGGCATAAATACTGTGAGGGGGCACATAATCTGTCACAATTACTTTGAGGGAGCACATAATCTGGCATAACTACTGTGAGGGGGCACATATCTGGCATAACTACTGTGAAGGACACAATCTAGCATAACTACTGTGATGGGCAAATAATCTGGCATAACTACTGTGGTGGGCACGTATCTGGGCATTACTACTGTGAGGGGCACATATCTGGGCATAATTACTGTGAGGGGGCAGATATCTGGCATAACTACTGTGAGGGGTACATATCTGTCCATAGCTACTGTGGAGGGGGCACAATGTGGATATTACTACTGTGTGCTGGCACAAAGGGGCAAAAATTACTATGTAGGAGCATTAAGAGGACATTAATACGCACCACAGTATCTAAAGGGTCTCCACTATCTTTGATGCGACTGATCACCCCTTCCTCTCCCTGTAGGATTAGGGGAAGATGACAAATTGGGGTCCCTTCTGCTGCCACACCTCATTGTATTAATCTTTACCTATGTCCTATGTTCATTTCTATATGTGTGGTTGGGGGGCCCAGGCACATTCTTTGCACAGGGGCCCTCTGCTGCCAGTGTCCGCCCCGGATATATATATATACACAAAGTGGTGATGAATATGGCAGATACAAAGACAAGGAAGAGACCTCAGAATATATCCAGCCATGTCCCAGGTCACAGCTCTTGGAACAAAGCTGATCAGTCCCCCAGTAAAATGTCCCCATGACTGATGATCTTGTGATTGGAGATAAGTGGCAGAATGACAGATTATGACTTGAGATCTTCTTCCTACAGTTCTGTCTTCTTCTGTATCACATGCAGGTCTCGCCGTGGAGTAGTGTTCCTTATACTGGTAGGACTAGGAGTGTAAGAAGGGGAAATGTAAACCACACATGAAAAATCACATTTTACCAGAGTTTAAGAATCTGTGCTAGACTAATACAAATTGATGACAGATCACTAGGATATGTTATTAGTATATGATCAGGTTGGGTCTGAACTGTGACATCTTCATTCAAGTGAATGGGGATGAGCTGAAACTGAGATATAATAAGATATAAAGCAAGAGAAAGGACTGCAATGGACCACCAATTGCAGCAGACCCTGCATTCTCCTGATTAGCGTTGAGCATGAATATTCGAAAAGCAAATTTTTATCTCGAATATCGCCACTTCGAGGATTCGCGAATATTTCGAATATAGTGCTATATATTTGTTATATTGAATATTCGTCATTTTTTCCATCTGAACACATGATTCCTCCTTGCTTGTGGGCCAATGAGTCATTGGCCCACAAGCAACTTAAGCAGGGAGGAATCATGACTTTAGATGGAAAAAAATGACGAATATTCTAAAAAACGAATATATAGCACTATATTGAATATAGTGCTATATATTCGTATTTTAGAATAGTCGTCATTTTTTTCCATCTGAAGTGAACACTTAACACTATATTCTATAGTGCTATATATTCATTTTTAACACACGCCTGAATTGATCACGTAATATTCGCATATTACGCGATCATTACCTTGCCGATTTTCGAGGAAAAAAAAAGTGTGTGGAATATAACGAATATTCGAATTCGGGAATATTCGACGAATATTCTACAAAATATTCGCGAAATATCACGAATTCAAATATGACCCCTGCCGCTCATCACTACTCCTGATCAGTGGTGGTCCCAGTGTCCAGACCTGCATCATATTGATTGCATATCCTAGATATATGCCATTGATTAGTATTTACAGAGGCTTAGGCTTATTTGCTTTGGCTTTCACACACAGAAATAAAAGAAATGAGTCAGACACAGTATAAGGTGTAAAAAAATGTGATATTTATTATATGTATATCTATTATATGTGTGTGTATATGTTGTTACCTCCCATCACTCACGAAGAGTGTAGAGCGACACTCAGGACGGGAAAAACCCCCTGTGGAGGAAACCTGTGGGAAGCCATGGCCGCTGTACTGCCCTTCCTCCAGGCATACTAAGGGAGGTGACCGCTATACAAATGTGTGTAGTGCAGGTGTGTGTGACTACCTCTAGTGTCTGCATGTGTCTACCTACAGTGATTGTGTCTGTCATTATGTGCTGGGACTGTGTGTGTAACGATGAGTGGATGTTCCTATATGAGTATGTTTCATGAGTGTGTGACGTCTATGTGCATGTGTGTGACCAATAAAAGGATATATTGGTGGTCTTCATCCATCTGGTCTTGGAGATCTCTTCTTCGATGGTCTTGAAGTTGTTGTCTTCCATCTTGGCAGCAGTACAGCTTGGTAATAAATAGAGAAATAAATAAAGTGGATGAAAATATTTATTCTAAGCACCAGAACATGAATATTACCAAACCCAAAGAGAGAAGTGATAGATGTGATACTACATGTAAAACAAGGAAACCAAGTGCCCAGCAAGCCATTTTAAATCTTTCAAAGAGCCCAAATCAGCCACTTTTCTTGGTCCCAGTTCCTCTCCTTGCACTCCCAGTTCCATCTCCTGTGCCATCGATGTCACTGATCCCCCTCCCCACTGCCTATGATGTCATTGAGCCGCTGTATCCACATTTTGTCTGTTTGCAGACTATAAGTCTGCCTGCACTTGTGCATTACAGTACATACATCAGCCTCACAGTGTGTACAGGGCAAATGCCGCACTGCTAAGGTCTTCAAGTATGGTTTTAATGATGTTTAGTGCATACCAGTAATTTAACATTAATTATATATGTTAAATATACTGTAGGTGACAGACTCCATTTAAATCTCGTGTTCCACACCAGCCTTTTTCTTACCAGAGATGACTATGACTGTGAGGTTCCAGGTTGGTCCTCTGTGTCTGCCTGGCACATGATGTTTTCAGCCTCTTTCGCACATGGATGGAGAAGGATGGTCTCACAGATGGGGCAGGATGGAGGGATGCTCCATGGGCCATAGATGGTGAACTCCTCATCATTTCTCCTGAATGAGCGAACAGCCGCACCATGATGGATCTGCCTCTCTCTTGTCCATGCCCAGTGCAGAGGGTCTTGTGCCATGATCTGCAATTAAAGAGTAGTAAATTAATATTATCTACAGACACTCTTCATCGAATACCAGAGTATTTTATTTTTACTAACCAGATCACAGGATTCCTTGTCCACCCAAGCCTTGAATCCCATCCGGAGGAACAGCAGGTTGCGTCGATGGAACAGACGTTTCCTCTCCTTCATCAGGTACCAAGATCGTCCTAAGGCCCAGGGGTAGATCTCTCGTCGAAATCGGCCTTCTTCCTCCTCAAATTGGTTGGCTAAGAACCTGGCAGAAATAAATTATAAGGTATAAATTCATTAATATGGTATGATCTGCACGTGCATGTATTTTAGTGTTCATTTAATTATTTTTTCAGCTGCATATATACAAATATCAGTTATAATAAAGGAAACTCACAGAGCTGGAAAGAAGTTCTTTCTATATTTGTCAGGATGTAGTCTTCCTCTCCTGAAGTAGATGAAGACCATTGCCAGGAGGTACTAGTGCGATGAGAAGGACAGTTAGAGATAGGTTGTAGATCCTTATAAACAACTAATATCTTATTATTTATGTGGTCAATATCTCCCTCTGACCACGAAGACAACAATGTATCAACACTGTAAGTTATAGATTGCAGCTTGTCTCATGCCGATCACATTAGCATAAACCCCTTCTATAATCTGGAAGAGTTTATTTTCTATTCCTCAATATTACAGTATATTACCTTGTCTGAAATCCTCCTGCAGCTGTCCCTAGCCAGAAACAGCCTGATGTTTTCATCCTCTAGGAAGACAGTAGAAATATCAGTATTTCAATGTTATCAATTCAGTCAACGGATTTACAATCTACAGAAGGGAAATACAGTAAAATTTTAAGAAATTAAAGTTTTTTTCCAGGTTCCAGGATATAGCAGTTTGAATGGAGCAGGAAGCAAAGCTCTGTTCAAAGTGTTATCTCCATGCTAGGTTATGAGGCTAAGCTCCCATTGAAGTGAACGGGAGATGAGCTGCAGTAACCCGGCACGGCCACTACACATTGAGCGGAGCTCTATTCCCTGTCATTTAAAGGGTTTCTATCACTTCGTTTCACATATTTAGCTGTCAGACACTAGCGATCCGCTAGTGTCTGCTCTACCAAACCATCCTAATATAATTGCTTTTGGGGCAGCCGTTTTGCTAAAAAAAGAACTTTTATTAATATGCTAATGAGCCTCTGGGTGCTATGGGGGCGTCATTAGCACCCAGAGGCTCGGTCTACCTTCACAAACTGCCGCCGCCCAGCGCGTCCCTCCAGCCCGCCCATCTCCTCCGGAATGCGATGCTCCCTGTGAGCGCCTGTATTTGGCGCATGCGCAGTGAATGTCTGACCTCTTCCCTGCTCAGACATCTCCACTGCGCCTGCGCGATGACGTCATAGTGCTCCGAGGAACAGGCGCAGTGGAGATGTCTGAGCAGGGAAGCGGTCAGACATTCACTGCGCATGCGCCGAATACAGGCGCTCACAGGGAGCATCGCATTCCGGAGGAGATGGGCGGGCTGGAGGGATGCGCTGGGCGGCGGCAGTTTGTGAAGGTAGACCGAGCCTCTGGGTGCTAATGACGCCCCCATAGCACCTAGAGGCTCATTAGCATATTAATAAAAGTTCTTTTTTTAGCAAAACGGCTGCCCCAAAAGCAATTATATTAGGATGGTTTGGTAGAGCAGACACTAGCGGATCGCTAGTGTCTGACAGCTAAATATGTGAAACGAAGTGATAGAAACCCTTTAAAGTGCTTGTTCCAGAGCCGAAGACTGCAGAGAACTGATTTTATATAGTGTTACTTTAGATTAAATATTATGTGTGTAATTGAGGAATATAGCTCAGTTTGATGATCTACTTGATGGAAGAGCATGGCCCATTTGTGATTATGTACATGATTGAGGAGGACAGCTCCACATGATTATGTACATGATGGAAGATGGCTCCATATGATTATGTACATGATTGAGGAGGACAGCTCCACATGATTATGTATATGATAGAGGAGGACGGCTCCATATGATTATGTACATGATAGAGGAGGATAGCTCCATGTGATTATGTACATGATAGAGGAGGACGGGTCCACATGATTATGTACATGATGGTGGAGGATAGCTCCATATGATTATGTACATGATGGAGGAGGACGGCTCCATATGATTATGTACATGATAGAGGAGGACGGCTCCATGTCATTATGTACATAATGGAGGAGGACGGCTCCATATGATTATGTACATGATGGAGAAGGACAGCTCCATGTGATTATGTACATGATGGAAGAGGATGGCTCCATGTCATTATGTACATAATGGAGGAGGACGGCACCATGTGATTATGTACATGATAGAGGAGGATGCTCCATGTGATTATGTACATGATGGAGGAGGACAGCTCCATGTGATTATGTACATGATAGAGGAGGACGGCTCCATGTTATTATGTACATTATAAAGGAGGAAGCGCCATATGATTATGTACATGATAGAGGAGGATGGCTCCATGTCATTATGTACATAATGGAGGAGGACGGCTCCATGTGATTATGTACATGATAGAGGAGGACGGCTCCATGTGGTTATGTACATGATAGAGGAGGACGGCTCCATGTCATTATGTACATTATAAAGGAGGACGGCTCCATATGATTATGTACATGATAGAGGAGGATGGCTCCATGTGATTATGTACATGATAGAGGAGGATGGCTCCATGTGATTATGTACATGATAGAGGAGGATAGCTCCATGTGATTATGTACATGATAGAGGAGGACGGCTCCACATGATTATGTACATGATAGAGGAGGACGGCTCCATGTGGTTATGTACATAATATAGTACTGTGGATCAATGTGCTTATCTACATAATATGTGAGTGTAGATCCATGTGATTGTGTACATAATGGTGGCGTTCGGCTCCATGTGATTATGTTACTGTACACCCTATTTAACACTAGAAGCAATGGTTTGAACAATGAGCCTTACCAAGGAGACTGAAGAAAGCAGCCATGTCCTTTGGCTGCTGGGTCGGGTCATCCTTCCTTTTCTTTGCAGTCTCTTCTTGAGTGGCAGATAGTGAACTATAGGAGAAGTTTGGGATATTACAGTATTACTAGTCCGATATTAAACCACTACAGACAAGTGTTACAAAAAAACAACAACTATGAATTTTTATGAGGGTTTCTGGCAATTTTCAAAGCTTTAAATCAAATCAGCCTTGGTCATCTTTGAGAAACAGATGACAGAAATCTGTACCTATAAGACAGTATTCTTATAAAATTCTAATCTACAGTACAGACCAAAAGTTTGGACACACCTTCTCATTCAAGAGTTTTCTTTATTTTCATGACTATGAAAATTGTAGATTCACACTGAAGGCATCAAAACTATGAATTAACACATGTGGAATTATATACATAACAAACAAGTGTGAAACAACAAAAAATATGTCATATTCTAGGTTCTTCAAAGTTGCCACCTTTTGCTTTGATTACTGCTTTGCGCACTCTTGGCATTCTCTTGATGAGCTTCAAGAGGTAGTACCCTGAAATGGTTTTCACTTCACAGGTGTGCCCTGTCAGGTTTAATAAGTGGGATTTCTTGCCTTATAAATGGGGTTGGGACCATCAGTTGCGTTGAGGAGAAGTCAGGTGGATACACAGCTGATAGTCCTACTGAATAGACTGTTAGAATTTGTATTATGGCAAGAAAAATGCAGCTAAGTAAAGAAAAACGAGTGGCCATCATTACTTTAAGAAATGAAGGTCAGTCAGTCAGCCGAAAAATTGGGAAAACTTTGAAAGTAAGGGCTATTTGACCATGAAGGAGAGTGATGGGGTGCTGCGCCAGATGACCTGGCCTCCACAGTCACCGGACCTGAACCCAATCGAGATGGTTTGGGGTGAGCTGGACCGCAGAGTGAAGGCAAAAGGGCCAACAAGTGCTAAGCATCTCTGGGAACTCCTTCAAGACTGTTGGAAGACCATTTCGGGGGACTACCTCTTGAAGCTCATCAAGAGAATGCCAAGAGTGTGCAAAGCAGTAATCAAAGCAAAAGGTGGCTACTTTGAAGAACCTAGAATATGACATATTTTCAGTTGTTTCACACTTGTTTGTTATGTATATAATTCAACATGTGTTAATTCATAGTTTTTGATGCCTTTGAATGAGAAGGTGTGTCCAAACTTTTGGTCTGTACTGTATATATTCTTAATAATATATTGCTAACCTACAATTCTTAGAAAATGTAGACAATCTCTATACTGCATTATTTACTGCACCCATGGAAGCTGTATATGTGGGCTTCTGTTTTTTATTCCATTTGTCACTTAAAGGCAGGTCTATACCACAGCTGGTGATTGGCTGCGGTGGTCATATGCCATTGTCACCAGGAAGCAGAGACCTGGTAATGCTTATACATTAGCGGTGGGGGATCTACTTATTTAAACAGGATACTTAGCACCTTAAAAATGTTAGTTTTTTTTATTTATAGAATACCCCCATAATCCTTATACCCAGGGGTGTAACTAGATGCCTATGGGCCCAGGGTAAGTTTTGGATTTGGTGTCTCTCAATGGTAGTTTCTAAGGTTGTAATAATGTCCTAGAGAGTGAACATACTCCCCTTTTGTGCTGCTCACAGCTATAGTGTTCTCCAAAATGGTAATAGTATCCAAAAAGCCCAATACTAAAATAATGTCCTCTGACTCCCATGGATCCAACATTTATCTCCTATCCTGAGGATATCTCAGTCCTGGAAAATCCTTTAGGGTGCATTCATATGACCATATGCATTTTGATTTTCGCAAAACGTGGATCTGCAAAAACTTCAGATGACATAATTGTTGCACCCATTTTGTTTTTTGCATGCCCATTGTAACAATGTCTACTCTTGCCCACAAAATGGTCAAGAATGGGACATGTTCTATCTCTTTTGCGGGACTGCAGAACGGACATATGGATGGAGACAGTTGTCTGCCTTTATTGCCTCCCCTTTAAAATGTATGTCCCAGCACAGGTAACACAATGACTTCACTGCATTGCACCCCCTGGCCATGAAACCAATGTTATTGGAGTGCTCCCAACCTCTAATAGTCCACAGAGCTAAAGAAGGCTGTAACTTTGACATACTTTTCAACAGGGTATGTGTGAACAGGATGCAGATTCAGTTGAAAAAGGTGCTGGACACCAGTGAACCCCACTCCCCTGTGGACCAGTCTTAGTCACACCCCCTGCGACTGCAATCGTTACACCACTGCCCATGCATCTTGTGATCCTTGAAATTCAGAAACCAACACGGAATAATGACATGGCTGTATAATACAGATAGATGAACAGGAATTATGCCATTTTGTAAATATATATATATATATATAATTGGTAAAGAGGTTTCCCCATAATTGACAGGATAGGTGATAAGTGTCTGATTGCTGTGGGTCCCACTGCAGGAACCTTCATTGATCACAATAAGAGGTGATTTTATCTCAAGACACGGAGGCTCCTATTGCTTTAACCCTTCCTTTACTGTACCACACAGCAGCAAAGAAAAAAGGAACATAAGTACCAAAATGAGGTAATAGCCCCTCCCCATAGTCCCAGTATAAAGGGACCTCCCCCAACCAGATCTTCCTCTTTCTTTGCTGCTGCCACCTCAGCTAAATATTACTCTCATGCCTGTTCTGCAGGCTCTTGTGGTTTCTTTTGTCAAGCTAATTGCTTAATTTTGTGGGAGTGCTTATTCTCTGCCATCTTAACTGTCTGTTTCCCTACTTATGCTTAGGTAGTATTTACTGTTTTTCCTGTATCCTATCATTATATATATATATATATATTTATTTATTTATTTTTTCTGCTTTCTGCGCTGTCCCCTGCTATACCGCGGGGGGTATTCTGCCTGGCGTCCTTTCGGTCCGTGCCTCCCACCGCCGCCTGCCGGGATTTTTTCTTACAGGTGTTCGTGCTCACTCACCCTGCCTCTCGGGCTGACAGCGTCCGCTTCGGAGCCATTGCCTCTCTGGCGCTTCTTCTCCCTGTTCGGCTCTGCGCCCGAGATCTCGCGGCTTTTCGCGGGATCTTGGACGCCATCTTAGTTCAGCGCTGCCGTCCTTTTGCCGCCGTCTCTTCAAACCGGGCGTCCGAAATTTCACGAGATTTCGGACGCCATCTTTTCACCGCATCGGCCGCACCACTGAGAGTGTATTCAGCGAGCGGCCCCTGCACTGCACAGTCGTATCTACTCAGCTCCCGGTCCTTTCTTAGTTTGGGGTGACTAACCCCTGTTCGGTACACCCCATCATGTCCTCTGCGCCCCCCCATAGGCCCTCTACACCGGCTCTAGTGATGCAGGAATATCCTGCTCAAGAGACCAACCCCCCTCCTTCTAGGCAGGGGGTCATGCCTGCATCTGTGGGAATATTACCTATCTCTTCTGAGGCACAGGATCTGGCCCTTCAGCAGTCAATCTCCAACGCTATCATGACTGCCATGGGCTCCATGTCCTCGGTGCTGACACATTCCATATCCCAAGTGCTTATTGCCAACCCGTCCACTAGCCAGGGCTCCAATCCACCTCCGTTGCCGATCCCAGATGCCTACAGAATTAACAGCATTGATGGCATTGTTCCATCACATGATGGCGCGCAAACGAGCCTGTCCGCGCCAGGCAGAACGTGCACGGAATTGGAAATCGTCTCGGTTGCAGCCCGAGGCTGATCAGCCTTTGTTTAATCCAGACTCCCTCCACCACCCTAGGTCCGCGGAATGGCTTCCGGCTACCCATGTGGCCAGTTATCTAGAGCCCATGGTCCGTAAGCATCTTAGCAAAGAGACACGGAATACGCTACGTGCCGAGTGCCCACGACCCGCTATCCCGAATAAGGTCTGTGAGAGGCCTGTGGTGGAACCTAAGATGGTCCAGTTTTTATCTAAATCGGGTTTAATCCCCGTAGAGGTCTGGATTTCGGCCCTACGAGCCTGCCAAGACAAATTGCTGCATATCTTGGGGCCACTAGCAAAAATCTTCGATCTGGCAGAGTCTGCCAAGACAGAAGGATGACAGATCGACCCGGAGGAACTCCGAGGTTGGGTCCAAAGAGCCATTTGCATGGCAGGAAATGCAAACACATCGCTTGCCATTGAGCGGCGCAAGGCCATTTTGAATAAAATAGAGCCCAAACTAGCCAATATGGCCCTGACTGAATCTGGAAAGAAGGCCCAGGGGTTTCTCTTCGGAGACCCATTTATAAAAGACCTCGGGAAATTTGTAGGAACCTTCACCGCCCTAGATAAAGCGCAAGCGTCCATGCGCAGGGTCTTCCGCGGTAGGGTTTCCTCCAGGGCCCCATGATCCGGTCCCAATCGGCGCGATCCCTCATAGACGCGGAATTGGAGGCTTTATACCAAAAGGGAGCCGTGGAGCGGGCTCCTCATGCTCACGGAGGTGTAATCAGCAACATATTTCTAGTCGAAAAGAAAGGGGGTCAACAGCGACCTGTCATCAACCTCAAGGCTCTGAATGCTTTCATCAGGTACCGCCATTTCAAAATGGAGGGCATCCACCTTCTCAGGGACATGCTTCTGCCAGACGATTGGATGGTGAAGTTGGAACTCAAAGATGCGTACCTAACGGTCCCGATCGCATCCTCATCCAGGGATCTGCTCCAGTTTCACTGGAAGAGGAGCATTTGGCGCTTCATGTGCCTTCAATTCGGCCTGTCCTCCGCCCCCTGGTGCTTTACCAAGCTCATGCGCCCAGTGGTGGTGTGGCTCCGCAGCCGAGGGGTGAGACTCATAATTTACCTGGACGACATTCTGATCATGACCAGGGATTGTTTCACCCTCCTGGTCCATCTGCAGATGTCTATGACTCTCCTGTCCGACTTAGGTTTCATCATCAACCACGAGAAGTCGTGCCTAACCCCGTACAGAACCATGGAATTTCTAGGCTTCATGGTAGATTCATCATCAATGACGCTCAGTCTCCCTTCAGCGAAGGTACGGGCGATTCGCAAGGAGTTGCGCCACACTCTGGCACTGCCCCAAGTATCTCTCCGTCATCTAGCTCGAGTGATAGGTCTTTTATCTTCATCTATTCAGGCGATCTTCCCGGCACCTCTGCATTATCGCGCCCTCCAGCGTCTCAAGATCGCCCACCTGCAGGCGGGAGCGTCGTATGCGGACCTGATCTCGCTGGATCCGGAGACCCGAGACGAGCTAACATGGTGGATCGGCAACCTCTCCGCATGGAACGGCAGGACGATCGTCGGTCCCCAACCGGATTTGATTGTGGAGTCGGATGCCAGTCTTCATGGCTGGGGGACCCACTGCGAGGGAGTATCCACTGGAGGCCCATGGTCGACGGACGAGTCGCACCTACGCATCAATGCCCTAGAGCTCCTGGCAGGTTCCTTCGTGATTCGCAGGGCATGCATCCGTCTCCGAATGGACAATGTCTCGGCGGCCCGCTACATCAATTCCATGGGGGGCACCCACTCCACCATGCTGACCCACTTGGCGAAAGAGTTCTGGGATTATTGTCTGGCCGACAACGTCTCTGTGGTGGCGGAGTACCTTCCGGGACTCCACAACACCCTCGCTGACTGGAGCTGACGTTACATTTCCGATGCTAGTGATTGGAGGTTAGACGTGACGGTGTTCTCCACCATCTCATCACATTGGGGGACGCTCAGCTTCCCAGATATTGCAGTTGGAGGCCGGGGCCCAGCCGCGGAGGCGGTGGACGCTTTTCTTCAGCAGTGGTTTGGTGCCCTGATGTATGCCTTCCTGCCGTTCTCTCTGATTCCTCGAGTCCTGGCCAACGTCCGTCACCAAGCATCAGAGCTCACCCTAATATTACCCTTTGGGTAGGCTGAGTCCATTAACCACTAAGAAGAGGTTGTTTTCCATCCTACTCACGAAGCTCGTTGCAGTTGGTGTTGTCAGCCGGCCAGTTGTTTATCTTGCCGGATCAGTTGGGTTTTCCAAGTTGGTTCGTCATCCATTGAAGTTGGTTCCTCCTCCAGTTGACAGCTGTTCCGGTTCCGTTGATGAGGGTGTCAAGTCGACAAAGAAAGAGGAAGATCTGGTTGGGGGAGGTCCCTTTATACTAGGACTATGGGGAGGGGCTATTACCTCATTTTGGTAGTTATGTTCCTTTTTTCTTTGCTGCTGTGTGGTACAGTAAAGGAAGGGTTAAAGCAATACTCGCCTCCGTGTCTTTCATAAAATCATGACTTTACGTCATAAACTAGGAAAATCATGCAATTGTCTGCCCCACGGGTTGTATCTTAGAGATTGGGGGCATATCGCTAGGATATGCCCCCAATGTGTCATAGGAGCAGGTCCCAGAAATGAAACCCGCACCTATCCTTAGAACTGAACCCACAAAATAAAGGAGGGTGCACAGCCACCCTCCATTAATTTATATGGGAGTACCTAAAATAACTGAGCGCTGGCTCGGCTATTTCTATAAGCCTCATAGAAATGAATGGTGTTATGACAGCGTTTGGGCAGTATATTGCCCATTCATTTCAATGGGACTTCTGAAAATAGAGAATCAAGGACAGGTATGCATGCGCGGTGTACCCTCTGTCACTTTGCAGGCTCTATTGGACCCGCACCTATCAAAGATTGGGGTTGTATCCTAGCGATATGCTCCCAATGTCCAAAACGAGTTAACCCTTTTAAGTGTATGGGACTGATGGGGATAGTCCAGTCCAGTGGTGGATAGGTGAGAAGTGTTGATTCTAAGAAAACCCCTTTAACTGTATGTTAGAGGTCCCATGGCGCTTGGAAGTCACCTGACAGATGCCATATTTAATCGTGTTCATCTCTTCCATTTTTGAGCTTCACTGGACTGATACATGTGCTGTACCATTAGACTGCACAGAGACAGGAGTCTACAGAACCGCAGTGGTATAATAGAGGCATGTGTGCAGTATTATAAACTCAGATTTATTACAATACAGTATGGTTTTATATTTTATAATTAAATACATTCTAGAACAGCCCATTAAAATGTTATACAAAAAGTTTAATATTTGCTTCACCCCTGATAGTTGAAAGGGGTTTTCACTACTGGACAGGGGCATTCAGAACACTTAATATGGACCCCACCCAAATTCCAAGATCTCGTGCATCAAACACTCCAAAGAAATATAAAATACAAAGCTCAACAATTTTTATTAAAAGATTGTAATAAACGACTTTACTTTATAAATATGGGGGTCATTTATCAAACTGGTGTAAAGTAGAACCGGTTTAGTTGCCCATAGCAACCAATCTCATTCCTCCTTTCATTTTCCAAAGGAACTGTCCAAAATAAAAGGTGGACTCTGTGGACAACTAAGTCAGTTCTACTTTACACCAGTTTGATAAATGACCCCCATGGTGCCTATTCTGAACACCATATTTCTCAATATATTTACACCAAACTGACCTCAATACATTGATAAATCTCCTACTTCTCTTTACACAGTGTATTATGAAAGTGGCTGCCTGAAGCCACCACTAGGGGGGGCTCAGTACAAAAGACTTTATATGCACTCTGAGCTCCCCCTATTGGTGGCTGTTGGAAAATACACTGAATCTATGTCAGAAATGGGACAAGCAGTTCTCATAGCCGTGGTCTGCTTCTCTGGTAGTCATATCACTGCCACTGGACTTCTCTTCTTAGTGATCACTGTCAAATATATAACCCTAATAACACCAATTTAATGTTATTACTGTGAAATCTGCCCCTTACTAAACAGAAGCTCACATGGTGAATAACTGATCATTGTAGGTATATCTTTTCTAACCCCAGATGTTATTGGCAGGGAAACCTTGTCTGGCCATACATTTCCCTCACATCATTATATGCCGGTGATTCAGATGAATGGCCAACCATGTAATATATGGACAGAGCGGCCTCAGTTCTGGAGCACAGAAGGGAGCACCAAGCACCCCCTCTATGATGTCCATATGTCCTTTAAAGGGATTGTCCTCTTCATCTAAACCCACCCTAGTAAAAGGCTTCATGTCAGTGAATGGCAGACCATGTAATGCATTGTTATACTTACCTCTCTGCCTCATAAAGATGGATGAGCTCTCTCTTCCTCTTCCTGATGTTACTTCCTCCTCCTTCTGGGAATCTTACATTAGAGAAAGAAATATTAATATGTGAGGATATGGTACCTTCAGAAGAAGATATATATCATGCTAAATCCACCGCTAACTGACTCTGAACACCTTAAAGGGAACCTGTCACCTCCAACAAACATCCCGGCCGGCAGCAGTACCTTCGAGTGGCCAGCAGCATGCTTGTAATGATCATTTTCTTCCTGCAGGCAGATGAAGCAAAAGCTGTAAAAACGTTCTTTAATCCCCTGCCGGCGCGCTTCTCTAGTCAGGCTTGAAGTCACGGAGGCAGCGGCCTACTTGCTTCAGGTCACGGTAACCACGCCCCCTTCCCTGCCCCTTCGCTGTGACTGACAGCTGGCAGTTCGGCAAAGCCAGCCGAACTTTCGTGCATAAGCGCTGTCAATCATAGCGAAGGGGCAGGGAGGGGGGCCGTGGTAACCGTGACTTCAAGCAAGTAGGCCGCTGCCTCCGTGACTTCAAGCCTGACTAGAGAAGCGCGCCGGCAGGGGATTAAAGAACGTTTTTACAGCTTTTGCTTCATCTGCCTGCAGGAAGAAAATGATCATTACAAGCATGCTGCTGGCCACTCTGAGGTACTGCTGCCGGCTTAGGATGTTTGTTGGAGGTGACAGGTTCCCTTTAATACCTTAAACTATACATAATATATTCTACTAAATTGTGGACTTTATGTGACAAAAATGCCGGTAAATGCCGTTCTCCTAATAAGTCTTCTATGGCGCCCATCAGTGTAAATAGGGGATATGTATAGGGATTATTCAGCTAGGACACACACTTTCTAGGTTTCTCGTCCAGAATAAGTAAATTGCAGGTGTCTATGTGATAAGATGTCCCCGTCAGGTATGGGCCCTGGCATTATATGTACAGTACGTGTCCTGCCCCTCCCTGAATAGTAAGAAGCATGGCTTACCTGGAGCTCATGTTGAGTCTAAACAGAAGAGAAGAAATAGAGAAAATGTTAATAAAAATCCATCATTTAAATCTCATACAGACATAATTACCCAGGTTTTCCCATATTTTGGCTATTTTGGTGAAACCAGGGATCAATCTCAGCTTCCCACTAATACAGAGTGAGCAGCTGTCACTGGTGGGGGTGACACAAGTCAGTAATTCCTCTCTTGACTCACAATTAGAGATGAATCTCCCAACGCGCTGATGTAGATCCGGATCGCAGTCGAAAACAAAATCCAGAAATCTCTTCAAAAGCGAAGAAATGAGCCGGTCCTTTCTCTGTAAAGAGCAATCGCAGACTGGCACCAACTGACGTTTTTTTTTTCTATTTCAAATCAAATCCTGCGTTTCTATTGGTCGATGCTTGTTGTTGTTGTTGTTTATGGCACTTGCCATGACGATTCATACAGCATCAAATTTAACCCCTTAATAACACAAGTATATAGCGCTTAATGACCACAGCCATTTACATAGTTCTGCAATGCCACATATAATGCCATAAATCTTCATATTTTATGTATCCATGTGAATTTCACCCTGTTTGTTGGGCATAAATATGGCAGTATTTAGAGTTAGTGCATTTTTTATACTTATGGAAAAATGTAATTTTCTGAATTGAATCTAAAATAAAATTGAAATAAAGGTATAACTTTATGAAGAAAAGATAAAAAATATTTTTTCAAAGTAAACCAACCAGTAGTTGGTATAGTGTTTGACAAAAGTGTCTATCCTGCACCAGATTAAGGTCGCATTTACACACCCATGTGACGGCTGTTTCCGTTTTGCAGACCGCAAACCACGGATCTGCAAAACATGTGCATCGGCCATATGCACCCCATATCGCAGTGCGGACCCATTGACTTCAAGGCGTCCACAATCTGTGGCCAAAGATAGGAAATATCAAATCTTTTGTGGCGCGGAGGTGTAGTACCCAAGACCTGGGGTGGTTCTACAATGTTGTATATAGTTGTGTATTATTTGATATTGTAATTTTATGTATTTTGTATTGTATTATATAGCCGTTGTTACCAGTAGGGAATGGATGGCAAAGGTTAACAAGGAACAGGGCTAACCACCCTAATCCTCTCCTCTTGCATCCTGCCAGGAGGGGGAGTTCATGTGTAGCTAAGGAGGAGTGAGGAAGAACAAGTGAGAGCTCCTGCTCCTGTTATATTTTCTCAAGAATGATCACTTCTGCCTCAAGTGAAGATTCGAGAAGTTTGATAGCAGCATGAACTGCTGTAACCAGCGTCTCCAGACACTGCTACAAGTTGAGGGGCTACAGCAAAGACAACCATCATCCAGAACGTTACTAGGCCATTATGACCTGAGTGCAAAATTGCCGCCATTGAAGCTGCCTCTATAATCCTTACTGGTGCCAGAGAAGTTTTGCACTTCGAACCTGATGCTATTGATTGTATTTGAAGTTCTATGTTGCACTTAGTAAATAGACTTTGTTGCTTTAATTCTGGCTTCATTCTCCTTATATTTCCACTGCACCCGTCCCCATGGAGCAACGGCCTGAGGGAGTACACCATGACACAACACTTCTTCAGGGCTACTACCACACTTCCACATCCACTACCATATCCATCCTCTGCATCGGTTCCTCTGGGGCTCGCTGTAGAGGAACGGAGTCAGAAGTACGTGTAAACGGAAGCTACTCTGTGTACTTTTTGGTCTAAATACATGTGGCAAAAGATAGGACATGTCCTATATTTGGCCATATCTTGAAGTGAATGGGTCCACTGCTCGATGTGTGATTCACACAGCCATTGCCCATGTTTTGCAGTAAACAAAACTGACACGGCCGTCACATGGTCGAGTAAATGCAGCCTAACTATGCAGCATGAGGCTCTATGATAAATCGGGTGTATGTCTAGACAGGCTGTCAATGTTTATGCTGCCTACAGGCTTTGTAAATCTTTGTAAATCTGCCTAATTTTCTATATGTGATCTATGGGTGCTATATGTGTACTGTATGTGGGTGCTGTATGAGCGTCATTTGTGTGATATATTGATGCTGTATATGTACTGTATATATATTGTATGTTTGCGTAAAAGTTTTCCGGTATTGAGTTCCGTCCTAGGGGCTCAATACCGGAAAAAAAAACACTTCAGTTTTGTCCTAATGCATTCTGAATGGAAAGCATTCCGTTCAGTATGCATCAGGATGTCTTCAGTTCAGTCACTTTTACCGTATTTGGCCAGAGAAAATACCGCAGCATGCTGATCCGGCATTATATTAAAATGTATTAATGCCAGATCCGGTAGTAAGTGTTCCGGAAAAACGGATCTGGTCTTCCGGTCTGCGCATGCGCAGATCCTTAAAAATGTGAAAAAAATAAGTACCCTATCCGTTTTTTCAGATGACACCCGAGAGTCGGATCCGGTATTTAAATACATTTGTCAAACGGATCCGGATCCGGAAACAAATGGTATCCGTTTGCACACGGATTTCCGGATCCGGCAGGCAGTTCCGGCAAAGGAACTGCCTGCTGGATTCCTCTAACACTAGTGTGAAAGCACCCTTATGTATGTACAGGAGGATTCTCCAGTGAAATTCAGTTTTTACATAATAATGGGCCCCAGAAGTCCATCAGAAGACAACTCTATTTGATGTTGATCTGGCCTCATCCACTTGCCATCATGGACATTTCTTGATGTTAGACCGTAATGTCCTCTGGTGTGCAAAGTTATCTGCAGTGCTGACATGTCTCAACATGGCAGGAATCATGGTCAGTTATGCCTGGGGCCATAATGGAGGAGCAGAAACACAAAAAGGATAAGCTAGGGCTGCACATGGTTTAAGAATTTTAAGAAATAATTGAGCCCCGACCTTGTGATGAAGTGAAATAGCAGATTTACTTTGTGTCTGATCAACATTTACCAATCTTTAAAATTTGTCTTGGTCCCAGCAGGCTTTGGCATTAAAACTCTGGCAGGCAAACTCAACTTTGCTACATCTTTTGCTCTCTGGCTCTGCTGTGCTGACAGGCTTTCTGTATAACTTAGCTTTTTCTTTGCGCTGCAACTTCTCTCATTGTAGTCTGTCTCTTAATTATGCCAGGGAACTCTCCTCCTGACTCCTGAGGCTTTAAGCTGTGGCCTCCACATCCAGCAGAGCTGAAGGTGCTTTTGCTGGCTTGGCTTGGGCACGTCCAGCAGAGATGTGCCCAGCACACCCACCTTCCCCTAGCAGGGGGTAAGCTAGACTGCTCTAGAAACTGGTCCCCACCCTTCTTGCAGGAAGTGGGACTCGCCCACTCCTCCACAGAGGGGGTGTTAGAAGGGAATGGAAGGTTCCATTCTAGCTAAGTACAGCTCTGCCATGTTTGCTGCCACCTGCTGGTGAACCAGGCATATTACACGTGAACATAACAGTTACATTAGAAATAGGAATGCAAATTATAGTGGACCTGAAATAAATACACTAGATGACATGATATTAGCCCAATAAAGACAGTAGCGGGTTGAAGAAGTGGCAATTACACTCTGGGATGTTACATTCCCCCTTACTTAAAACCAAACCGCCCTCGGCTTGTGCTTAGGGTATGCACTAAGGGTACCAAGAAAAAATTATAGTGCTGCATGAGAATCTAATGCAAAGAGAGAAAAAATGAAAGAGAGGACAGTGCCTCATGTGTGGTGTTGCTGGAAACCAGTGGCGCACCTACAGGGGGGGTCCAGCGGGTCTGCACCCCCCCTAGAACAACCAGACATTTTTATTTATTTTTATCCCTCAGGGCCGCACCGCCGATCACCACAGGCGGCGCGGCCCTGGATGTAATTGCGGCAGCGGTGGGGGGGGGGCAGGCGGGCAGTAGGAGATGAGCGCTTCCATTGTGGAAGCGCTCATCTCCATATCCATCCTGTGCTGCGGCAGGGGAGGGAGAGGTGTGTCCCTCCCCTGTTCTTCTGATAGGCCGCAGGCACTAATGCCTGCAGCCTATCAGAGGCCAGCTCAGGTTGCGCGATGACGTCATCACCGCGCCGCCTGAGCCGGGCAGCACACAGCAGGGACACAGGCCGGAAGAGGCTGCATCACACCGCTGCTGATGGAGGTAAGTATCAGTGTTTTCAATTTTTTTTTTTTTTTTGGAGAGTTGGCCGGGGGGGGGGGGGGGGCGGGAGCTGGCATTATGGGGGCATCTGACAATTTTTACAGCCCAAATTTTTTTGGGGGTGGCACTCTGGGGGCATTTCTTACTGGCACATTATGGGGGGGGGGCACAATGGGGGAGAGGAGCACTATGGGGGGCATCTGGGGGCTCTAAAGGGGCTTTTTTTTATTAACACATTATGTGAGGCACTATAGGAGAAAACGGCACTATGGGGCATCTGGTGGCACTATAGGGGCATTATTTGGGGGAAGTGGGGGTTCTAAAGGGGACTTTTTTCTTATTGGCACATTATGGGGGCATTATGGCATCTGGTGGCACTAAGGGGGCATTTTTTACTGGCACTATAGGGGAGAGCGGCACTATGCGGCATTATTTGGGGGAACTATGGGGGAGTGGAGCACTATTGGGGCATATGGTGGCACTTAGAAGGGGCATTTTTTACTGGCATATTATGGGGGGGCACCATGGGGGAGAGGAGCACTATGGGGGCATCTGGGGGGTCTAAAGGGGCTTTTTTTTATTGACACATTATAAGGGGCACTATAGGGGAGAACGGCACTATAGGGGCATTATTTGGGGGCACTATGGGGGCATTATTTGGGGGTACTATGGGGAAGTGGGGGCTCTAAAGGGGCCTTTTTTCTTATCGGCACATTATGGGGGGCATTATGGCATCTGGTGGCACTAAGGGGGCATTTTTTACTGGCACTATGGGGCATTATTTGGGGACACTATGGGGGAGTGGAGCACTATTGGGGCATATGGTGGCACTTAGAAGGGGCATTTTTTACTGGCATATTATGGGGGACACTATGGGAAAGGGCGAGAGGAGCACTATGAGGGCATTTACTGGGGCACTATATAGGGGTATTTTATACTGGCATACATTATGGGGACATTAGCTCAACTGCGGGCACTAAGCGGGGGTATTTCATGTACTGTCATATTATAGGGAGAATTATTACTACTAGGGGGTATTAGCTTTACTACTACTGGGGGTCTATGAGGAACATGATTACTAGTAAGGGCACTATAGGGGCATTATTACTAGTAAGTGTGCTCTGGCAGAGAATTATTTCTATTGGTGGGATTTTGGGGAGCACTGTTACTCTAGGGGGCACCCTGGCACAGTATCAGCTTAGCACAATTATTTTTGTGGGACATTATCTTTATACTATTAGTGTCTGGGTGCAGTTATTTTTTAGAGCAATGTGTGCCAATAATTGTTGAAGGGGCCACTATCTGTGTGGTAGTAATATTTCCAGGGGGACTTTCTCTGCAGTATAGTATTGGGGGTGGCAGGAAAGGGTGTTCAGAAGATGATGGAAATGTGGGAAACTAATGTCTGTTTGTTAATCTCTGCAGAGACGGGAGATGGCTGAAAAATCATCATGGCGGTCTGGTCTAAATGGAGAAGATAAAGAAAGAGAACGTCTACAACAAAGGTGACATCACTGGATGCAAGAGGTATGTGGCGCTATGTAGGAGAGGAGATGCTCCGGCTCCTCCCCCTGCCATTTGCAGAAGGAGGATTCAGAGCTGGGTGAGGACGGCCAAAGGGGGCAGCAGGCCACGGGCGGGTGGCAGATGGTGGGGGGAACCACAGGCCTTGAGCAGGATCAGGGGAGGGAGGAGAGCGGAGGAGCTTCCTGGCTGTAGCTTGTTGTATAAGCAGGCAGTGCAGCCAGGACAGAATCTCCCCTCTCCGTATGATGTGTAGACAGGCCTCAACTATAGAATGTTAGCTGTACAGTGTTTGTTGGGTGTGGCCTATTATATGTAGGAGGGGCTTTTAATAATGGGCGGGGCTAAAAAAAAATGGTTCCATTCCTGCAGAGCTTTTAGAAATGGCCGAGTAAAAGAATCAGCGCAACACACTACAGCCACCACCCCCCTTCCCCCCCGCACTACACATGCCACATTTTTTTGCCTTTCGGACCCCCCCTAGACAAAATTCCTGGGTGCTCCCCTGCTGGAAACAGTATTGTATATATTGTAAGTTTGTAGTTCGCTTACCAGATCATGTTGTGAGGGAGTCACAACAGCTTTACAGGCTCCTGCTAGTATATATCCCAAACATCATTCGGGGGCTTGGATGCAGCCTGGGTTCCTGCCTGCGCCTAAAGAGCGGGTGCTGGTATTGAAATCAGACATAAGTTGTGAAAACCAAAAGAACCTCTTCTGCAGGCGCTGACAAGGAACACATCAACATGGGGTGTGTGGTTCCAATAGCTTTATAGTCTACGCGTTTCAGGGTGGATAACACTTTGCTCAAGACATTAATACAGATATAACGGTTGCTAATGGTTATATATGTATTACTATGTATCCATGTATGTATATGTATCCACCCCTGAAACACGTAGACAAAAAAGCTATTGGAACCATACACCCCATATTGATGTGATCCTTGGCAGCGTCCGCAGAAGAAGTTCTTTTGGTTTTTACAACTTACGCATGAGAATCTAAACTATTTTTGTTACTACAGACATACACATAGCAACAGCTACCACTAGGTTCCTGCCCTTATGAGTAGGGTTTCTATTCACAGTTTGCCCTCTCGGTAATAACCAGTGAACCAAAATGTCTGGACAAAGCGCTCAAATACTCCACGATGTAGCCATAGTCATGTATGGAGCCTGGCGGTGTCATGTACTGTAATCCCTTACTAACAAGGACCCTAACAAGTCTGCCCGACACCCCTGATGAAGCCAGATTAGCTGGCGAAACATGTTGGGGGGCGGATTCTAGGTTTTTAACTTGCTGACCCTATTGTGACCTTACAGTGCTTTTGTGTGCCTGATAGCACATTATATGTTACTCCATAGTACATTTAACCTTGGTGTGCTATTCCCCAGACATGGGGGCCAAGCAGTTATCAGGCAGTTTTTTGAACATGTTTATATAACAGGGAATATGATGTATGACTGAGCGGTGTTAGTGCACTCCCGCCAATTCATACACCCAGTGATTCTTCATACAAAGTAAGCCACATGGGGTACAGTGTTTTTAACCCTATAGGTAGCTCACAATAATAAAATTTTTTTGTTTTTTAAACATGAACAAGTAAAAGTTACGTTTTATTAGTCTGGGACAAGAGTGGTTAGATAGCCGAGTAGGCAATAGTGTTTAAGTATGTACTGTAATCCCTCCACGATGCTATGAGACACCCGCAAATAGAAGGGTGGCTTCATTCTGTATTCTCTTCCAAGCAACAAGGTCTATAAATAGCTTTTCACACGGTCACCTTGATGACTAACAGGTAGCTACAAAATTTTCTTTAAGGCGGCATGCAAGGCCTTAGGACACGTGTAAGGCCGATTCATTGGCCTGTATTTGTGGGAGGGGCTTGGCTACCTACTTCAACGGCCGGCGCCCTCCCACATTTGTACGACGTGCAGAGTTTCGCAGGAAGCGTGCGCTCGTACCTGGCATTCCGTGTCAGCAGGCAGGGTAAGTGGACGTCCGATCGGCCCTTTGGTAAGCAGGGGCCCCCATGCTTCGCACCACTTCACTTTACAAGTCGTTTCAGCGGGAGGCGGGGCCTCGACGGAACGAGGCTTCCCTCCTGCCCGTCCGGCAGCGGTACTCTTTCTCTCTCCGGCGGAGGGGGTGGAGCCCGACGGAGACAGCGCTCCCCTCCTCCGCCGCTCAGGTCACTGACATGGCGCTCACCGGTGGGGGGGGCGGGGCCCACGGTCGGGAGAGGCCCCCCCCCGCCCGCCTCCTCCGCCCGCCTCCTCCGCCCCCAAATGTCCAGCCAGTGCTGCGCCGCTCCCTCACATGGAGGGCGCGCTCTATCAGCGGCGGGCCGGCCCCCCTAGCAGAGGGGAGGCACCCCTGCACCGAGCGCCCTGCCGGGGAGCGGGGCAGCACCACGTGGCTCCTCCTTGTCCAACAAAGGGGTGGGGCTGAGCCACACAACGCTTCCCCCTATCCCAGTTCATGCCAGGGGGCAGCGCCGTTTCCCCACGCGGTGGATGTGTCCAGCCGGCGGTGGGTCGGCCCCTCGAATAAGGGGGGCACCCCCGCACTGGGCACACCACCAGGGAGCGGTGGGGCCCCCCACGCGGCACGTCCTCAATTGGTAAGGGGTGGAGGCTGTATCACATAAGGCCTCCCCCTGTCCCAATTCATGCCAGGGGGCAGCGCCGTTTCCCCACGCGGTGGATGTGCCCAGCCGACGGAGGGTCGGCCCCTCTAACGAAGGGGGGCACCCCCGCACTGGGCACACCACCAGGGAGTGGCAAGGCCCCCCACGCGGCTATTTTCAGTTTATCGGCGAGGTTGGGCCCTCATTGCTGGGGGCCCCCCCTGTGCCGGTTTCATGCCAGAGGGCTGCGCTGCTCCCCACGCGGTAGGAGTGCTCAGCCGGCGGGCGGGCCAGCCCTTGGACGGAGGGGGCCCCCCCGCACTGGGCACCCTATCAGGGACACGCGTTAGCTCTCCACGTGGCGCCCAAACCGTGTTGGCGTGGGGCGCGAGCCGTTGCCCAAAGGACACCCCCCACCCTGGTCCACGGTGCCAGGGAGCCCCGCGCTCCCCACGCGGTTGCCGTGGAGCGCGGCGGGGGATGCAATGGCCCCGCTCCTCGCCCACACCTAAAGTCTGGCACGGGCCGCCGTGCCGCTTAGATAGGTAGGGGTCCATCACGAACGCCAGGTACAGCCAGGGGGTGGGACAACGTCAATCAACACCTACTCCCATCCATCGGTTAAACCTTCAGCTCACAGCTCACGTTCCATCAGTTTAAGTCTTACGCATTGATTGGTTTTCTTTTGTGTTGTTTTGTTGTTTGTTTCCCAGGTCCGAAAGAGTTTAAAAACAGAGAGAAATTGGTCTGGATCTCATTTTGATTTTGCTTGTCGAACAAGGTAGTGGGGGTACACGTTGGGGGACGGGGAGGTACTGGCCGTTAGCAGGGCTGTGTCTCATGCACTATTTTACGTCCAGGGTGTTCTATTTTCATTAAACTTCCGCGGGGGTCAGAGTGTAGAGTTCTCAGTTGGTAAGTACGTCAGGTCTCCTTGCGTGCACTTCCGTGTGGCGGTTCCTGGCCACTCCTTCACGGCTCTTCTGGTGTTAGTGTGCGTACTTCACAGGGACAGTGCACCCTTTTATTATGTCATTAAACAGCTTCACGGATACTGGTGGTCGTCCAGTTTAGTCGGTCACCTTACGTTACTGTTTTCACAGCTGTGATGTCGCACGCGTCAGACATTGTCGAAGCGCCAGTGGACGAAAACGTAGCAGGGACGTCCGAAGGGGGCAGTATACCATCCCTTCGTGCTTGGACCATCCTCTGGCTTATGGCGGAGCTGACAAGGCGGGGCGTCCCTTTCCCGGCGTCTGCCAGAAAAGCGGAACTATATCGGCTATGGAAAGACTCCCTGGTGCCCAGTAGTAATGATCCCCCCGCGACCACGATGCAAACGTCGCTGGCTCAAATACACGTCATGTTGAACAGTCTGACGTCTGCCGTCACTTCCATGCAGGCGAGATTGGAGTCAATCGAGGCTCACAGCTCAGTCTTCCCAGTTTCCTCCCCGAGGTTCCGGTCGCTTCCACCTCTGCCATAGCGGATATTCGTACTGTCCAGTCCGTCCCCAACGTGACTCCATCTCATTTTGTCCCGATCAGCATCAGGAAAGACATCCTAGAGGGTAGGGATGTCAATCTCGCGTCACTACTGATAGCCTCCAGGGACCTGTCTGACAACAAGGTCATAGCTTGCGGGGAAGTCTCGGTGGTGCTAAGAAGCCGCGACCACTGGCTCAACCGCAAGTTAACCATCCCGGAGTTCGTCATGGCGTTCAGCCTTTTCAGGGATGTTATATGTACTGCCAGGCCGGACAGGAGGGAGGAACTAGACCTGTACCTCTTTCGGGTCACAGAATTGGGTCATAGGTATGGAGGGAACGCGTTCTATGATTATCACTGTTCATTCTCAGCCAAAGCGGCAGCGGCTCTCTCCCAATTCCAACACGTCACAGACTGGTCCAACCTAGACACTGAGCTATTCTGCAGACACTTTGCAGGCCTGAAAGCTCCCTCCTGTTCCGCCTGTCAGTCTATCTTCCACTCTGTAGAGTGGTGCCATAAGTCAGCTGTCAGCACGGCATCATACCCCTCCAGCTCTTCAGCTGGACCACTCGACGTCTTCAGACCCCCCAGTTCGGTAGATAAGCTAGGCCGACCCATCGTTCAGCTAGGAAGGGCCCAGATATGTAACAATTATAATTACGCGTCTTGTAATTTCGGGCAATGCCGTCTGTTACATATCTGTACCAACTGTTTCAGGGCCCACCCCCGAGTAGCATGCTCATTAAAATCGGTGAAGAATTACATGAGTGTGGTCAATACTAGCTGTTTACAGGAGTACTTGCAAGGTCACCACAATCCAGGGTTTGTACAGTTCCTGGTGTCAGGGTTTCACGAGGGCTTCCATACGGGGTTAATCACGACTCCAGAGTTCACATACGAGTGCAGGAACCTTCAGTCAGCCGAAAGGAATCCCGGTTCGGTAGACATACTAATAGAGTCCGAGTTAAACAAAGGGTTCTTAATCGGTCCTTTCGGAGTGCCCCCTTTTCAACGGTGGAGAGTCAGTCCCGTGGGGGTAGTCACAGGCAAGTTCAGCAAGAAGGAGAGACTCATTATTGACTTGTCTGCCCCACATGGCTCCCAGGTCCCCAGCCTCAACTCCCTCATTCCTTCGGAAGAAGTTGGCATGAGATATTCTTCGATCGAGCAGGCTATCGCCATCATCATGAAAACGGGTCCAGGGTCCATGTTGTCCAAAGCCGACATATCGGATGCCTTCAAGTTGCTTCCCATCATGCCAGCTCTCTGGCAGTGGCACGGCATCAAGTGGAAAGGCCTGTATTATTTCTCCACCAAACTCACCTTCGGTTCCAAGAGCAGCCCGTGGCTCTTCGATCAGTTGGCTCAGGCCCTCCACTGGGTTTTGGTACACAAGGTTCACAGTGAATTCGTCATCCACTACTTAGATGACTTCCTACTGATTGAGAGGCCAGGGGCAATCCCCCTAGGGTTGGGGAAGTTGCTGAGGTGTTTTTCCCAGTTAGGTGTCCCGGGTTCCCCCAAGAACAGTGATCACCTTTCTGGGAATCGAGTTAGACTCCCAGCACATGTTAGCTAGGTTGCCTGCGGATAAGCTAACGAGAATTAGAGAAGTCATCCATAGGTTTGCAGTCACAACCGTGGTCACTAAGACTGATCTTCAGTCTCTACTGGGCATGTTAAATTTCGCCATGCGCATCATCCCGCAGGGCAGAGCGTTCATATCCCGCCTGCTGGCGCTCTTGAGCACCGCCCCGGAGCAGGACAGCCCAGTGTGTCTGGACAGTCAGGCCTTAGCGGATCTCCACATGTGGGACCATTTTCTGACCTGGTGGAACGGGGTGTCCCTATTCGTACCCGAGCTGTCGAGTCGGTCTCCTATAGTCTTCTCAGATGCGGCTGCAAGCTCAGGGTTTGCCGCCATTTTTGACACCCACTGGGTTGCGGACGGATGGCCTGCCGAGGTGGGACAAATCCCAGGATTCCTCCAAACCTCGGCGCTGTTCGAGCTGTACCCCATTGTGGTAGCCGCCCACATATGGGGCAGTCTTTGGGCGAATCAGTCGGTTCTGTTTGTGACTGACAATACAGCAGTGGTAGACATTGTAAACAGTGGGTTGTCGAGATCAAGCCACGTCATGTGTTTCCTCAGACGGTTAGTACAACTCTCCCTACGTCACCATTTCCATGTTTATAGTGCGCATGTGCCGGGTGCGCAAAACTTGGCTGCTGACGCCTTATCGAGGGCTAATTTCTCCCGTTTCTTACAGATCATGCCAGAGGCAGATGCGACAGGCGCTACCGCGTCTCCTCACGAGTCCTTAATACTAGCGTAACCGACCACCTTAAGACGGCCCACGCTTTGATGTCCAATTCCCTCTCGCCTAACACAACCAGAGCATACAACACCGGGTGGAAGACGTTCTGCAGGTTCCAGGGGGAATGTCCTCAGGGGGAATCCAGTTTTGCAGAGTACATCCTGGCGTTCATTGGCTACTGCCACTCAGTGCGCAAGCTCTCCCACAATACGGTGAGGTCATACCTGGCGGGAGTGCAACATTTCCTCTCCGTTAGTCATCCCGAACGAGCGACAGTGTTCTCCATGCATGCTGTCAAAGCCGCACTCAAGGGTTTGAGCAAATGCGGACCTCAAGGCCAAGTGCGTAGACAAGCGGTCACCGGTCCCCTTTTCCGTAGACTATCCGACATCCTGGACAGTAATCCTTTCGGGGTTTTGCCCAGCTTGGTACTCAAATCCGCCATCTATCTAGCCTTTTACGGCTTCCTGAGACCTGGGGAGTTCACTTGTTCTCTTGGCAGTAGCAGGTTCCTCACGGTCAGCCAGCTGGTCCAAAACACCGAAGGGTTTGTACTACTGCTTAAGACGTCTAAGACCTCCCAGGTGGGCCCCCCAGTCCCGGTATCCTTTTTTCCCACATCTCACCAATGGTGCCCCGTCACGGTGCTCCATCAGCTACGGTCAGCCTTGTCAGGGTCCGGGCCAAACAGTCCACTGTTGCCCTTCGGGGTGGTTCCACTCACCACCCACCAGTTCGTATCCCATGTAAGGTCCCTGGTGGCCAGCTTGGGCGGCGACCCGGCCACAATTTCAGGACATTCGTTCCGCATAGGTGCTGCGTCCGCGGCATCAAAAAATCGAGTGCCTGCGCATGTCATTCAGAAATGAGAGCGTTGGCACTCGTCATGTTTCAACCGTTACATACCTCACCCCGAAACTGAAATGTCAGCAGCCTTTCAGAATTTGGTTTTGTAATGACGTTGTAATAAATTACTTCTGCCAATCAGTATGTCTTTTTGCCCTCTTTCAGGCGTCCCTCCACGACGCGGTTGCGGCACAACTCTAACCGCTTAGGGGTAGGGTATCCCAGGTAGGGTTAGGTACGTACTTGGTTGCCACGACCACAAGTGTAAGGCCGATTCATTGGCCTGTATTTGTGGGAGGGGCTTGGCTACCTACTTCAACGGCCGGCGCCCTCCTACATTTGTACGACGTGCAGAGTTCTCCCTCCCACCCACCCTTTTCACCTGTTACTCTCAAAGGGGATGCCCTCTTTCAGGCGTCCCTCCACGACGCGGTTGCGGCACAACTCTAACCGCTTAGGGGTAGGGTATCCCAGGTAGGGTTAGGTACGTACTTGGTTGCCACGACCACAAACTAAATTAGGAGGAGGAGGCGATGCTCTCCAAAATCTCCATAAGGGCTAATCCTTCTAAACAGTTTAGACAGAGTAAGGAGCTAACTATCTGGCTAATAAGGTTAAGTGCAAAGATCCAATTAAAGTGCATACAATCACACTGCAGTACCTGTAAAGGAATACACACAATGGGCACAAAACATTAAACGTTGCTGAAAACTTGAAAAACCCATCTAAATACATAATGCAATTAAATAGTGCAATAAAATCACATTAGAGTCCTTTTCTTCAGTGCTGCTGGATGGAATGCACCAACCTGGAACCTCTAATACGAAAAGCCCTTTGTAATCCACGGGAAATAGTAATGTCATTATTTGTAATCCACAAAAGGCACAATGTGATTTGTAATCCACATGGAATAGTAATATGAAGTAGCAGCAAAGGTGATGAGAACCCTTTTAAGCAAAGGGGGGCTCCCAATTAACCTGAGAAGGGGAGAAAAAGGAATTTTGGCGCAGACGTGCTCTACTTGGAGGTAGTTTCCAAGTAGGGGGAGTAATAACAGACATGTCTATCTAGGTGATGACAAACGGGGCAACCAAAACAAATAAAATGCCAACAAGTCCTCATCCATCAGGAGTTGTCCATGCCGTGGCTCCCATTAGTTCGATGAAAAGTGCAGTAGAGCAACTCCTCAGAGGAAGGACCTGACGTCATCCTCACTGCTGCTGCTGAAGCTGATCAAAGGCCTCTCCTGCCTCTTGTAATCCAGACGTGCAGCAATGGTGGTGCTCTGGCGACTCCTGCTGGCAGACCTCGGTAGTGACCTGGTGGTCACACTTTTCATTGCTGCTGCAACTCTCTGCTTGATGGGTCTGGAACCTCCTGCCATAAGAAATTGGTTCGGAATCTCTGGCTGTTAGAGAGCTGGTAGGCAATCCTCCTCTCTTGGTGGTGAATCCTGGAAGGCTCTCTCCATTGCCGTGGCCATTTTCCATGGTAACTGAAAGGTTACCACCTTGGGACTGTAGGTAAAGGTAGAGGCTGATACACATCCCATCTGGAAAATTGGTGGTGGTGGCAATCCAGGGATAAGTAACTCCGTTTTTAGTTGGGGTTTTCCTTGAAAGCGCAGCACTCCGTCTGCAGATTCCTGAAGACAGCATACTCGTTCCACCTCAGCTAAGTCTTCCTGCCATAACGCCAGGGGTTTCTCTAAAAGGGTCAGTGCTGTGGCGAAGGGCCCCTGGAGGGACTCAATAGGTGTGTATTCCACCCGATCCCTTTTGTAGAGGCTGTGCCGGGCCTGGGGGAGATAAGGGCGCTGCAAGGAGCGACGTCCCACAAAGAGCTTGTGACCTGTTTCGCCGTCCCCTCTCGATAGAAAACTACACTACGGACCTTCTTCTCTGTTCCAGGATCGGATCTCTGGGCTACGGTCGGTCCCACACATGGATGGCCTAATCTTTTATGGCCCGCTTGTATTCCCACATATCATAGGCCTGAGCTGTGTCTTCTTTTGGGACCATGAGATTGAGTCCTTCAAATGGGCCTGTCTTTTTGGCAGCACCAGCCGGCATGAGGAATGGTCTGGACCCCTTCTTGGGTCTCTGCACAAATTGCGATACCCGGATCTCCGGTACTGCAGCGTACATCTCGGGCATGTCGTCATACAGCATCATTCCCGAGTTTGGCTTAGGGAGCGCCATCTTGCTTTCCCTCTGACTGCAACGAACTGATGACGAGGGGGGAGCTTTAGGAGAGGAGTCTTTACTTCCGTCCTTTAGACTGAGCTGTTCCCTGTGGGCAGGGCTGTATTTTCTAGGGCTGGCTGTTCCTTGGTTTTCCCTCTTTAGGGGTGCAAGAAGAAGATACGCCATAACAGGCAAAGATTGCGGATTAACCCCTTGGATGCCGGTGCACACTTTTCTGCGCCTGTCTCTCCGCAGTAAATGTAATAAAGTCATTTTTAAAGGGTGTCTTGACAATTCTATAGGCTTTGTAGTATAAGGACACACAAAAATTCTGTTTGTGACGCCAGTTGCAAACCCCGGCAACGGCCAGGACCCCTTTTGTAATTGGTGGTGGTACCCAAGTGTAGGAATGGCCAAGTGCTATAGGGTGGCCTAAAATTCCCTTAATGTTTTGTGTCACGGTGCTCCTACCTGGATACTGCTGGACCCTAGGCGTTGACTCTGAAGCAGAAAAATAGGGGGGAAGAGTTAAAAAATTTTAAGAAATAATTGAGTCCTGACCTTGTGATGAAGTTGAATAGCAGCTTTACTTTGGTAAATGTTCATCAGACACAATCTTCAAACTTTGTCTTGGTCCCAGCAGGCTTTGGCATTAAAACTCTGGCAGGCAAACTCAACTCTGCTACATCTGTTGCTCTCTGGCTCTGCTGTGCTGACAGGCTTACTATATAACTTAGCTTCTTCTTTGCGCTGCAAATCTCTCTTTGTGGTCTGTCTCTTAATTATGCCAGGGAACTCTCCTCCTGACTCCTGAGGCTTTAAGCTGTGCCCTCCACATCCAGCAGAACTGAAGGTGCTCTGGCTGGCTTGGCTTGGCCTGGGCACATCCAGAAGAGACGTGCCCAGCATACCCTCCTTCCCCTATCAGGGGATAAGCTAGATGTCACGACCATGGTTGTGGTCGCGACTCCTTGGTTCGCATGCTGTTGTCAGCAGTTTGTTTTATGTTGTCAACCACAGGTGTGGGCTCTGTATCTTGCCTCACGTGTGGTTGCCGTTGGCAACATTAAGTTGTTGGCAGTGGAGCGACCTAGGCGCTCGCTGTCACGGCATGCGGTTGCCTCTGGTAATGTGTGGTTTTAGTGTTCACTTTCTATGTCTGGTGTGCACGAGGTTTATGTAGGTGTGCACTGTGACACTTCCCTTTACTTGTGGCTGCCTGTTGCAACGTGTGGTATTGTGTACATGTTGTGGCAGTGTCTCGGCCTTCGGGCTGACTCCCAGGACATGGTTGCCACGCATGTCGTTGCCTGCGGTAACAGCTGCAGTGTAATTGTTTATTGTACACTTCCCCTTTAAGTGACACTTACCTTGTTTGTTGATGCAAGGGTTAACCCCTTTCCTAGTGTGTGTGTGTGGGTGTGGCCGCTTGGGTTATTTAGCTTCCTGCTGGAAGGCAGTTGCTGAGGGGTACTTCAGCCATGCGTTTTTCTGGAGTCATCCTCCTGGTTCATATACCATCTTTCCAGTAAGGGCCACCCTTGCGGTCATAAAAAGAATGTCTGATGTTAAGTTGATGTTTTTATGCTCTTGATATTTATTGCAGCTATGGATGTCCTGGTTACCTGTGTGTTTTGATGTGTGTGCTGTCTCCCTTGTGTTTGTGTGGACAGCGTATTTGAGCACGGGTTCAAGTCAGCAAGGCTGTGGCAGGTTAGTGTGGAACTGCTTGGTTCACCTGTCATATCCATATGTCTATGTTCCCCATCTCCTTGCAGCTTGGCCAGTGAGACTCCTGATCGTCCGTGCCTAGGAGGAACAGGTTGTCTTACCCTGCTCCTAGTTCAGGGCCACCCTGAGGGCAAGTAGGGACCACAAGGTTCCGGAGTATGAGCCCTCCTACCATCAGGGTCGGCTCATACAGCTAGGAGTCAGGGTCAGTATTAGGGACGCGATAGGAGGTGACCTGCTACCTGATCCTGTGGTCCTGGCCGAGCAGCGACCAAACATCTTCTGGCATCGCACGGCTGAGGGTTTTCCCCATCCTCAGCCGTGACAGTATGACCGCAAAGGCTCCTTACTTGGATCCACCTTCGGAAGAGGGTGCAGCATGCATCGCCATATGTTGTGGGGTGCATGCGCGTTCTACGGAGGGAGAGCGTTTTGGGGATCACCGTTTACGGCGCGGTTGGTGGCTTATTCCCCGCCACCTTACCTTCCGTGTCCGTGTTGGTGATCCCTCGTCCTAGTGGCGTACCTATCATATAGGCAGACCACTCAGCTGCTATGGGGCCCATGGCATAGGGGGGCCCAGAGCGCATGGAAGGCCCCGCCCCCTACATCTGCAGACAGTTTATCGGGCATTGAGGAAGCACGCCCACTTGTCCTCCGTTCAGTCCTGGCCGGGCCCTGCTTGCTTCCTCTATGCTCAGGTCCCCCTCCGAACCTCTCCCCCCATTCTGTACACAATAGAGCACACTCTGCTGATGTCCCGACTCTCGACCCTCTGTGTCAGGCTCAAGCAGACAGAACTTCACCGGTCACTCCCACATACATGAAGCCACGCCCCGTCTCGTGAATCCACGCCCCCAACGCCAGTCGCAAAAAAATACTGCAGCAGGAAAAAATCTGAGGTAGGACACTAGCTGTCTGCCACCTCCCTCTATCCTGCTGTTACCTATTATCTCCCTCCTGGCCCCCACAGAACCTCTCTTGTATGCCCCTCTACTACTCTCCCCATAGAATAGCTGCAAGCCTGCAAACATCTGTGGCCTCCCAGCCACTATCATCTCCTATGTTCCCTGAAGTCCCCAGAGACTCCTTGCCACCTTCTGTGACCCAAAGAACATGTACCAGTTTCTGTGCCCCCTTCTCATAACAGAGCCCCTGCCACTTTTTGTATTCCTTGTCACCACCACCCACTCACAAAGCCCATGGAACCCTCTGTCCTCCTCCAATCTGTGTCTGTCCATCCATCAGTAACTGAGCCCCTATCACCTATTGGACTTGATGTGCCCAATCCCTTAGCAGAAAGCCCTTGTCAACTTCTGCCCCCTGATCTAACAGAGTCCATGCCACCTGCTTCTATCCCCTTTCATATAAAAGAGCCCATGCCAGCTGCTGCTCCCCTCCCTCTAATAACAGATCTCCATCACCTTTTGTCTTTTATGTTCACTCTGTTCTGTCAGAATACTATACCTTATCAGAATGCTGGTGGCCGCACCAGAAGTGACGAGAATCAGCTGGAGGAGGGGGTGTGCAAGCGCAGATCCACGGGTAAGTCAAAATTATAGCACCGCCGCGGGAGAAGCGCCCACTTAATGTGCATGCGCAAAACCGTCCGGAACACATTGCGCCAGCGCCTGGAGCCACGGCTGGGTAGGAGATGGTGCGCACGTGCGGCTATATACTCCGGTCCAAATCTACCTACCCCTGAGTGCGCACGCGTGCTGTAATCCTGATGTGTGTGGCCAACGGGAGTATATAGCCACATGTGCACACCCTCTCCTACCCAGCCGTGGCTCCGAGCACAGGCGCAGTGTGTCCTGGCCGGTTTCGCGCATGCGCATTAAGTGGTACCTGATAAGGTATAGTATTCTGACAGAACACACTCCCCTCATAGAGCCTCTAGCAGCTTCTAATCTCCCACCCACTGCAGTGTCCCTGACATCTGCCACCTCTAACAGTGCATAGTGGCACTGACTCTGTGGCAATTATGGGACAAAAAATTGCTAATAGCTGCCCTGTCCCACTGTGTGCAGGATATGGTGGCTTTATCTGTGCACATTGTATAAGGGTCCATTCAGATGTCTGTTGAATGGGTCCGGATCCGTGCGGAACGGGTGCAACCCATTCATTTTCAATGGGGCTGGAAAAGATGCGGACAGCACACAGTGTGCTGTCCGCATCCGCATTTCCTGTCCACTGCCCCGAACTTCCGGTCCGCGACTCCGGAAAAAAATAGAGCATGTCCTATTCTGAGTCTGCTTATATAGAACCTACCATTAGCCATCTGGCTCCAGGAGAAGTATATGGTGGGTTCAGCATGCATGTTGGTACTTGCATCCCTGGATCCGATGAAAGCTGTAATGGCACCGGACGGGGTTACAAGCAAAGTGTACTTGGCTTGCATGCTGACCTACATTCCCTGGATTTTATGTGGCTGTCATGGCCCATGAACAGGTAGGAACAAGAGTTAGGGACCACTCAATTGAGACGACCTTGACGCGGTGAGTGGCTTACTATGCTTTGGCCAAAATATAAACCAATGTCTCATCCAGCATGGAGGGCAGAGTGCTGGATGTAGTGTGCGATCACATTTGCATTTTCCGTTTGTATATGTATTTCGCCATAGTGATCTGCACCTGCAGGCAGGTTGTGCTGACTCAACCCCCCACCTTTTTTTCTTTGTAGCATATATTGGAGGCGTGGCGATCTCCTTTGAGTCAAGCACACCTGACCAATCAATCTGTCCTGGAGGCTGGTTTTAAAGTCAGTATAAAACTGAGTCTGCTTATATAGAACCTACCATTAGCCATCTGGCTCCAGGAGAAGTATATGGTGGGTTCAGCATGCATGTTGGTACTTGCATCCCTGGATCCGATGAAAGCTGTAATGGCACCGGACGGGGTTACAAGCAAAGTGTACTTGGCTTGCATGCTGACCTACATTCCCTGGATTTTATGTGGCTGTCATGGCCCATGAACAGGTAGGAACAAGAGTTAGGGACCACTCAATTGAGACGACCTTGACGCGGTGAGTGGCTTACTATGCTTTGGCCAAAATATAAACCAATGTCTCATCCAGCATGAAGGGCAGAGTGCTGGATGTAGTGTGCGATCACATTTGCATTTTCCATGTCCTATTCTTGTCCGCAGCTGCGGACAAGAATAGGAATGATCTATTAAGTGTCGGTGATGTGCGGCATCAGTGTTTTGCGGTCCGCAATTTGCAGACCGCAGAACACTATGGACGTCTGAATGGACCCTTAGCAGGATTATTTATCTGTATAGATTATTATGTTATTATTTGTGCATAGTGCATGGGAGAAGCACTATATGGTGGAGTTACTGGTGTGTGCAAGGTTTAACAACATTATTGGTGTGTAACGTGTAATAGATCATATTTTTAGTGTATAACGTATGATGTTCACGCTTTTATTTCTTGCACGTTATGACAGCAATATCAACTTATACTCAAGTCATTATTCATGATAAATGGCTATTTTTTCTCATGGTAAACTAAGCATCAGCAGCAAGGAGTTAAAGGGGTTAGTCAAACCCTAAAAATGCCCCCCAAAATGCCAGGGCACCTCATACAGGTAATACTTTGCCCGCTCCCGGCAACCGCGTCACTGATGCCCACATGGCCACCACTGCATCCCCCTGTCACATGAATGAAAACATCCAGAGACGTGGGGGGCAGTCAATAGCAGGCCACAATGGGAACGAGCCTCCTTAGCATCACGGGTGACACTAGGGAGGCTCATTTCCTTCACGGCCTGCTATTGGCTGCACCCCCCCCCCCCCCCCCCGAGCATAAGTATTATCTGTACGCGGTGGCCAAGCATTTTGGGGGGCATAATAGGGGTTGGATAACCCCTTTAACAGGATACCAGAGGTTTTTTTTTCATTTTTTCATTTTTATTTTTCTACCCTATCTTCCTTGAGCCATGACTTTTTTATTTTTCCGGTCACATAACCATATGAGGGCTTATTTTTTGCGGGACAAGTTGTACTTTCTAATGCCACCATTTAATATAGCATACAATGTAGTGGGAAGCGGGCAAAAAATTCCAAATGGGGTGGAATTAGAAAAAAAAACAGAATTCCTTTTTACGGGTTTTGATCCTACGGCGTTCCATTTGCGGCGAAACTGACCTGTGCCTTTTATTCTCTGGGTCAGTAGGAATACAATGGGGGTGTGGCAGGGGGGGAGCCAGGGTAGGTAGTGGGATGGGCCAGGGGTGTGTAGTGGGTGGAGTTAAGGGGCCCAATTCAGATTCTTGCTATGGGGCCCAATGATTTCTATGTACGCCCCTGCCTCGTCCCTCTCTATGTTCCTATCTCTGGTCGTCTGCTGGCAGCATTCCGTTAGTGTTCCGGCGGTGTGCTGGTTTGGAGTGTCTGTTGGCGGCGACTGGTGTGGGAATGTGAGTAGAGAGTGGACGCAGCGTCAGTGCGGTCTCCCCGGGCTGTTTCTTTGCTGGTCTCTGGTTCCTGTGTGTTGCTCCAGAGCCTGGCAGTCGGACCCCTGGTTCCTGTGTGTTGCTCCAGGGTCCGGCAGCAGTCCTGGGGAGACTCGCATGTTTTGGCGCTGATTCCCCTACATTTCCTTTCTCCCATCCCTGTTTTTGGTCCCTCACTGGTTTTCCCCTTTTTTTTTTTTTTTGGTGGGGGGGCTTTGAGGGGTGGGAGTGTCACGACCATGGTTGTGGTCACGACTCCTTGGTTCGCATGCTGTTGTCAGCAGTTTGTTTTATGTTGTCAACCACAGGTGTGGGCTCTGTATCTTGCCTCACGTGTGGTTGCCGTTGGCAACATTAAGTTGTTGGCAGTGGAGCGACCTAGGCGCTCGCTGTCACGGCATGCGGTTGCCTCTGGTAATGTATGGTTTTAGTGTTCACTTTCTATGTCTGGTGTGCACGAGGTTTATGTAGGTGTGCACTGTGACACTTCTCTTCACTTGTGGCTGCCCGTGGCAACGTGTGGTATTGTGTACATGTTGTGGCAGTGTCTCGGCCTTCGGGCTGACTCCCAGGACATGGTTGCCACGCATGTCGTTGCCTGCGGTAACAGCTGCAGTGTAATTGTTTATTGTACACTTCCCCTTTAAGTGACACTTACCTTGTTTGTTGATGCAAGGGTTAACCCCTTTCCTAGTGTGTGTGTGGGTGTGGCCGCTTGGGTTATTTAGCTTCCTGCTGGAAGGCAGTTGCTGAGGGGTACTTCAGCCATGCGTTTTTCTGGAGTCATCCTCCTGGTTCATATACCATCTTTCCAGTAAGGGCCACCCTTGCGGTCATAAAAAGAATGTCTGATGTTAAGTTGATGTTTTTATGCTCTTGATATTTATTGCAGCTATGGATGTCCTGGTTACCTGTGTGTTTTGATGTGTGTGCTGTCTCCCTTGTGTTTGTGTGGACAGCGTATTTGAGCACGGGTTCAAGTCAGCAAGGCTGTGGCAGGTTAGTGTGGAACTGCTTGGTTCACCTGTCATATCCATATGTCTATGTTCCCCATCTCCTTGCAGCTTGGCCAGTGAGACTCCTGATCGTCCGTGCCTAGGAGGAACAGGTTGTCTTACCCTGCTCCTAGTTCAGGGCCACCCTGAGGGCAAGTAGGGACCACAAGGTTCCGGAGTATGAGCCCTCCTACCATCAGGGTCGGCTCATACAGCTAGGAGTCAGGGTCAGTATTAGGGACGCGATAGGAGGTGACCTGCTACCTGATCCTGTGGTCCTGGCCGAGCAGCGACCAAACATCTTCTGGCATCGCACGGCTGAGGGTTTTCCCCATCCTCAGCCGTGACAGTATGACCGCAAAGGCTCCTTACTTGGATCCACCTTCGGAAGAGGGTGCAGCATGCATCGCCATATGTTGTGGGGTGCATGCGCGTTCTACGGAGGGAGAGCGTTTTGGGGATCACCGTTTACGGCGCGGTTGGTGGCTTATTCCCCGCCACCTTACCTTCCGTGTCCGTGTTGGTGATCCCTCGTCCTAGTGGCGTACCTATCATATAGGCAGACCACTCAGCTGCTATGGGGCCCATGGCATAGGGGGGCCCAGAGCGCATGGAAGGCCCCGCCCCCTACATCTGCAGACAGTTTATCGGGCATTGAGGAAGCACGCCCACTTGTCCTCCGTTCAGTCCTGGCCGGGCCCTGCTTGCTTCCTCTATGCTCAGGTCCCCCTCCGAACCTCTCCCCCCATTCTGTACACAATAGAGCACACTCTGCTGATGTCCCGACTCTCGACCCTCTGTGTCAGGCTCAAGCAGACAGAACTTCACCGGTCACTCCCACATACATGAAGCCACGCCCCGTCTCGTGAATCCACGCCCCCAACGCCAGTCGCAAAAAAATACTGCAGCAGGAAAAAATCTGAGGTAGGACACTAGCTGTCTGCCACCTCCCTCTATCCTGCTGTTACCTATTATCTCCCTCCTGGCCCCCACAGAACCTCTCTTGTATGCCCCTCTACTACTCTCCCCATAGAATAGCTGCAAGCCTGCAAACATCTGTGGCCTCCCAGCCACTATCATCTCCTATGTTCCCTGAAGTCCCCAGAGACTCCTTGCCACCTTCTGTGACCCAAAGAACATGTACCAGTTTCTGTGCCCCCTTCTCATAACAGAGCCCCTGCCACTTTTTGTATTCCTTGTCACCACCACCCACTCACAAAGCCCATGGAACCCTCTGTCCTCCTCCAATCTGTGTCTGTCCATCCATCAGTAACTGAGCCCCTATCACCTATTGGACTTGATGTGCCCAATCCCTTAGCAGAAAGCCCTTGTCAACTTCTGCCCCCTGATCTAACAGAGTCCATGCCACCTGCTTCTATCCCCTTTCATATAAAAGAGCCCATGCCAGCTGCTGCTCCCCTCCCTCTAATAACAGATCTCCATCACCTTTTGTCTTTTATGTTCACTCTGTTCTGTCAGAATACTATACCTTATCAGAATGCTGGTGGCCGCACCAGAAGTGACGAGAATCAGCTGGAGGAGGGGGTGTGCAAGCGCAGATCCACGGGTAAGTCAAAATTATAGCACCGCCGCGGGAGAAGCGCCCACTTAATGTGCATGCGCAAAACCGTCCGGAACACATTGCGCCAGCGCCTGGAGCCACGGCTGGGTAGGAGATGGTGCGCACGTGCGGCTATATACTCCGGTCCAAATCTACCTACCCCTGAGTGCGCACGCGTGCTGTAATCCTGATGTGTGTGGCCAACGGGAGTATATAGCCACATGTGCACACCCTCTCCTACCCAGCCGTGGCTCCGAGCACAGGCGCAGTGTGTCCTGGCCGGTTTCGCGCATGCGCATTAAGTGGTACCTGATAAGGTATAGTATTCTGACAGAACACACTCCCCTCATAGAGCCTCTAGCAGCTTCTAATCTCCCACCCACTGCAGTGTCCCTGACATCTGCCACCTCTAACAGTGCATAGTGGCACTGACTCTGTGGCAATTATGGGACAAAAAATTGCTAATAGCTGCCCTGTCCCACTGTGTGCAGGATATGGTGGCTTTATCTGTGCACATTGTATAAGGGTCCATTCAGATGTCTGTTGAATGGGTCCGGATCCGTGCGGAACGGGTGCAACCCATTCATTTTCAATGGGGCTGGAAAAGATGCGGACAGCACACAGTGTGCTGTCCGCATCCGCATTTCCTGTCCACTGCCCCGAACTTCCGGTCCGCGACTCCGGAAAAAAATAGAGCATGTCCTATTCTGAGTCTGCTTATATAGAACCTACCATTAGCCATCTGGCTCCAGGAGAAGTATATGGTGGGTTCAGCATGCATGTTGGTACTTGCATCCCTGGATCCGATGAAAGCTGTAATGGCACCGGACGGGGTTACAAGCAAAGTGTACTTGGCTTGCATGCTGACCTACATTCCCTGGATTTTATGTGGCTGTCATGGCCCATGAACAGGTAGGAACAAGAGTTAGGGACCACTCAATTGAGACGACCTTGACGCGGTGAGTGGCTTACTATGCTTTGGCCAAAATATAAACCAATGTCTCATCCAGCATGGAGGGCAGAGTGCTGGATGTAGTGTGCGATCACATTTGCATTTTCCGTTTGTATATGTATTTCGCCATAGTGATCTGCACCTGCAGGCAGGTTGTGCTGACTCAACCCCCCACCTTTTTTTCTTTGTAGCATATATTGGAGGCGTGGCGATCTCCTTTGAGTCAAGCACACCTGACCAATCAATCTGTCCTGGAGGCTGGTTTTAAAGTCAGTATAAAACTGAGTCTGCTTATATAGAACCTACCATTAGCCATCTGGCTCCAGGAGAAGTATATGGTGGGTTCAGCATGCATGTTGGTACTTGCATCCCTGGATCCGATGAAAGCTGTAATGGCACCGGACGGGGTTACAAGCAAAGTGTACTTGGCTTGCATGCTGACCTACATTCCCTGGATTTTATGTGGCTGTCATGGCCCATGAACAGGTAGGAACAAGAGTTAGGGACCACTCAATTGAGACGACCTTGACGCGGTGAGTGGCTTACTATGCTTTGGCCAAAATATAAACCAATGTCTCATCCAGCATGAAGGGCAGAGTGCTGGATGTAGTGTGCGATCACATTTGCATTTTCCATGTCCTATTCTTGTCCGCAGCTGCGGACAAGAATAGGAATGATCTATTAAGTGTCGGTGATGTGCGGCATCAGTGTTTTGCGGTCCGCAATTTGCAGACCGCAGAACACTATGGACGTCTGAATGGACCCTTAGCAGGATTATTTATCTGTATAGATTATTATGTTATTATTTGTGCATAGTGCATGGGAGAAGCACTATATGGTGGAGTTACTGGTGTGTGCAAGGTTTAACAACATTATTGGTGTGTAACGTGTAATAGATCATATTTTTAGTGTATAACGTATGATGTTCACGCTTTTATTTCTTGCACGTTATGACAGCAATATCAACTTATACTCAAGTCATTATTCATGATAAATGGCTATTTTTTCTCATGGTAAACTAAGCATCAGCAGCAAGGAGTTAAAGGGGTTATTCAAACCCTAAAAATGCCCCCCAAAATGCCAGGGCACCTCATACAGGTAATACTTTGCCCGCTCCCGGCAACCGCGTCACTGATGCCCACATGGCCACCACTGCATCCCCCTGTCACATGAATGAAAACATCCAGAGACGTGGGGGGCAGTCAATAGCAGGCCACAATGGGAACGAGCCTCCTTAGCATCACGGGTGACACTAGGGAGGCTCATTTCCTTCACGGCCTGCTATTGGCTGCACCCCCCCCCCCCCCCCCCCGAGCATAAGTATTATCTGTATGCGGTGGCCAAGCATTTTGGGGGGCATAATAGGGGTTGGATAACCCCTTTAACAGGATACCAGAGTTTTTTTTTCATTTTTTCATTTTTATTTTTCTACCCTATCTTCCTTGAGCCATGACTTTTTTATTTTTCCGGTCACATAACCATATGAGGGCTTATTTTTTGCGGGACAAGTTGTACTTTCTAATGCCACCATTTAATATAGCATACAATGTAGTGGGAAGCGGGCAAAAAATTCCAAATGGGGTGGAATTAGAAAAAAAAACAGAATTCCTTTTTACGGGTTTTGATCCTACGGCGTTCCATTTGCGGCGAAACTGACCTGTGCCTTTTATTCTCTGGGTCAGTAGGAATACAATGGGGGTGTGGCAGGGGGGGAGCCAGGGTAGGTAGTGGGATGGGCCAGGGGTGTGTAGTGGGTGGAGTTAAGGGGCCCAATTCAGATTCTTGCTATGGGGCCCAATGATTTCTATGTACGCCCCTGCCTCGTCCCTCTCTATGTTCCTATCTCTGGTCGTCTGCTGGCAGCATTCCGTTAGTGTTCCGGCGGTGTGCTGGTTTGGAGTGTCTGTTGGCGGCGACTGGTGTGGGAATGTGAGTAGAGAGTGGACGCAGCGTCAGTGCGGTCTCCCCGGGCTGTTTCTTTGCTGGTCTCTGGTTCCTGTGTGTTGCTCCAGAGCCTGGCAGTCGGACCCCTGGTTCCTGTGTGTTGCTCCAGGGTCCGGCAGCAGTCCTGGGGAGACTCGCATGTTTTGGCGCTGATTCCCCTACATTTCCTTTCTCCCATCCCTGTTTTTGGTCCCTCACTGGTTTTCCCCTTTTTTTTTTTTTTTGGTGGGGGGGCTTTGAGGGGTGGGAGTGTCACGACCATGGTTGTGGTCACGACTCCTTGGTTCGCATGCTGTTGTCAGCAGTTTGTTTTATGTTGTCAACCACAGGTGTGGGCTCTGTATCTTGCCTCACGTGTGGTTGCCGTTGGCAACATTAAGTTGTTGGCAGTGGAGCGACCTAGGCGCTCGCTGTCACGGCATGCGGTTGCCTCTGGTAATGTATGGTTTTAGTGTTCACTTTCTATGTCTGGTGTGCACGAGGTTTATGTAGGTGTGCACTGTGACACTTCTCTTCACTTGTGGCTGCCCGTGGCAACGTGTGGTATTGTGTACATGTTGTGGCAGTGTCTCGGCCTTCGGGCTGACTCCCAGGACATGGTTGCCACGCATGTCGTTGCCTGCGGTAACAGCTGCAGTGTAATTGTTTATTGTACACTTCCCCTTTAAGTGACACTTACCTTGTTTGTTGATGCAAGGGTTAACCCCTTTCCTAGTGTGTGTGTGGGTGTGGCCGCTTGGGTTATTTAGCTTCCTGCTGGAAGGCAGTTGCTGAGGGGTACTTCAGCCATGCGTTTTGCTGGAGTCATCCTCCTGGTTCATATACCATCTTTCCAGTAAGGGCCACCTTTGCGGTCATAAAAAGAATGTCTGATGTTTAGTTGATGTTTTTATGCTCTTGATATTTATTGCAGCTATGGATGTCCTGGTTACCTGTGTGTTTTGATGTGTGTGCTGTCTCCCTTGTGTTTGTGTGGACAGCGTATTTGAGCACGGGTTCCAGTCAGCAAGGCTGTGGCAGGTTAGTGTGGAACTGCTTGGTTCACCTGTCATATCCATATGTCTATGTTCCCCATCTCCTTGCAGCTTGGCCAGTGAGACTCCTGTTCGTCCGTGCCTAGGAGGAACAAGTCGTCTTACCCTGCTCCTAGTTCAGGGCCACCCTGAGGGCAAGTAGGGACCCCAAGGTTCCGGAGTATGAGCCCTCCTACCATCAGGGTCGGCTCATACAGCTAGGAGTCAGGGTCAGTATTAGGGACACGATAGGAGGTGACCTGCTCCCTGATCCTGTGTTCCTGGCCGAGCAGCGACCAAACATCTTCTGGCATCGCACGGCTGAGGGTTTTCCCCATCCTCAGCCGTGACACTAGACTGCTCTAGAAACTGGTCCCCACCCTTCCTGCAGGAAGTGGGACTTGCCCACTTCTCCACAGAGGGGGTGTTAGAATGAAATGGAAGGTTCCATTCTAGCTAAGTACAGCTCTGCCGTGTTTGCTGCCACCTGCTGGTGAACCAGGCATATTACACGTGAACATAACAGTTACATTAGAAATAGGAATGCACATAATAGTGGACGTGAAATAAATACACAAGATGACATGATATTAGCCCATTAAAGACAGTAGCGGGGGGAAGAAGTACTAATGCCACTCTGGGGCGTTACACATTTCCAAACAATTTGAAAGCTTGACTGCTTGCTGGTGCTGTTTCTATCTGTGCTGTGGCCCTTACATGAGATCTTACCATTAACAAGATATGCCATAAAGGTGATCTCTGTATTCTGAGCTAGAGTCCAGCAGATGCCACCCACCACTTTCACATGTTAGTGGAGACATGGCTTATTCTCTTTGAAGTTTTTGGGGATTACAGTGGCCACAAATTTGCATCTTGGGTCTTGCAAATTGCATCTTAATGAACAGTGAGCCCCCAGAATGTATTTTATTGGTGGGCTCTAAGCATCCCTGTGCAGCACTGTTTCTCATGGCCAATATCCGCTAGCATGTATCTGCCTTCAAAACCTATATGAGAACACAAATTTACACAAATCACAGATTTAACTAGTGGAGGTGTGAAAGGTCCGATACATGTACAGTATATGTACAGTTAGAAAATAATAATTCTACATATAAGTATATCCATGAATTAATATAAACCGTACAAAAATTGCTTTATTATGAGAAAACTATAACCATCTTTCAGAATAATAACAAGTAAATATACAGTATCTAGCAAATGCAGGTGGAAATCAGTAATGTAATATGAGATCTTGGCACAGATACAGACCTTCTGGTTATCTAGGGTACGGTAGGAACATCCGAAAAGTCTCCCTATTTAGAAGTTTACCTTTATGGTCCCCATTAAATGTACAGTAGGTCTAAAAACATATTTAATTTCTAAAGGAACCGAAGATGTATCTCCTGCATGTTTATGTGTAATGTGTTTTGAAATCACTGATATATTGGTATTATTAGATGATGAAACAGATTAAGGGGACAAAATATATGTCCAACATATTGTATTTTACATTTTTTCCAGACTACCAAATGTACTATATTACTAGTGTTATGGTTAATGTAGGCACAAACATTTTACGTTACTAATGGTATATAGGATGTGAAGGTACTGCCTAGGTCCACAGTATATAGTGTAGGAAGGCGCAAGGGTCCGTCGTTGATGGAAGGTATGTGTCACCAAGGTTCCTGGTCTCAGTGAAGTAAGAGCCGGTAATTTCAGGTGTCAGTGGCAGCTAGTGCTAGCGCTGTCAGTCTCTGTGTTTGGGATCTGAATCTTTGTGCCATGCTGGAGGGCTGAGAGCCGCACGCTGGGAAACAGGCCCCCTAAAGCCTGCTGTGGACCGCTGGAGATAAAACTGCAAACAAGGTGATTTTTTGTTCTGTGGACTTTCCATTGTGTGAACTAACACAAAGACTGAAAAGTGGCGTTTTGTTTTGGCCTTATGTGTGAATAAACACTGAAGTTTTGATTTACAAACTGTTTTTTTTGCCTCTGTACTGCATCCGCTAACTGCCTACCTGAGCGAATTCCCACAATAGCTACAGTATACAGCTTATATTCCCACAGAGAAACTCTACTGTTATAGGAAAGCAAGGTAGTTGTATGATGCCTCTCATCTGAGTATAGTCTAGGAGACAATGAGGTGGCATGCATGCCCATTTTAAGAAAAACTTAAACCCTGGTTGTCATATGTTCTACCACATTATTCTGTGAACTTGAAGATGCTTCTTGATTATATTAAGAATAATGTATAATTATATTAAAGGGGTTCTCTGGGCTTTTAATATTGGTGACCTATCCTCAAGATAGATCATCAATATCATATTGGGGGGGTCTGACACCCCTGCTAATCAGCTATATGAGGGGAAGGCTATATGAGGATAGGTCATCAATATAAAAAGCCCGGAGAACCCCTTTAATTATATTCTTTGCGATATACACTGCCTGTCCAAAAAAAAAGTCTCCACCAAAAAAAAGGTCACACACACTAGTTTTCGTTACAGCACGCATTTGCTGTGGCATTGTTTCGATAAGCTTCTGCAATGTCACAAGATTTATTTCCATCCAGTGTTGCATTAATTTTTCACCAAGATCTTGCATTGTTGATGGTAGAGTCTGACTGCTGAGCAAAGCCTTCTCCAGCACATCCCAAATATTCTGAATAGGGTTAAGGTCTGGACTCTGTGGTGGCCAATCCATGTGTGAAAATGATGTCTCATGCTCCCTGAACCACTCTTTCACAATTTGAGCCCGATGAATCCTGGCATTGTCATCTTGGAATATTCCCGTGCCATCAGGGAAGAAAAAACCCATTGATGGAATAACCTGGTCATTCAGTATGTTCAGGTAGTCAGCTGACCTCATTCTTGCAGCACATACTGTTGCTGAACCTAGACCTGACCATCTGCAGCAACCCCAGATCATAGCACTGCCCCCACAGGCTTGTACAGAAGGCACTAGGCATGATGGGTGCATCACTTCATCTGCCTCTCTTCTTACCCTGATGTGCCCATTACTCTGGAACAGGGTAAATCTGGACTCATCAGACCACATGACCTTCTTCCATTGCTCCAGAGTCCAATCTTTATGCTCCCTAGCAAATTGAAGCCTTTTTTTCTGGTTTGCCTCACTGATTAGTGGTTTTCTTACGGCTACACAGCTGTTCCGTCCCAATCCCTTGAGTTCCCTTCGCATTGTGTGTGTGGAAATGCTCTTACTTTCACTATTAAACATAGCCCTGAGTTCTACTGTTTTTCTTTGATTTGATATCGCCAAACGTTTAGGTGATCGCCGATCACCATCATTCAGGATTTTTTTCCCGCCACATTTCTTCCTCGAATACGATGGGTCTCCACTATCCTTCCAGTTTTTAATAATGCGTTGGACAGTTCTTAACCCAATTTTAGTAGTTTCTGCAATCTCCTTAGATGTTTTCTCTGCTTGATGCATGCCAATGATTTGACCCTTCTCAAACAGACTAACATCTTTTCCACGACAATGAGATGTGTCTTTCGACATGGTTGTTTAAGAAATGAGAAGCAACTCATTGCACCAGTTGGGGTTAAATAACTTGTTGCCAGCTGAAAGATAATCGCCCGTGCAGTAATTATCCAATAGGAGGCTCATAACTATTTGCTTAGTTAAATCCAGGTGGCAAATTTTTTTGGGAATAGGCAGTGTATTTGATCAAACACAAGATTTCTCTGTTATCAGTTCATATCTGAAATTACTGTATAATGACGATATAATAGTAGATCATCATGATAACAAGCTTAAAATCCTGTCTATCATATAAATATCCGGTCTACTTTTGAAAAATTGCATTATCTGGACAGTTCCTACTAGTTCTAACCAATTTCCCTAATGGAATGTTGTGGATTACATGTTTGGTGACATGAAGAAGCAAGGAGGGTGGAGTTTCCTGCAGATTGTTTCTGATAAGTCATTGTACCTACCTTTGAACCCAGATTTCCAATTATACCCAAAAAAGTAATTTGATTTCTTTTGTAACATGTGCTAAAAGACAAATTAATGCTGTTATCATTCATGTATCTAGCAACCTCATGGAATTCACTCTCAGTACCATTCTATTTTAGATAAAGATTGTCAATATATCTGGAGGACCACTTAATTCATGAAAAATCTGCTTTATTTAGTGTCTAAATGTATATTTCTTTCTATACACACCTATAGAGGTTAGAAAACTATGGGGTTAATCTCCCCTTTCCCACCGTGCGAAAATAATATTCTTCATTAAAAATGAAGAAATATTATAAACATTCAAAGGATATCAGAATTAACTTCTTGACTGAAAATCCTTAAGTGCACCCAAAATGTTCATAGTTTTCACTTTATAAGACACACCTGATGGTAAGACGCACCTAGGTTTTAGGGGGGGAAATAAGAAAAAAATATTTTACATCAGATATCAAATCAGACCCCCATAACAGATCCTCAGATCAGACCCCATATCAAAACCCAAATCAGACCCCCATATCAGACCTCAAATCAAACCCCCATATCAGATCCTCAGATCAGAAGCCCATATCATATCTTCAGATTAGACTCCCATATCAGACTTCAGAAAAGACCCCCATATCAGATCCTCAGATCAGACCTCTATATCATATCCTCAGATCAGAAGCCCATATCATATCTTCAGATCAGACCCCCATATCAGACCTCAGATAAGACCCCCATATCAGATCCTCAGATCAGACCTTCATATCACATCCCCATATCAAACTTCAGATCAGACCACCATAAGACCTCCATATTAGACCTCCCCCATATGAGACCTCAGATAAGACCCCGTTTAGATGTCCCTGCGAGACCCCCATATCATTTTTCACATCAGACCCCCATCAGAGCTAAAATATATAAATTAAACTTACCTCTTCTGCTCCGCCACTACTCTGCAGGTCTGGCGTGCTCACCTGCAGTCATGCTACCTGGGCTTCTCTGTATCTGTGCTGCATTGTGACCTAACTACATACAGAATCAGATCATAGTGCTCGCACTATGTCCTGTTGCTGTAAGCAGTCAGCACAGTGCAGCGCAGGCCCAGAGAAGACCAGAGAGTGGTGAGTACAGGCAGCACTTGAAGCGCATCACTTACCGCTCCCTGCGACTCTTGCATAATAGTGAGCGAAACTATAATAGAAGTAGTAGTATTTGCTTTATAATATGCACTGACATTTTCCCTCCACTTTTGGGGGGAAAAAGTGTATCATAAAGCGAAATATATGGTACCTGGTTTCATGGACTCAACACAGTATAGCCTTTACCAAAGTCTGTAGATGAAGATCCACCTATGCTTTAAGATGCTTTGCCACAGCAGTAATACCTGCCACAGTGATTCTGGAGTGGGGAGGAAATAAATCCTTAAGGACTTTGGGGAGTGAGTAGAAAACCACTGTTATAGGTGAGCGAAGTTTTGAAAAATTTGATTCAGCAACTTCCCCGAAGTTAATTTGTCACGAATCGCTATAAATCAGGTATACTCAGGCCACTTTGCCTTAGGGAACGGCCACACAGTGCGGCCATGCTGCAGGGTAGACGTGCATGGCCAATTAGCCCACAGCTGCCTTTCATTTAAAAATGAAGATCGTACTGTATAGTTGGTCTTCATTTTTAATGGTCACGCGGCACCTTTGAGCACCGTTAAATGGGGCTGTTGCTTGTATGGGGTTTGGCTGGTTAGATGGAGGGCCAATATGCATATTATTGCTGTTCTTGCCTGCAATCTCCTGCAGATTATTTGACAGTAAACACTGATTATTAATCAGCTCTGGCATACCTACTTCTCCAACCCCAGCGTTCTCCTGTCCTACAGGTGGGAGTCCTTCTTCTGCCATCTGCTTTTCCTCCTTTTCCACATCATATAATATCGATGATAATATGTCATCAGGAACATGCAGCTCCTCTTCTCTCTGCATCTTGCTGACTTTTCTAGGACATGGAGACTCTGAAGACTGATTTGTAAATCCAGCAAAATATGAGGATAGTCATCATTAAGACCTGAACCCCCCTAAGGGGTGCAGACTGGTATTGGTTGGCACGCTGGCTGTGGAATAATAAAGGCTTCCATCTTATTGGTATTGAATTACATATCTGAGTTTACAGCTGATATAGGAATAAGTAAATGTAGTAATAAATAAAAAAAACTGATGCAGCATAAGTCTCCCTGCACTCTGGATAATGAAATAGGAGATAGGCACAACCAAAATATTCAGTTCACTTGGAAAAACAAAAATTTATTCAACATCAAATGGAATACTATAGCATCTGTATTAAAAATATATAAAATATATATGCGGCGCTCAATAACAATAAAACAACAATAAAACACTAAAATAAGGAGATATATTGAGATGATGATATGCGGTGCCTCAAACAAGGTCACGTATATGTGGAAAAAATGTATATTAGAAAGGGGTAGACTTCAACCCTATATAATGAAGCAGAGTTGAATCTGTTTGAAATGTCTCTCCAGAAACAGTGCGGTGAATTGATTATGTGCTGTGCGTGCTCACATTCACATCACTCCATGTCCTCCCCAAAGTATATTCAAGTGGGGATATTAAGTGTAGTTATTATTCGTCCACTTCACAATAAACCCTGCTTTCTACAGTTGTAGTGTCGGCATTACAGAGTACTCACAGTTGGTATCTCCAGACCGCGGGTGATGTTGCACGCTGTGTGGCGTCCCACCTGTATTCAGCGTGAATGCGGCTCCTTACGTGGTGAGTCTCGTGGGTTATCTCGAGATCTTGAATATTACCCCTGTTGTACTTGCCGGTTTTTGAGTCCTGGGGTCTGTGAATTAGTGGACAGGTGCTCTTGGTGGTTAATCAAGCTAGTGAGCAAGGTTTCCAAGATAAAAGTTCTTTGTGATATGCCAGTTGTGCAACTTTGTACTTGTTTCCTCATAACATAATGCTACAAGGTTACATGCCACTGTGGCCTAGAATATATAGGCAAAACCACCCGGGAATTTCGAAGACGGGTGGGAGAACACTTAGGTGACATTAGAAACGGTAGGGACACCCCATTAGCTAAACATGTAGAAACCAGCCACAATGGTAAAACAGAGGGCATGACATGTATGGCCATTGAACTCATTCCTCCCTTGAAAAGAGGAGGCAACTGGGACAGTAAAATACTGCAAAGGGAGACCTGGTGGATCTTTGAATTGAAGAACTCACAACCATCAGGCCTCAATGAGCATCTCTCATTTGGGTGCTACATTGAGGAGACCAGGTCATCCCGTTGACATGTGATAGCAGTCCAATTGCCTCCTCTATGAGGGTCGAAAAACTTGAGTTCAATGGATGATTTATTTCTTTTTAACTGATGCACCCCCTTTATGTACCAAGAGTGACCCTCATTGAATGCTCCTATATGAAGTCTGGCAGTCGACCCCCACTTTACATTTGTAGGGGCTGAGTGCCCGACATACGTATGGTACATATTTGCTTGTCTAGCTCCCTGCAATGTGGGTACAGTGCAACTGATTGCCAGCACGCCTGTTCTGATGATCAGATACCATTTGACAATGTATTTGTCTATCCTTTTCTAATCTAGCCTGTCCAGTGAACCTGCTGTTTAAATACCTAGGTAGCGCGTCTCTATGACTCTATAGGAGTGACATACCGTACTTGGCTATTTATGCCACTATAATTTGTTGATTGGGGGTGACAGAGTTAGCCCATCCCCTTCACCCCTTTATCTCCAATATTCCCGCCCCCTAATGTTCTCTGAGTCACCGTCCCCTAACATGCAGGGGACGGACATTGGGCTATACCGATATACCTTCAGTCTATGTCCCGATCATGTGACTCCTCTCCGTGACGCAATGCACTTGTGACCACTGACAACACTGCCCGCGTGATCGGAGCAGGTGATCTTGGGGGCGGATCTATCTAAGGCCCGCGCTGGTTTAAAAGAATGCCAGTACGGGCGCACTCTGCCATCTCTGCCATACGCAAGAGGAGTGGACCTTGAATCGCTGCACAAAGAGAAGCTAAGTATCAGTTCTTGTCTCACAATACTGTTGCTTTCTGGGCTGGCTCCAACAAACTTGGAAGCGCCGTGGATTGGATACTTCTCTGTTGTGTACAGGTGTATACTTTGTCTTGTTTTGTATATAGGTCCCCTGATGACCTGGCTGACTGCCAGTGAAACGCGTCGGGACTATGTGTATGTCTAGTACCTATGATGTGTATGTCCTGGGATAAATGATACCTTTGCACTTCTGACGAAGCTGGGCAGTCACTGTTATTGCCTGCAAGGGACACGAAGGGACATACAGAGAGGGGATTACTTGGAGTTAGAACCTAGGGGTACATTAGGGGAAGAGACCCAGCATCTGTCTCCCTCTTTATTGGTATCCCTATGTTTCGTAAACTCACCCTCCTAGCAGATGTTTACATTTCACACCTGCCATTTTTCTCCACCTTCTTTCATTTGGTGGTGTATGACTACGTATGTATGTAGTCTCCTAACAAATTATTGGGCCTACTATTTTAACCATTGACTATTAAAAGTAATCTTTTAAGGCAATCCCACTTTTCAATTACACTTTCAAAAATTACGGGTGCCGTATAGAATACTATTTGTTTGACTGGTCATTATTCCAGTTAAGTGATCATTCTATTAATCATTTTCAGCAACACTTTCCCTAGCGCCAGAGTGCTTGCCATATCTCTCTCTATGCTCAGCTCACAGGACAATGGCGGAGACTGCATGGGGTGAGAATTTTATAAGGCTGTGACAAAACAGGGGATGGCTATCTGTCGATTGGCTGTCTGCACGGCATTATAGGTGATCTTGCGTTCCCGGGCTTGTCTCCTCTACAGTTAGTTTTGCTTTGTAACATGTGCAGCCACCATTTTAGGAAAACCTGATTTGTTAAAACGAAAGGCGAGAAAATTTGGAAGCGCTGTGAATCAAAGTTTTCCTAAACTTCGGACTGAATTCCACTTTGAATGCTTCGCTGAACACTAACTACTGTCACACGGTTAGAAACAAATATTCAGCAATTTTATCAATAAGACCACTTAATACTTTGCCCTCCTGCTAAGGTTCCAGATATTGGACTGAACTAGTTGGTTCTGCAGCCACTCTGCTCGTATCACTTAACAACTCCATATAGACTTTTTAATATGGCCCTTTTCTGCTTTATGAATTATTAGATTGATGTTGTCTGTTTTAGTCCGGTACACTGACTATATATTGGATATATAACATCTCTAACATTAGTTCTAATAAATACTAGCATGTCCCATGTAATCATAATTCTAGAGCATCTATACTTCTTTTCAAATATTTAATAATGTATATTTTTTTTAACGAAGTAGAAAGGTATATGCAGGGAAACAATTAACTTTGCTGAATGTCATCAGCATAAGAGAGCAGCACTGCCTAGTAGCAAAGTAGCATTGTTAGTAACAATAAAAATCAAACAGTAGGGAATAACAGGAAACGGGATAGGGGTAGACGGGAAATAGGAGTAAGGGAATAAACATGGCAAAAGTATAATAATCTTTATTTATACAGTGCCAACATACTCCGCAGCTCTTTACAATCAAGGGGTTCAAGTACAAACAGAGTCATAAATAACATAGCAACAGACAAGTCAACAATTAAAACAAGAGGAATGAGTACAGCAGTGTGGAGAGCTTTGTGGATAGAAATGAGGACTTTAAATTGAATCCTGTACTGTATGGGCAACCAGTGCAGTTACTGGCACAGGGCGGAGGCATTGCAGTAGCGGCTGGGCATATAGATGAGCGTAGCTGCTGCGTTCAGGATAGATTGGAGAGGGGTGAGTCTGGTGAGAGGGAGACCAATTAGTAATGAGTTATAGTAATCGAGACAGGAATGGATCAGCGCAACAATAAGAGTATTGTTGTTTTCACAGTAAGGAAGGGGAAATTGAAGAGATGTTTTTGAGGTGTAGGTGACATAATTGGGCAAGTGATTGAAAATAGAGTATAGAGGAAAGATCACTATCAAACATAACACCAAGATAGCGGTCGTGCTGCTAGGTGTTATAGTAGTGGTTCACACTGAGAGGGAGATATCAAGTTTAAGTGGGTTAGTAGAAGATTCAGTTACAGATAGAGAGAGGACATGATGTTACAGGCAGCGGACAGTCACTGGTGTTCTGTAGTACAGCAGAGGGTAATGTTATAGGATGAAGTGTATAGTTGGGTGTCATAAGCATAGAGATGGTACTGGAAACCAAATCTGCTAATTGTCTGTCCAATGGGGCTGAGTATAAGAAATTGTGAGGCAGTGACAGGCCTCATGGTTGTTAGGGGAGATGTATGGCAGGTTTTTCCACGTCTTCCCTATCAGTCGTCAGGCCTGAGGCAGCACCAGGTGCCACAATCACCTGGGAATAAAAGTATCCTCAAAGTGAGAGGGGGGGGGGACTTTGAAACAGAGTGCTGCTGAGGCTCTGTGAGTGTGCTCTCAGCCGGGCTAGGCTGAGGGACCACGAGGCTGGGAGATAGCCTGGAGTTTAGGGGACCAAGCGACGCCTGCTGAGAGAGAGGGTCGCACGGCCAGAGTCAGGCGGACTGCTGAGCCTAAATTCCCCAGACGTACGGACTTAGCTACAGCCTGGGAGGCTGATGGACGATGGGCTGGGAAAGCCGCACCTGAGACAGGGTGTGAACTGTGCTCTGTAGGCGAGTCAGAGAATATGTTATGTATTAGGTGATGCACCCCTAGAGTAGAAACTGCATAAAAGTGACCCCATCTAGGAAACTACGGGATAAGGTGGTTGTTGTTTTGGGACTATTTTAGGGGTAAATATGATTTTTGGTTGCTCTATATTACTCTTTTTTGAGGCAATGTAACAAAAAAATTAAATTCTAAAATTGTTTCTACATTCGCTATTTAGTTTTGTGGAACACCTAAAGGGTTAACATAGTTTGTAAAGTAACTTTTGAATACCTTGAGGGGTGTAGTTTCTTAGATGGGGTCACTTTTTTGGAGTTTCTAGTCTAGGCTACATCAGGGGGGGCTTCTAATGGGACATAGTGTCAAAAATAAAACTGTCCATCAAAATCTGCCTTCCAGAAACCGTATGGAGTTCCCTTCGTTCTATGCCCTGCCGTGCGGCTATATAGCCATTTACGACCACATATGGGGTGTTTCTGCAAACTACAGAATCAGGGCCATAAATATTGAGTTTTGTTTGGCTGTTAACCCTTGCTTTATTATCGGCAAAAAGGATTCAAATGGAAATTTTGCCCAAAAATGGGTGTTTTGGCACCGTTTTTATTTTATATTTTTAACACCGTTCATCCGAGTCGTTTGGGCAAAAGTTATTTTTATAGCGACGACGTTTACGCACGCGACGATGCCCAATATGTATGGTTCTCAGACTTTGGAGACACTAAGCAGGCATCCTAAAAACTGCGGCCCTCCAGATGTTGTAAAACTACAATTCCCACCATGCCCTGCTGATGGCTGTAGGTTGTCTGGGCATGCTGGGAGTTATAGTTTTACAACATCTGGAGGGCCGCAGTTTGAGGATGCCTGCACTAAAACTAATATTTTTTTGGGGAAAAAAAATTGTTTCCGTGTCTCCAAAGTCTAAGAGCCATAGTTTTTTATGTTCTCTAGTGGACTGTTGGGGATTATAAAAATTTAGTACTCCATGGAAGTGTGATACTCCCTGAAGCAATCGATAACGCAGAGGCCCGGATGATCGGGGCAAGTGTCGCACTGAGTGGCGGTGTCCTTCCGTATCCCCCTCCTGCGACACACTCTGCACTTTTTTTGGGTTCGTCCCTTCTTTCCAGTATGGGGGACCACACCTGGAAAGTGTTGGCCAGGGACGATCCGGGCGCCTCCAATTCCCGAGGTACTCCGGCCTGCTCTTTCCCGGTCCGAAAAGATCAGGTCCTTGAGGACTGCCTCATAGAATTGGAGGAATGTCCCTGTGCTGCCAGCGCTTCGGGATAGTACAAAAGAGTTGTACATGGCAACCTGCACCAAGTAGACCGCAACTTTTTTGTACCATGCCCGGGTTTTGCGCATGGCGTTATATGGCGTGAGGACTTGATCAGAGAGATCAACTCCTCCCATATACCGATTGTAGTCGACGATACAATCGGGCTTGAGGACCGTTGCCGCGGTACCTCGCACAGGGACAGGGGTGATGCCGTTACCATGAATTGTGGACAGCATAAGGACATCCCTCTTGTCCTTATACCTGACCAGCAACAGGTTTCCACTGGTAAGGGCACGGGTCTCACCCCTGGGGATAGGTACCTGGAGGGGGTAGGCAGGGAGGCAGCGTTGATTTTTCCGCACGGTCCCACAAGCGAACGTGGATCTGGCGGCAAGGGACCTGAACGAGGGAATGCTGGTATAAAAGTTGTTCACGTACAAGTGGTAACCCTTATCCAGCAGTGGGTACATAAGGTCCCACACGAGTTTCCCGGTAACACCCAAATTAGAGAGACATTCTGGGGGTTGAATCCGGGAATCTCGCCCCTTGTACACACGAAATTTGTAAGTGTACCCTGAGGTACTCTCACAAATTTTGTATAGCTTCACGCCATACCTCGCCCGCTTTGTGGGAATGTATTGGCAGAAACTGAGTCTCCCCTTGAACGCAACGAGAGACTCATCAACCGCGACCTCCCTTCCAGGTACGTAGGCCTGCTGAAATGTGGCCCCAAAGTGATCGATGACCGGCCGTATCTTATACAGCCGGTCATAGGCAGGATCACCTTGGGGTGGACATGCTGCATTATCGGAATAATGCAGACATTTCCGGATGGCCTCAAACCGGGGACGTGTCATGACCATACTGTACAGTGGGGTCTGGTATAGGACGTCCCCACTCCAGTATTGCCTGACACTGGGTTTTTGGACTAGACCCATATGCAGCACGAGGCCCCAAAATGTCCTCATCTCGGCTGCACTGACCGGCGTCCAGCCACCGGGTCTAGCCAAAAATGAGCCTGGGTTTTGAGCGACGAACTGTTGGGCGTACAGATTCGTCTGCTCCACCATCAGATTCACCAGTGGGTTACTGAAAAAAAAAAACTAAAATAGTCAATTTCAGTAAACCCCACTGTGGGAATCTGGATTCCAGGATTGCCAGCAAAATCCGGAATCTCAGGCTCAAAGTCCACTGGGGGACACCAACTAAGTTCATCGGCAGGGGGCTCCGGTGGGCTTATTTGGTGGGTCGGGAAACCAGTACGAACCCCAGGGCGGCTCGTACTAGGGTGGGCCACAGGATCCCTAGCATGCTGGTGGTGGGGGGGCTGGTGGGGGGGGGCAGGTGGCAGGGGGGGGGGTCTGGGGTCTGATGGATGGATCAAAGAAATTGATCAAAGAAAGTTTGGAATAAAAGTTTTTTTTTTTTTTTTTCCTAACTAACTTTTCCCTTCTTTCCCTGCCTAACGATGCCTCTCCGTCACTGACCCTAACCTACCTGGGTGGCGATGGGTGCAGGAGGGTGATGGATACCGATTAGGGGGACACAGGAGCTGGTGCTGGACGGTGCTGCACGGTCAGGGTGCTGGACAGGAAGAGGAGGGGAGAGAGGAGCGCAGGATGTTTGAATCTCGCGCCTCTCTCCCCTGCACCAATCAGCACCCTGGACAGCAGGCATCAGCACCAGGGCCAGCACCGCCTCTCCAAATCCTCGGACTGCGATAGGTGGTGTATAATTACGCCACCGATCGCAGTCTTTTTCCGGTTCATCGGGTCACAGGACACCCGAATGGACCGGAAACGCAGAAAACGGCAGGTCTGAATTGACCTGCGGTTTTCTGCGATCGTCGATGCGGGGGGGTCAAATGACCCCCCCTGCATTGTTACGGGATGCCGGCTGAATGATTTCAGCCGAAATCCTGTTCCGATTAACCTCTGGGGCGCCGGAATACCGATTTCAAGTTAGGACGTACCGGTACGCCCTGAGTCCTTAAGGACTCGGGAAATAGGGCGTACCGATACGCCCTGCGTCCTTAAGGGGTTAAGTCTCAAGGTGCCCAGAGGGGCATTATTACTCTGCTCTAGTGCCCAGTAACGCCCCCCTGCAGTGCCCAGCACCCCTTTCTTCCAAGCCCAGCACTGTATGAAATCAAGAAAATAGAAGTGTTAGTCCTGTGTCCCAGAACACGGACAGTTACTTGCGCTGCTGGTTTCGATATAGTGTGGTGGGTAATTCACACTCGGGAGTCATGCAATGAAAAGGTTTGAAACCGCGCTGCTTAAGATTCAGTCGAACGCTGCACAGGTGAAAGAATCAGGGTATTAGCCTCCGTCCTCCTCTCTCAAGGGGTTCGATCCTCCTCTGACCGCCTCCTCTGTAGGATTAAATGACCGGCATATAGTGAAGTACCCTCTTTTTTTTTTTAATCAGATAATTTTTATTGCTTTTTCAAGAAAATTTGTAATGCAATTACAACAATAACCCACCCTTCCCTCCCAACCCCACCCCAAAGCACGACCATTTAGAAGAAGCAGTATACAGTCCATAACTGTGATTGGAAAGTCCATCTGGAAAAATCATAGTCCATTCTCTTAAATCATAGTACATGGCATCACAGAGCCTCCGTACTACTAAATATATATCCACATAATATGCCGGCACAAATATACCATCATAGTCTACTATCCCACATTTTATCATTCACATACTCATACACATCCGTCTCTAACACTCCTTTCATACCCTGCAAGCATATTTTAGGACAAGTCATAATGTGTAATCCACGAGGACCATATCCCTTCAAATTTTTTCATCAAGTTGCTTTTCAAATAAACATATTCCTCCAGCTTAACCAGTGTATGCACCCTACCTACTACTTCCTGAATCGTAGGAGCTGTTTCATCAATCCAATGAAATGCTATGCACTTCCTAGCTTGATATAATATCCTCATTACGGCCACCTTTTTTTTTGAGCATGTTTCTTGGTACTTTCACAAAACCAAGTAAACAGGTTAATGGTCCAACTTCTAGGTTGATTTGAAAAACCCTATTTATAAGTTCCACTATCTCAACCCAATACCTTCTTAATCGTGGGCAATTCCACATAAGATGGATCAAATTTGCACTACTAATATTACAACGTGGACATACATCATTCTCCCTATAACCCATTCTGAATAGTAGTGCAGGTGTTCTATAGACCCTATGTAGGAGATATAATTGTGAGATCCTATATAACTCGCTCAATGACAGCGTCGGTAGGTCGGTGAGAATTTCCTTCCATTGCTCCTCAGTTAGCTCCTCAATATCCTTCTTCCATTTCTCATACAGTTTCAGTGGGTTGGATTTATCAATTTCCTCCCTGAGTGTGTTGTAATATATGGATATCACCCCACTAGTGGATCCTGACCTTGCTGTGCAGTCAATGATGGGGCATCTGGCTGCCTGTTGGATCTTTCCCTTCTTTTCCTGAGTTTGAATAGCGTGCCTCAACTGTAAATACACATAGAAATATTTATGTGGAATACTAAATTCCTGTCTTAATACCTCAAAGTTCTTTAATGACCCGTCTGAAAACAGTTGAGCCATCCTCCCCAACCCATATTGCTCCCACTGTTGCACTCCACTGATCTTATTCAATTCAGAATATAGGCAATTGGGCCATATAGGTGTGTGAGTACTATACCCGGTTATACTCATTCTTTCTTTGGTTTTCCACCATATCTTATGCATCATGTTTATCAATGGATATTGAGTACCATGAGAATGAAATGAACCATCCTCTAAAGCCGACAATAAGCACGTGCGATGTATCAAATGTTGAACAATGCGACCCGCACTGTTCAATTGCGTCACATCCCCCCATCCTCTAAAATGCTGTAACTGGGCTGCAATGTAATAGGACCAAGGATCTGGTACAGCCAGTCCTCCTTGTGTTTTAGGTCGTTGCAGGGTTGAAAGCTTAATCCTAGGGACACCTCCCCTCCATATTAAATCCCTGAACACTGCGTTGACAGTATTAAAAAACCTAAGCGGAATCCAGATCGGTGCGTTATGGAGAAGGTATAAGAGTTTTGGCATCAATATCATTTTCAAGAGATTAACCCGTCCGATCACAGATAAGGGTAATTTGCTCCAGGCCTGTATTTTCTTCCTAAATTCAGTAAGCATTGGCACCAAGTTTAGACGTTCATAGTCACCTAGATTCGCAGTTACCCACACCCCCAAATACTTTAAAGACGGCACTACCTGCAACCCTCCCGTATCAGGTGGTGGCACAATACTGCCACCACTTAGGGGTAATAAGGCAGATTTTGACCAATTAATCACTAACCCAGACATAGCCCCAAATTGATTAATGATTGCCATAGCAGCAGGAAGAGACTGCTCCCAGTCATCCAAGAATAAAAGCAAGTCATCTGCATATAATGCTACTTTTTCTATTCTAGGCCCGTACTGAAGTCCTTTGACAGTAGCAGCCATTCTCAGAGCTTCCGCTAAGGTCTCTACTGCCACCGCGAAGAGAAGCGGCGACAGTGGACATCCCTGTCTAGTTCCTCTAAACAACATGAACGGATCAGACAGGTCTCCGTTAACCCTCACTGCCGCTCTAGGGCATGCATATAGTAGTTGAACCAATGAAATTCAACTCCAAAGCCCATTTTTTCAAGTACCAACCATAAATAGCGCCATTCCAGGCTATCAAACGCTTTGGCCGCATCAAGAGATGCGACCGCCGCGGTCGAGGCGTGGACATGTGTCGCTTGAATGTTCAGAAATAGACGTCTGATATTTACCGCCGTCGACATATTTGGCATAAAACCTGCTTGATCCTGACATATTAAAGTAGTTATCACTGAGTTCAGACGATTTGCTAATACTTTCGCTCAAAGTTTAATATCAACTGGGAGAAAAGAAATGGGTCTGTATGATTCAGCTTCAAGCACATCTTTGCCTGGCTTGGGCAAGAGCGCAATGACCGCTTCATTCATGGAGTCAGGGAGCCGGCCCCTCCGCTTGGCATCATCACAAACCTCCAGTAATTGAGGGAGGAGAATGTCAGAATAACGTTTGTATATCTCGGCCGGTAGGCCATCCCTTCCTGGGGCTTTGTTATTAGACATTGTACTTAATGCTACCTCTAACTCCTGAACAGTAATAGGACCATCCAATAGTGCTTTATGTTCATTTGATAGGGTACGTAATTTTAGGGGTTGCAAAAACTGACCTATCTCCCCATCTGTAACTTTCAGTTTGGATTTATATAGTGTGGAATAGAAGGAATACATGACCTGGAGCAAACGCGGGGGTTCAGTTTGAATAACACCATATGAATCCCTCAAAGCTGCAATATATGTAGACTGTAATTGGGCTTTAGATATTAGTGACAAAAGTCTACCCGCTCTCTCCCCCTCCTCATAGAAGGTTTGCTTTTGAAAGAATCGTTTATTTTTTGCCTGCATCAGTAACCTGTCATTCAATTTTTGTTGGGACTCTTTCCATTTCTCTCTAGTGACATCTTGTGGTTGTAGTATAAAATCTGCCTCTGCTGCCTCTACTTCCATGATTCCATGATGTGTGCCCTAGATTCACTCTTTTTCCTGTTTACTTCTGCTATAAGCAGACCCCTCAAAAATGCTTTCATAGTCTCCCACACTATTGACTTGGTTGCAGACGGTAAATTAATCTGGAAGAATTCCTTAAGTTTTTCGCCAATTCCGCCAGCATCTGGTAGGAGAGGTAACCAGTAAGGATTAAACTTCCAACCCCCACACTTATTGCTCCGCGTTTTACGAAGGTCAAGCACCATCAATACAGGTGAATGATCTGAGATCCTTCGTGGTAAATACTGCACGTCCCTTACGTATTGACCTATAAGGGCATTACCAAGAATGAGGTCTATCCTGGATAGAGAATTATATGTACTAGAGCAGCATGAAAATTGCTTTACTGACGGATTTTTCAACCTCCAAAAATCTAACAACATAGCTTCCTGCATCACTTGAGGAGTTTGACCCGACCCCATTCTATCCAGGTTATGATTGAGAATATTGTTGAAGTCCCCCAATAATAAGACTGGAATATCAGGCGCATCCGCTATAAACTGTAGAATATTTTTAAGTACCACTGGTGAATATGGCGGTGGAATGTACACTCCCACTAGAACACATGTAGTTGCAAAAATCACACAATGCAAGCAGATATATCTCCCTTCTTTGTCCACCTTTTTAGCAATGCATTGAAACCCAATTGACTTGTGTATCAGGAGACTCACCCCCCTCGCATAGGACGAGAAAGTGGAATGATAACAGTGTCCTGCCCACCTAGGGGTAAGCAATTTAGTCTGATCTGAGGTGAGATGGGTCTCCTGCACACAACAAATCAAAGGTTGATGCTGACTTAAGCAGTCCATAACCGCCCGTCTTTTAATCACATCTTTAATCCCCCGTACATTCCAGCTGAGAACATTAACCTTCCCTGCCATATTTAAATATCATAGAATGTGTACATCCAGCATCCAGACTAATAGCATTAAGAGAACAGACATAGTAGTAGGACATGTCATATTTAGACCGCAGACTTATATCTACAACCTCATATACAGTGCGTGCATTTAGGCTAAACAAAACACCCCTCTCCCACTCCCCAAAACTTTCCCTCCCAAACATTCCAAGTTATTACTTAACACAGCGATCACCCCAACAACAGGCCCCACAATAACACCTATATAAGGCCTGTGGGAAAAAGGGTACACAACCCGCTATTGAAGTTAATCACGTGCTGAGAACCTTCCTCCAGTCACTTGGAGAAGAGGTTGAAGCGTACCTAGTAATAACTGTGTGTACGCAACCATTAGGTAGTGAGCTCATAAAAGGGCCCAGAACCTCCCTCACATTACTCCTCAGACAATTATGTGCGAAAACAGTTAAGGAATGATTATACCTATCAGACTATACATTCCAATAGAATATTACCATAAGACTCTTGTTCACATGCCCACAACATACATAACACCACACTTAAACACTCACACCCAAACACCACAAGGCCGCATCAACAGAATTATATGACCTGAGCCTATAAACATAATGGCACTTCTTCTAGTGCGGATCAGCCTTGTTCTGCTGCAAGCTGCCTCTCATGTCGATCCGTCCATCTTGCTGCCTCTTTCGGATCCTCGAAAAAATGTGTGGCTCCCAATGCGGCTACCCGTAGCTTGGCCGGATACATCATGGAATAGGACACGCCATGTGCTCGCAAACGCCTCTTCACATCTGTAAATCTGGCCCTTCGCTTCTGGACCTCTTGCGAATAATCCGGGAAGAGTGCTACTTTATGACCATCAACTGACAGATCTGGTTTATCCCGCGCTTTTCTTAAGATAATGTCCCGGTCTCTGAAGTGTAAGATCTTAATCAGGACTGTTTTGGGTGGGGCACCCGGCGGTAAAGGTCACGTAGGAACCCTGTGGGCCCTTTCCACTGCAAATAAGGGAGTTAATACATCTGCGCCAAAATTCTCCCGTAACCAGGATTCAAAATATTCTGACGGATTCCCGCCTTCCACTTTCTCTGGTGCACCCACCACCCGCACATTATTTCTGCGAGATCGATTTTCAAGATCATCCTGCTTTGCGGCAATAATGTCCAATCTCATTGAATAGTCCCTCACATTATTAGTCAGAGGTGTCATGGGGTCCTCCCTTTCTCCCATCTGACCCTCCAGAGCTGTCGTGCGGTCAGCCAGCTTTCTCATATCGTGCCTTACTATTGAGACATCCTCTTTAATGGCCCCCACTTGCATGGTAAGGGTGTTCAATGACTTGCAGAAGAGACAGAGAAGGCAAAAAAGGAGGAGGAATGGCCCTGTATGTGAAAGATAACATTAAATCTAACCTAATACAAGTTGGTGAGGCCAACATAGAGTCAGTTTGGGTTACGTTGCAGTTTGCTAACCATGCAGTAACTCGTGTAGGTGTGATATATAGACCACCTGGTCAAGTTAAAGAACTAGATGATCTACTAGTTAAAGAGATAGCTAAAATGACAATGAAAGGAGAAGTTATCATTATGGGAGATTTCAATCTTCCAGATATAAACTGGAAAACCAAAATAGCAAGTTCTACCAGGAGTACAGATATTCTAAATTCCCTACTGGAGTTATCTCTACAACAAGTGGTTGAGGAGCCAACCCGGAGGGAGGCCATTTTGGATTTGGTATTCACAAATGGGGATTCGGTATATGATGTCATTGTAGGCGAAACCTTGGGATCTAGTGATCACCAGTCAGTGTGGTTTAATATAAGAACTGTGAAAGAGTCCCACCACACAAAAACAAAAGTTTTAGATTTTAGAAAAACAGACTTTTCAAAAATGAAATTAGTAATAAATGAGTCCTTATCAGACTGGAACGGATTACATGGAGTCCAGGAGAAATGGGACTACTTAAAAGGTGCATTATTGAAGGCAACAGAAAATTGCATTAGACTTGTCAGTAAAAGCAAAAAAAGGAAGAGACCACTGTGGTACTCAGCAGAAGTGGCCCAAATCATTAAAAATAAAAAGCTAGCATTTTGTAATTATAAAAAAAACCAGAGCAATGAAGATAAGGAAATCTACAAGATTAGGCAGAGAGAGGCCAAGCAAGTTATAAGAACTTCTAAAGCGCAGGCACAAGAAAAACTAGCTCAGTCTATGAAAAAAGGGGATAAGACATTCTTCAGATATATAAATGAAAAAAGGAAATTAAAACAAGGAATAACTAAATTAAAAACAAAGGACGGAAGGTATGTAGAAGAGAATAAAGGGCTAGCCGACTGCCTTAATGAATACTTCTGTTCAGTTTTTACAAAAGAAAAAGGAGAAGGACCTCCACTAGAAAGGATGACTAATAAATCATTTGATGCATGTATCTTTACAGAGGAAGATGTTCTAAGTTTGCTGTCTAAGGTGAAGACAAATAAGTCACAGGGGCCTGATGAGATACACCCAAAATTATTAAAAGAGCTTAGTGGTGAGCTGGCAAAACCGCTAACAGATTTATTTAACAGGCATGTCACAGTAGATAACAGGCATGTCACAGTAAAATCAATTCAAACTCCTGCCCGACCCGGGTTTCGCTCTCTGGCTTCCTCAGGGGCGACAACTGCGCATGTCCACAGCTGGGCCCTTTAAATAGCCCAATCTCCCATTCTCAAGCTGTGGGAGCCATAGCCCAATCAGGACATATTAAATTACATCAATAAAATACAATACATTTAACATATCATTAATATCTGCAATCTCACCATAAAACAATATCAACCGTACACCAGATATATTCAAAAATCAGTTCGATCTTTTTCACTTGTACGGTGTGCTTTTCACTATCATGTCGCCGCAGCCTTATAATATATACAACCTCATCTAAATGTTTTGTTATCCCTATTATCTAGACCGCATTTATATACAGGGCCGGCGCTACCATAGAGGCAAGGGGGGCAATTGCCCCCGGGCCCCCGACTCCTTAGGGGCCCCCAGCGCCGGCCGCAACTACTACTATATCTATAATTCTATTGTGTGGCGCCGTGCCGCAGTAATGTAATTAAAACTGGGCTGGAGTCTGGAGTGGAGGGGCCCCCCGCTGGACGCCGGCGGCTGCTGCTGTGGCTGCGCTGCTTGTCTCTTTAAGAGATCCGAGACTGGAGCAGCGGCATGCACAGCACAGGCAGGCACGTCTAGCGTCTGGCTGACGTATGTTATGTTGCCACAGGCTCCGCCCCCCCCTGCCCAGAGCAGAGAACTTGGATTGAAGGAGAAGCAAAGCAGTGGTGTACCTACCATAGGCAGACCACGCAGCTGCTATGGGGCCCGTGAGGAAGGGGGGCCCCCAGTGGAAGAGAGTCCCCCCCCCCATCTATCTTCCTAACTTTCTCCCGTCTGCTAGCCCTGCCTCCTAGCTCCGCCTCCCATCTCCTAGCTCCGCCTCCCGCCTGATTCCTCTGGATTGCCACAACCCCACCAGTAATGAAGTGACGACTTGTAGGTGAGGACTGTGCAGAGGTGTGTGGGGGAGGGGGGGAGGGGTCACTCTGCTTTCCCAGGCTATTCCTCTGCACATATGCCATTCAGACTGCTGGTATCCAGGGTAACAGGGGGAGGGGATACCACCTTTAACTCACCCTTGGCCCCTTTACCCAACCTTGACCCATAACAAAAGACACGACAACTGTATCACTTTATTGCTGGATGGTGATCGGCCACAGCTTCTTTATTAAAGCGGCAAACCTTAATAAACCATAATATCGGAACGGTATGCCAAAGGCTGGACTCCCAGCGGGCAAGTTAAACCGTAATCATCCGAGCTGTCTGCCAACCGCTGGACTTCCAGCGGGCAGTTACTCCATCTGCAACCACCATATCTCCGCTGTACTCAAATGCCGCCAGCTGTGACTTCTTATTTTATTTTATTTTTTTCACTTTATTGATAAACTCGACCAAAATTCGCAGCTTCTCCAAAGCCGTAATCATCGGAGCAACATCCAAAACCGCTGGACTCCCAGCAGGGTCTCTTAAAAATAGAAAAACAAAACAGAATAACCAAGTATCCATAACTGAACAGAACCGTTCACTTCGATCCGCCTCCCAAGAATAACCGCAAAGGGAGGGAGGGAGGGCCAATCTGCTTCCACTTGCAAGAGGAAGTGACCAGGACAGAGATGATGTATATGTGACCTTCAGGATTTCCTGCACCGCCCTCATCCTGTCTAAGGAGGTTCCCCAGTGATTAACCCTCAATGACCCTAATCTGCAACCTACTTAACCATTACTGAGACGGGGCCAGATTCCTAAATGCCCCTAAGGGGAAAAGGGGGGGGGGGGGAGGACCATCAGTCCCTAAGCACCCTCCCTATACAGTCAGGCGCTTTCCAGAACAGGAGGAAAGCTGGGTGCTATTATGTAATGTGACTCAGCTTTCCTGATGTCCTGTATGGCACAAGTGCAGAGGTAGGAGAAGATATAAGGGGAGGTGGGAGTTGTGTTAGGCTACTTTCACACCTGCTTTCGGGGCTCCGCTTGTGAGCTCCGTTTGAAGGCTCTCACAAGCGGCCCCGAACGCATCCGTCCTGCCCCAATGCATTCTGAGTGGACGCGGATCCGCTCAGAATGCATCAGTCTGGCGGCGTTCAGCCTCTGCTCAGCAGGCGGACACCTGAACGCTGCTTGCAGCGTTCGGTTGCCCGCCTGGCCGTGCGGAGGCAAACGGATCCTTCCAGACTTACAATGTAAGTCAATGGGGACGGATCCGTTTGAAGATGACACTATATGGTGCAATTTCAAACAGATCCGTCCCCATTGACTTTCAATGTAAAGTCTGGACGGATCCGTCTGACTAACTTTCACACTTAGATTTTTTTCTGAACTATAATGCAGACGGATCCGTCCTGAACGGATCCCATCGTCTGCATTATAGGAGCGGATCCATCTGTGCAGACATCAGACGGATCCGCTCTGAACGCAAGTGTGAAAGTAACCTTTATACTCAGCTTTCTCAGACTATTCTCATGTCTCTCCACATGTGCCATGCAGGACAGCAGAAAAGCTGGGTGCTATTACATCATGGATCCTTGAGAAAGGGAGACCACATCCAAGGGAGGTCAATGGATGCAATGTGATTGAGCGGAAATGTGGGACAAGTTATTAAAGCAGAAGGATTGAATGAAAGGGCCAATTAAAGACGAATTTTAGAAATTTAAGTCCCTGTCACCTATGCAGTTTTACTGAACTACACCAACCAGCGATATAGACCTTGGTGACCGTGTCACTCTGTCTGTCCCGTCTGCAGCGGTCCTCCACTGGCCTGTGCTGTGCCTGTCGGCTGTTGGTGAGTGGCGACGTTACCCTCCGGGTCGGAGTCTGGGTGGAGCATGCCTGTGCCAGCAATACACTGGCCAATCAGCAGCTGTCTCTTTCTGCTGACTTGCGCTGATTGGCCAGTGTTACGTGCAGCAAGCCCTTGACTGGATGGATCCGCAGGTCAGACAGAAACTGGGCTGGGAGCGGGGTAGACGGTCGCTGGATGCTGAATGAACACAAGTGCCCCGCTGCGCCACATATTAACTTTTTTCCCCACAGTAAACGGAGTAGGCGGGGCCAAACAGAGTGGGCGGGGCCTTTCCTGCGCTCCGGGCCCCCCAGTGCCGCGGGCCCTATAGCAACGGCGTGGTCTGCCTATATTGGCGGTACTCCACTGTAACTCCCCCCCAAAAAATAAATATAACTGTTTTTTCATACAGAAGTTATGGCATTTTTCTCAAGCCTTTTTGAAACCCTGGATGACACACCAGTAAAATTGTCACCAGTTTACATTCTGCTACTTCTGGAGATACAGCAGATATGTATGTCCTGTCTTGTGTATCTATCCACTATAGGGTATAACATAGAAGGAGTTCTACCAGAACAGACTACCAGATTACTTTAAGGAGATGTTGACATAGCCTAAGATAGCCTTCCTCTCATCTTCCTATCTCAGTAAAATAAAATATTTTAGCAAAAAATTCACTGATACTGCAGTTTTACGGAGGAAATCGAACCAACCAAGCCCAAAAATCCCCTCCCCTAGGAGGTAAGGCGAGTCCATCTTTTTATTAAAAATTTCCTCTACTTAATTAAAAAAATCATATATTTGTTCAAAATCTCACTGGGAAGGGGGCCAATTCTCAATTATGTAATGGGGTCCTCTGAGATCTGTATATACCTCTGCTTTGCATACTTTTGGAGGTATTTTTCTGTTTTCACTAGCAGGCATAGTGTTTACAAAATGATGTTACACAAACTTTCAGACATCTTCTGCCTCATGGCTTAGTCTAGAGTCAGGGGACTGAAATTAAAGCTTTTCAATAATGTTCTCTAGGAACTGGAGAAAGTAATGTAGCCGATTTGATTATTTGTAAAACACAAAGGCATTATATGTTGCTATGTGTATCAGGTGGATGAACATCTTTTTATACTCATTTACTCCAATGAATTTATTGTAGACTGTGATGCAGACCGTCCATTTGATATCAGAGGTGGGACCACCATGTTCTCTCGCTTTTGTGTTTGTGTGGACAGGTATCAACCTAAACTTGTCCTTGCAGTCACTGAAATTTTGTTGTAAAAGCCCCCATATCAGTCCATGTAATTGCTTATACAATGGAACACTTGCATAGTAATGAGTGTACAACTAATAAGTATTCAGTAGAGGCCACTTCAAGTCCTAGACTATTTTGCCAATGGTTGCAATTTCACTGACAAATCTTAGGAATTCAATGTATTTTTTTCCCCCCTTAATAGACTCTAAAGACAAAGGTGTATCCGATAGTGGTCCCACACATCTTGCAAATTCTTACCCCATATTTAGTTTTTTTTAAGGAATACACTGGCAGAATAAAAGCCTACTGGGTCCTACCCTTAAAACTCATGAGTGATTAATTCACCTTCAAGATGGTTATCAGTAGCTTTATTTTATATAGGCAGTTTCAGTCTGGATCATTACTGGGGGAACTGGTGGTCATCATTAAATGGAGACAGCTTCCACTTTCAGAAGTGGCATATAACTGCAAGGATACTGAGTGCTCTTGCAGGCTTGAATCCAAACTAGCACTTTCCAGCCCCAAATCTCCAGAATCTTCCCAAGTGCTGGGAAAGTGCAGGAAAACAAAGAATAAGCAGCAGTCATGAGGATACCATGCCAGTAGATATGGTGTCAAGCAAGCTGATGGTTTCATGAGCAGACAATTCTTTAAAGAGGTTGTCCCATAAAAATATTTTGCCGTTTTCAAATCAGCACCTGGATCTGAATACTTTTGTAATTGTACGGAATTAAAAATCCACAGAGTTATTCAATGAAATATATCAGTATAGCGCCACTTACTTATTGTTCTTTTTCTTATTTATTTGTCCGGCTCACTGAGATGGACGCACATGCTCAGTTTTATCCTGTGATATGGAGAGAGCTCCAGCAGAAAGGACACGCCTCCTGAGCTTCAACAGGAAAGACACTCCCCTGAGCTGCCAGCTTGATATAAATCTAAATAATAAAAGTAAAAATAATGGATGGCACACTAATATCTGGTGTCGCATGGACTACATTAGAATGAGGAGTTATAAACAAATTTATTCACACCGTGTGTTACAAGAAAAAAAAAGTACAGGATTAAAAATAAAGATTGAAAATCCCACATATAATCACCGGTGATTACAAACATATCGTGGAATGGTAACGTATGATTTACAACATTACAATCTGCTACATTATCAAGGGAAATATCACAGTGATAAGATATTCTAAGACTTTGGTATTAAAAGATCAAACAGCGCATTAAGCAACAGCTCGCCTACAAATGAACTGAATAATTCTATTATTTTATCATTACATTCTTGGACTAGAATCTTATTTCCATAACTTCTTGGAAGGAGACTACCTATATATACAAGTCCACATCATTATTTTATGATCAACTATTTTGCAACATTGTGTCCTAAATGAAAGTAACATTGTATTCCACAATTACTTAAATATAAGTCCTGATCATCATCCAAATAATCAACTATTCGAACGGGACATTTGCATATATACTTTAATCAACACATAATGGTCACTTTTGGAACATACTACTAAAGAGTGACTTTGCATTTTTTGGAACTTTTTGGAGTCATATCATATATTCTTTTGGATTTATATATCTAATATACAGTACACTGCTCAAAAAAATAAAGGGAACACAAAAATAACACATCCTAGATCTGAATTAAATATTCTTCTAAAATACTTTGTTCTTTACATAGTTGAATGTGCTGACAACAAAATCACACAAAAATAAAAAAATGGAAATCAAATTTTTCAACCCATGGAGGTCTGGATTTGGAGTCACACTCAAAATTAAAGTGGAAAAACACACTACAGGCTGATCCAACTTTGATGTAATGTCCTTAAAACAAGTCAAAATGAGGCTCAGTAGTGTGTGTGGCCTCCACGTGCCTGTATGACCTCCCTACAACGCCTGTGCATGCTCCTGATGAGGTGGCGGACGGTCTCCTGAGGGATCTCCTCCCAGACCTGGACTAACGCATCTGCCATCTCCTGGACAGTCTGTGGTGCAACGTGACGTTGGTGGATAGAGCGAGACATGATGTCCCAGATGTGCTCAATTGGATTCAGGTCTGGGGAACGGGCGAGCCAGTCCATAGCATCAATGCCTTCGTCTTGCAGGAACTGCTGACACACTCCAGCCACATGAGGTCTAGCATTGTCTTGCATTAGGAGGAACCCAGGGCCAACCGCACCAGCATATGGTCTCACAAGGGGTCTGAGGATCTCATCTCGGTACCTAATGGCAGTCAGGCTACCTCTGGAGAGCACATGGAGGGCTGTGCGGCCCTCCAAAGAAATGCCACCCCACACCATTACTGACCCAATGCCAAACCGGTCATGCTGAAGGAGGTTGCAGGCAGCAGAACGTTCTCCACGGCGTCTCCAGACTCTGTCACGTCTGTCACATGTGCTCAGTGTGAACCTGCTTTCATCTGTGAAGAGCACAGGGCGCCAGTGGCGAATCTTGGTGTTCTCTGGCAAATGCCAAACGTCCTGCACGGTGTTGGGCTGTAAGCACAACCCCCACCTGTGGATGTCGGGCCCTCATATCACCCTCATGGAGTCTGTTTCTGACCGTTTGAGCAGACACATGCACATTTGTGGCCTGCTGGAGGTCATTTTGCAGGGCTCTGGCAGTGCTCCTCCTGTTCCTCCTTGCACAAAGGCAGAGGTAGCGGTCCTGCTGCTGGGTTGTTGCCATCCTACGGCCTCCTCCACGTCTCCTGATGTACTGGCCTGTCTCCTGGTAGCGCCTCCATGCTCTGAACACTACGCTGACAGACACAGCAAACCTTCTTGCCACAGCTCGCATTGATGTGCCATCCTGGATAAGCTGCACTACCTGAGCCACTTGTGTGGGTTGTAGACTCCGTCTCATGCTACCACTAGAGTGAAAGCACCGCCAGCATTCAAAAGTGACCAAAACATCAGCCAGGAAGCATAGGAACTGAGAAGTGGTCTGTGGTCACCACCTGCAGAACCACTCCTTTATTGGGGGTGTCTTGCTAATTGCCTATAATTTCCACCTGTTGTCTATCCCATTTGCACAACAGCATGTGAAATTGATTGTCACTCAGTGTTGCTTCCTAAGTGGACAGTTTGATTTCACAGAAGTGTGATTGACTTGGAGTTACATTGTGTTGTTTAAGTGTTCCATTTATTTTTTTGAGCAGTGTATATTGGATGAGAGTCTCAGATTTTATAATGTTTGCATCAATTGTATGAGTGCATTATTTTCTGTAATTTTTATTTTATAAATTGTGGGGACTCACTCTGGTAGACAGGATTAGTGGATGCAGTATAGAGGCAACAACAAGTTCTTTGCATCAAACAGTTCAGTGTTTTATTCACACTTTAGGCAAGTGACAAAGCAAGCAGTCATATTCAAACAAAAAAGTCACCTTGCGGTGTTGGTGGTGGTAATTCACACCATGCGGCAATTCTGCCTCAAAGAGTCCTTGCTCATAGCAGCACCAACCTGTTTTCACGCCAAACAGGTACGGATGTAGCAGGGTTAACACACATGCTTTATGAGACATGTTATCTAAACTAAATGTAACTAAATGCGTTAAGCAATTGCTTTTCAATGGCTTTTGTTTCAAGATAACATGATGAGTTAAGAAATTTGAGTTAAGAGTGTGTGTGTTACCCCTGCTACATCTGTAGCAAGCCTTAATTCCAGACACAAGGCTACCAGATCCTAACACAGAGACATGGCTTCTGAGCCCAGCTGCCTATTAAGGACAGCTAGGTGCTGCCAAAACCCGTAAAAAGCATTTAAAATCCGGTCCAGTATTTGACCTCACCTGGCTTTAAATCAGCCCAGCAGCACATGCTGGGAGATAAATACCTGTTTCCCCAGACCAAACCTCTCACATACCCCCCCTTTGTTCAACCCTGAGGGGGTGAACACACGCCAGACAGTGTTGTGGCAGGCCAAGGGTCAGCCACGTGATGATCGTTGCCTCGTGTTCAGGTGAATGACGTCGACGGAGGAAAATGACAGAAGTCTGAGTTTAGTTCAAAACCTTGTCAGGACCCTAACATTATGTGTCCTGCATCCTTTATTTATACACAGTTCAAAAGGGTGTAACCCCTCAAAGTAAAACATGATTGGTTTACAGACATTTCAAGTTTCAACTTTTACAAAAATGTGTTAACTAATGAGTTTAGATTTTTTAACAAGAGATGCATATTTTTGGTTAGTAGTACGTACAAATCTTATCTTATCTTAACACACACAGTTCACTTCTATTGGTTTTTTAGCTTATGCTTGTTCTTTTCCAAATGTCACCACATTGTATCACGTATACAGAGAAAATGAAAACATCTTATGAATTTTATATCCACTTTCAGAAAAGCTGGATAATTTCCTTAACATTTCCCTCCTTTTTTTTCAATTTTTCTGTTCACGTGGTAGACATTTTGTTCTGAAGGCTACATTGTATCATGTGTGTGTCTTGCTAACTACTAACCTGCCTGGACAAACAAATGACCCCTTAGACAGCCCGTACTTCAAAGAGTATACAGATAAGCTGCATAGACCATGCGATGCAAGCATCGATTCCAGTCTGTCTAGTAGTTGTCATTTGATTAAGCATACATACATTTTATTAAAACCACATACGACACACAAACACACACTATCTAAGTGGACGACAACAGCAACTAGGGATATATCGCAGCACAGGAGCTTCAGACTGTCATCTATTTTCAAGGGAGGGAATTTCCCCTACTGCAATGAGAAATACACAACATTAGTAATTTCCAAGCAATTAGCAATACCAAAACCAGGCCTATCACTACCACTATAGGCTTCAGTAAATCAGAGATCATATTGTTGAACCACACACCTATAGACCCCATCCAAGAGAAAGGGTTCCATCCTTCTTTAGCTATGTCTCTAGCCTTTTGTTGCAATTCCTTTACCTTATTCATGTGGGCCTCTATGGGATCATGTGAATCTTCAACCCAGGTGCAGCATTCTTCTCCTATGACAGCACAAGTCCCACCCTCTATAGCTAGGAGGTAGTCTAAGGCCATCCTATTTTGGAGAGCCACTTTCCTGACTTGTGCCAGTTCCTCATTAAGGGCATGGATTGAACTTGTGGTCTCATTAATAATTCCATCCATGATATTTGCATATTTGTTTAATTTATTTGCTAACTCAATTCCCCAACCTGTCCAAGAAGGGAACCACATCCAAGCTTTATCTGCTGATGTGAATAACTCTCGTTTGTTTCTAGTCATCCCAAGAAGAGTTTCAGGGGCATCGGTAAAGGAAATGTTTGTGCGTTGTCTGATGGCTGGGACAACTCTTCCTATGGTACAGTTGCCCCATGCCCCCATAGGGAGCCATGAGTAGGCTCTGTTACCACAAATGTAGTATAGTCCTTGTTTCAGGACTTTGGGAATCATCCTGCCGTGATGTCCCATCCATTCCTGAAACCATATCATATTATCATACAATTTGGTCTCACAATTCCATTTGTCCTTGTCCTTCTTTTCTGGACAGGCACACCTGGGGGCACAAGAAACTTTCATAGTTGGACAGAAACACAAACTATTACAGTTAGTATTCATTATGTCACATGAAGTCTTCCTAAATTCCATATTGAATATCAGAGTAGCATTTCTACAATCTGTTTCCCCCACATATATCTGTGGTAAACTGACAAAGCGGCCCTTTATCTTAGCTATATGGTTCACATACATAGGCCCCAAACATATAGTGGGCGGAGAGATTATACCAGTAATCTCTAAGTATATCCCTTGATCAGAAACAGCATTATGTGAGGTGTGTTCTACATCTATTTGAACATCATAGTTATAGTCTGTGAGATTCAAATCATTCATAGAGATTGGAACACCTATCAGAGGGATTCCCTTGTAGCTGGCGGGGATATGAGAGCATATCCAACAGTCAGTAGTATTCAGCTGCTTGGCAGTCTGTTGATGTAGTTGCCAAATGGAATTTGTATGTTTTCCTCCTTTCACCTGCGCACAAAAACATAGAATACAAAGAAACAGGCAAGGCATTGCATGCATTGTGATAGTCTACTGATCCACGTTACTCTCACAACTGGTTGGATTTACAACCGTGGGGCTGCTCTCCTGTTCGTGACTGTCTGTCTTCAGAACCTTTTTGCAGTGACTTGCATGGACCCAGACTGGTCTCCCGTTCAGCTTGACGGCAGTGGGTGTGGTCAGTTGCACCTGATATGGACCGTCAAACCTTGGCTCCAGGGTCTTTCTTACGTGCCTCTTCAGGACTACCCAATCTCCAGGAACCAGAGAATGTGTACCTTCAAGAGAATTAGGATCTGGTATAGAAGAGAAAACACGTGAATGCACCTTTGACAGATGTTCATGCAATTCCACCAAATAAGAAGTCAGGGTAGAATAGTCTGCTTGCAGCTGCTGTGGAAAATATAACCCTGTCCTTGGTGCAGAACCAAACAAAATTTCAAACGGACTAAGCTTTTCTTGTCCCGTAGGAGTAGTGCGGATGGCATATAATACTACTGGTAAAGCTTCTACCCAGTTCATAGAACTGTGTGAGTCTAAATACTTTTGCAATTTTAATTTAATTGTCCCATTAAGTCTTTCCACCTTTCCGCTGCTTTCCGGGTGATAGGGAGTGTGCAGGGCTTGTGTGATCCCTAGGGTCTTCAGTATGTGTCCCATTATCTCCCCAGTGAAGTGGGTACCTCTGTCTGACTCTATCACCTCTGGAATCCCATATCTGCAGACTACCTCTGACAATATTTTCTTAGCAGTATTTTTGGCTGTAGCCGTAGTTACTGGCCAGGCTTCTGGCCAGCCTGAGAACACATCAATGGCTACAAGGACATACTCATATGTGCTCACCTTGGGTAGCTGTATGTAATCCACCTGCACTCTTTGAAACGGGTACAAGGGTTTGGGAGTGTGTTTCTTGGGGGTCTTTACAAACCTCCCAGGGTTATGTCTGGCACATGTAAGACAACCCTGAACAAACTTTTCAAAGAGGGTCTGAATTCCAGGTGCAAACCAATGTTCTAACACTAGTGCGCTCATAGCTCCTTTCGACAAATGAGTAGGGCCATGTGCTAAATTGGCCATCATCGGATACAAACTCCGAGGCAAACATGTTCTGCCATTTACCTGCCAGAGCTCTCCTGTCTTCGTAGCCCCCGCCTCCATCCATACCTTTTTGTCTTGAGGCGTTATCTGGGCCTGTAATTCCTGCAAGAGCGACAAATCTGGCATAGTTGGAAAAAACAATGTCAGGAGCGGCAGACCGGCTGCTTGTTTGGCTGCTTGGTCTGCTTGAGCATTTCCCACAGCTAGCGGATCATCTTGCTTCACATGGGCTGGCACTTTAACAATGGCTACCTCTGTGGGCAGCTCTAGGGCCTCTATGAGGCTCTGTACTGCTTCTGAATTTTTGATTGGTTTGCCCGATGAAGTCAGAAATCCCCTAGTTTTCCAGATAACACCAAAGTCATGTGCTACCCCGAAAGCATACCTGGAATCAGTGTAACAATTTATTCTCAGTCCCTTACCCATTGTACATGCGTCAGTGAGTGCCTTCAACTCCGCCTCCTGTGCAGACGCACAAGATGGGAGTGGGTTTTGTATGATTACCTTACCATCCTGGATTACCGCATACCCGGTGACAAAGTGTCCTTGTTCGTCATTCCACCATCTGGAGCCATCTACAAAATACTCAGCATCAGGACTAGTTAATGGTGTTTCAGTAACATTTGGTAACCCTTTTGTTTCTGCAATCATCAATTCATGACAGTTATGATTTGCAACTGGATCAGACATTTCTACTCCTCCCACTCCCCCCTCCTCTTCTAAATCCACTGGCATCAAAGTAGCTGGATTTAGAACAGTACATCGCTGCAAGGTAATGTGGGGACTGAGTAGTGTCATCTCATATTTTGTGATTCTGGCTTGAGACAAATGTTTCAGTTTGGTGGAGTGTAGTAATTCAGCAACTGAATGTGGTGCTTGTAAGGTAAGAGGGTGTTGTAGTACCAAGTCTTCCGTCTTTAGCACCAATTCAGAGGCTGCAGCGACAGCTCTGAAACATGTGGGTAGTGCTCTGGCAATACAGTCCAAACTGGCAGAATAGTATGCTATGGGCCGCATACGGTCCCCGTGTTTCTGCGTCAGTACACCTGAGGCAAATCCCCCTTGCTCGTGACAATACAATGTGAAGTTTTGTTTGTAATTGGGGATGCCCAATGCTGGTGTTGTGGTGAGAGTGAGTTTTAATGCATGAAATGCACTCACAGCTTCTGATGTTAGTTCAAAGGTCTCTGCTTTGAGGCAGTCATATAGTGGCTGCATCATCTGAGAGCAATCCTTAATCCAGGGGCGACAGTAACTGACAAGTCCAATAAAGGCACGCAGAGCCCTTGGAGTACTTGGCAGGGGGTGCTGCTGTATAGCAGTAACCCTCTCAGTTGTGAGGTGTTTGGTACCTGGAGAAATACAGTGACCTAGGAAAATCACAGTAGATTTACAAAGTTGCAGCTTCTCCTTGGAGGCTTTACAACCATTTTCAGCAAGGAAAATAAGCAAAGATAAAGTCTCTTCATTACACTGTTCAGAGCTGTGACAACAAAGCAACAGATCATCAATATATTGTAAAAGAACAGTGTCCGGATAGGCAGGCTGCCAGGACTGCAACACAGAGTGTAAAGCAGTGGAGAAAATATCAGGGGAATTGGCAGCCCCTTGTGGTAAAACGACCCATGCATATTGCTTGTGACGGAAAGTGAAAGCAAAATAGGGCCAGCATTCTTCATCTAAAGGAACAGAGAAGAAAGCATTTGCAAGATCAATGACAGAAAAAGATGTGGCATCTATGGGCACTTGGTTTAACAGCGTGTGTGGATTGGGCACTTGTGGTGTATTTATGACAGTTACAGCATTCACTGCCCTTAAATCATGTACCATACGATAGACTGGAGGCTGACCCTTCACAGTCTGTTTCTTCTTTACGGGAAATAGGGGTGTATTAAAGGGGCTTTTTATAGGGATTATTAGCCCTTTCCCCAAAAGATCTTTCAGATCATTTGCAATAGCATCCTCCTGTGAAGAATTTAGTGGGTACTGACGTACACATGGCGGCTTAATGCCAGGTTTCAGCTGCACAACCACCGGAGTTACTGGTAGCCTGCCTACATCTGTCTTGGAAGTCGCCCACAAATGTGATGGGACTTCAGACAGCCAATCTGGGGGTGTAATCTTAGAGGTAGAGGAGGCACTAAGTGTCATTAAGGACATAAGTGCACACAGAGTCTCTTCAGGCACAGGGGCTGTAATTTGGGGTTTTCCTGAAGAGAAATCCACAGATGCCCTCATAGCACTGAGTACGTCAGTCCCCAACAAATTGTATGGACTATCTGAGCTTACCAACACACGCGTGACAATAGATAAGGCATCATGAATGTTAAGTTTAACAGGCTTTGTTAGTGGAAGTTTAACAGTTGTTCCCTCAACCCCTTGACAGTAGATATAATCTGAGGAGATAAGCTCTTCAGGCACATATTTTTCTTGTATTAGGGTATGGGCTGCTCCTGTGTCTACCAAAAATTCAATTGAATTCCCCGTGTCCTCACATGTGGATGTGATGATTAGTTGTGGACCTGGGGTTGCGTCAAGGGGGTAGCTAACGTTGAGGGAACTCACAGGATTGCCGTCACTTCATTGAGAGGTCCGGGCAATAGCCTGACCTCTCCGGGGACATTTGACTGAGTAATGCCCTTTTTTCCCACAATTCCAGCATGTTACTTGGTCCCAGTTACGTGGAGACTGATCCCCACCTGGTACCCTTTCCTGAAACCTGCCCTTAGGTTTAAAGGGTTGGTTAGTCATTATTGGCTTCTTTTTATTTTGTAAGTCTAGCTCAGCTCCTTTTGCTATGGCCACTAGGTCAGGGAACTGGCAGGTCCGCCAATCAGGGCGAGCCTTCTTTACAGCATCCTGTATAGGTGCTTTTAATCCAGACATAAATGTATGTTTTAGTAGTCTCATGTCCTTACTGTCTCCTGTCTCATACCCATAGTCAAGCCAGAGCTGTTCTAAAGCTGTGGCATAGTCAGCTACAGTCTGCCTAGCGTCTTGTGTTTGCATCATAAAAGTGTCAGTCTGATTGTCCTGTTGCTCTTTTACCCAGGGTTTAAGGGCCATGATAAATTCCTGGCCTGACTGGTCTGTGGCCTTACCCACAGGGACAGTACCAGGGGCCTTTGCCATCATTTGATTCTTAAGTACTTCCCCTCCTTTAGTCTCTAAAAGACTCTCCAGATCCGCCCAAGTGGCTTTATATGCGGTCTGGATACTTTCCAATTTACGAAGGAAAGTACTGGGGACAGTACGGGGGTCTGGCAAAGTGTTACACATAGCCAGTAACTCACTAGGAGTCCATGGCCTATAAACCTCATAATCATGTGTTTCCAGTTGCCCAGCTTTTACTGTGGGGAGGGTTTTATTGACTAATGGGTATAAGCCTACACGAGAGTGTGGCTTGGGCCTCCCACAGGCTGAGCATCTCTCTCTTGAGTCTGGGTTCTGTTGTCCACAATTAGGACAAGTCCACCCCTCCGGGCTTTTATATGGAGGTGGTGCTGTTGGAGTGAGAGATTTTTGTGGTTTATGGGGGATAATACACCGTACTTCAGAAGGGATGTTTAATTCTTTTGTTGGCAATTTAATTTCATCCCATATTTCATACATAGTCCCTTTGTAAGTGTCTTTTGCCTTATGGGCAGTCAAAGTCATTCCCTGGGCTACATCATACCACATTGTGGCCTGGTCATATTTGTTATGGTCTTCCAACCACCCCTTAAAATTAGTGAGAAATTTCTGCCATACTGGTTCATCCAATGTTCCATTCACACCTGCTCCCAATTTCTTTAGCATTTGTCTACAGTCTTTGGTTGCTTCAGTGCCCTTTGCATATTGCATAATATCAATTGCAGAGACCCATTTCTCTGCTCCCTTCTCAGAGGAACGCTTACTCTGTGTAGCCCCCATCCCGTGGGTGGCTCCTTGTAATTCACTATCCAGGGACGCGCACACCTGGTGAATTACAACAGTGCTGTGGACACACTTCCGAGGCAGCACTATCAGTAGTGCCGTGGACACACTTCCGAGGCGGCACTACTAGTGGTGCCGTGGACACACTTCCGAGGCGGCACCACTTTTTCTACTACCAGTGGTGCTGTGGGCACACTTCCGAGGCAGCACTGATCCACTGGTCTGGCAATACTACAATATAGTCTTGCCCTCACACAGAGTAATTCACACGTCCTCTCTGGGGTTACTCGCTGGAAACCCCTTAAACCCCTCTACGTTCTTTCTATGGCACAGGAAGCAAACAAATACTGCAATCCAAATGATTATAACTGCAACCACCCAATCCAAACTGGTATCATAATACCCACGCATGTATACACTGTACAGCACAGGAATTGGCAACAATGCAGTAATTCTTCCTCACACAATATCAGCAGGCACTCAGTACATGTGAAACCACACAGTATGACATAACATTGAAACAACCCCTGACCTCAGGCGCCTTCTCAGGTACCAACAAGGAACTGCAGGGCCCCTATCCAATCTTACTGGACAGCTTTTACACTGCCACTTCTCACAGCCTCCTCCAGGATAGGTCTGTCAACCCTTTCTCCACCAGAACCAGAGGCCTCCAGAGTCAGGGACCGGACAAGCCAGTCAGCGAGCTCTAGACTTTCAGCTTGGCTCAGGGGGAGCAGGGCCAGACCCCTCCAAGATTTGGCTTATCTCAGCCACTCACACGTTCGTACATTCATACGCCTAAAGACAGTTTTTGCACATATAGGGGAAATAATTCATTCACCAGAACACGGTACAGGCACCACGTTCACACACCACACTGCAGAACAGCGAGCAGAGCTCAGGAGACAGGTAGTAACACAATGGGTTACTTACCGCGGTCTTCCTGGGTCCTGGTCTCCGTATCGTGATCTGCAGCTAGGAGTGTTGTTGTAGTGTCCGCAATTCTCCACCAGAAAATGTTGTGGCAGGCCAAGGGTCAGCCACGTGATGATCGTTGCCTCGTGTTCAGGTGAATGACGTCGACGGAGGAAAATGACAGAAGTCTGAGTTTAGTTCAAAACCTTGTCAGGACCCTAACATTATGTGTCCTGCATCCTTTATTTATACACAGTTCAAAAGGGTGTAACCCCTCAAAGTAAAACATGATTGGTTTACAGACATTTCAAGTTTCAACTTTTACAAAAATGTGTTAACTAATGAGTTTAGATTTTTTAACAAGAGATGCATATTTTTGGTTAGTAGTACGTACAAATCTTATCTTATCTTAACACACACAGTTCACTTCTATTGGTTTTTTAGCTTATGCTTGTTCTTTTCCAAATGTCACCACATTGTATCACGTATACAGAGAAAATGAAAACATCTTATGAATTTTATATCCACTTTCAGAAAAGCTGGATAATTTCCTTAACAACAGTGTACCCGGGACAGGGCATCCGCATTTCCCTGTAACCGGCCTGCCCTTCGTTTCACCGAAAACGTAAAGTTTTGCAGGGAGAGAAACCATCGGGTGACCCGGGCATTTCTATCCTTGGCCTGGCACATCCACTTGAGAGGGGAGTGGTCTGTCACCAGGCAGAATTTTCTCCCCAATAAATAATAGCAGAGAGATTTTAGTGCCCACAGGATAGCCAGGCACTCTCTCTCCATTATACTATACCGCGTCTCGGCTGGGGTGAGCTTACGGCTGAGGAATACAACGGGATGCTCCTCCTATTGACTTCCTGAGACAGTGAGACAGTACAGCACCGAGGCCGACTTCGGAGGCATCGGTCTGTACTATAAACTCTCTTTTGAAGTCACCAAAACCGGGGACTCCATAGCTGAGTAATTACATCTAACTAGGTCATTGCAATTTATGTATTTGCTTCTACATTTTATATGATGTCTAATTTGTGTTGTGTGTATTTCTACCAATAAAATGTAATTACATTATATGTGTGTTTTTGGTTATCTGGGTAACGTACTCAATGACACTTTTATGTGAAGTGGGTTGTTGTTCCCACGCCTCACTGGCCACGTTGAAGATACCGCGAGGGTGTCTGCCATACAGCAGTTCGAAGGGCGAGAACCCAGTAGAGGCCTGGGGTAACTCTCGCACTGCGAACATGAGATAGGGCAGAAGAAGGTCCCAGTCCTTCCCATCTTTAGACACTACCTTTTTCAACATATTTTTTCATGTTTGGTTAAACCGTTCTACCAGACCGTCCGTAGTTGTTTTATGTGCAGCAACTTACAGAGTTCCCCCATCTCCTTGGACATAAAAGGGGTCCCTTGGTCGGTCAGAACCTCTTTAGGTAGTCCTACTCGGGAAAACATCTCCATTAACTCCTTAGCTATGAGTTTGGCCAAGGTATGTCGCAGTGGCACAGCCTCAGGTTACGGAGTGGCGTAGTCTAGAATGAATAAGATGTGTTAATGCCCTCTGGCGGACTTAAGTACTGGGCCTATGAGGTCCATAGCTATTTGGTCAAACGGTACTTCAATAATCGAGTGAGGTACTAGGGGACTACAGAAATGTGGCTGGGGGCTAGTTATATGGCAGGTCGGGCAAGACTTACAAAACTCTTCCACTTCTTTGAATATGCTGGGCCAGTAAAACTGCTGTAGAATACGATCCTAAGTTTTCTGCAGCCCCAGGTGACCCCCGAGAACATTTTAGTGGGCTATATCTAACACAAGCTTGCGATAAGCCTTGGGGACTGATAGGAATCTCAACGTCCCACTTGGTACCCCTGGCACCAAACTTCTAGTATCGGTTTGGTTTGAATCCTTTTCTGACGTCAGGAGAGCGCTTCACTCAGTAGGTAACAAAAGACACAACAGTGATGTACTGAATGAACACTCTGAGGTTTATTTTTAATGCATACAGGTTATATAGAGGGGGCTTTACCCCCTTATTAGCATATCATCGTAAGTTATGTATTCAACCTATCATATTAACACGTTTTATTCTACAGACAGAAAAAAAGAAACAAAAACGGAACTTCCATATTAGGAATATTGTCCGGGAGTAGTGCCAACTGCCAAAGAGATAAGATTCAGGGTTACAGAGAATAGAAACTTTACAGCAATTAGTTTCACAGCAATCAGAGTTAGTTCCTAACAGAGAAACAAAACTTCAGCAAAAAGCAGATGGTTTTGACATAAAAAAGAACATGGATTCCTTTCAAATCCCCTCTTAGAACCTTTAGTGTATCACACTACATGGTTCTTTCCTTTCTTGTCCTTTTTCTCTCTATATGATATTAGGTAATTCTTATACCCATCTGGGCTTCGATCTTCCTGGGGTAGAGTAGTCTGATATAATGACATATTAGAGAGCCCTTTTTCTAGCATTCGTCTCAAGGAATAACACATAATGCTACTACACCTACAATTACTATTAGTATGACAATCCCTAGTTGCATGAGACCTTGTTTCCATCTTGTGAACCACCCAAAGTATTGATCCCATGGATTATTTATACCTGAGTTCTTTTTCAGTTCTATTGACAGATCTTCAAGCTTTTTTATAGCTATTGTGACCTTACCAGTGGGGCCAGTATTGTTTAGTATGTATGTGCAACAGGAGGTCGGATCAGTCAATATTCGGCACACTCCACCTGCTTGTAGTTCTGCTTGTAGTTCTTCTTATAGTCTGCTTGTAGTTCTTCTGCTACCCCTCGTAATGCATCTCTGGTATAGTTTACAAACCTTTGCTGATTGTAGTATATGTAATTTATCCAATCCACATTTTTATTCACAGTAATGATGGGAAATATTGATTCAAATCCGGCGGCTACTTGATCTCTAGCTTTGAACTCATCTGGGACCCCTCTTGGAACACCTATTGCATCTATATACACATGGGGATCAAAACTTGAAAGGGGGCTGCTTCTTTTGTTTATCTTTAGCACCCCTTTTTCTATAATATCTGATTCAGTAAAAATGTGCATGTTCATTAAAACTTTGGCAAGAGTACATTCACCTTTCCAGGCACCTTCCAATCTGGATCTTATTTTTCCATCTCCACAGATCCAGTACACATCTCCTATGGAGTACACTTGGTTCTGAGTGAGGGATATGTTCAGATTGCTGTATTTGTGACAATAACCTTTGGTGAAATTCTGTACATTCCTCCCATGTGTACTCCCTTTGTAACATGTGTAGTTACCTGGATATACCTGGATACCTGCCCCATGGCGAGGATTTTTTAACAACAGAGGGTATTTTGATTTCCATTCTGTACATACACTGTGGTTATAAGACATATTAACAAAAAGAGTCAAAAAACATTCTTCAATACTTTCTGGTAACACTAGGGGTACGGTACCTAGGTGTGGCTTGGCAGCACCGTATATGTAACAGTTACTTTTATTCACAGAGGCTGCACTATACTTCATCCACTCCAGCCACAAATTAACATCAGAGAAACCCGTCTCCATGGCCAAAGTATCCTCATATGTGGGATCAGATATGGCCATTAGTTTTTTTAAAGAAACTATATGTGGGGCTAGTGGGTTTTTGGTGACACCTGTGATGGGTTGGTATTCCTTAGACTTATACATATCTCTAAGTCTGAACATTTGTGTTACCCGGGAAGTCTCAGCTCCCCACATTTTATGGAAGTACCATCCCAGTACATAATCTCCTTCATCATATTTACCAGGGTTTTCTATTGTCAATACAATTTTCATTTCCGCTGACCTTTTTTTGCAATAATTCAATGAGGAGGTGTCCACATAACACGTCCCTCTCTCAAGGAGTGTCATTCTTGTCAAAAGGGACTTAGAATTTTTTTTTTCTCCTTTTGAGGGCGCTTTCTGGTTTATATCCCCATTCTGTCCCTGTATTCCATCCCACTGATCCCCAGTATGCACAACCTTTTCCCCAGTATGAGTCTGTTACACATATATAGGCCTGTCCTTCTACATAGTTGTTGGAACAGTAGTTATAATATCAACATGTTTTCAATATATCACAAAGACAAAAGGTGTAGGTAGCTACGAGAGTGTTAGATGAATTATACCAAAAGGTGATTACGCCGCCCTTGCTAGTTGCGGCTACTTCTCCCATACTGCTAATTGGTAAAATCAACAAGATTATTGAAGCAATCTTAGTCAGTACATTCAACCATTTTCCAGAAAAGAGTGAGGAGCTCATCATGTTGGAGGTCAGGGCTGTCTGCCCCCGTTAGTACCTCTGGGCCTTGTTGGAGGTCAGGGCTGTCTGCCCCCGTTAGTACCTCTTGTCCTTCTTCAAGGCCAAGGCTGTCTGCCTCCATTCCTGCCTCCTCTCTTGCTCTCACAAGCTTCACTCGAGTGGCGTGGATCCAAGTTGGAGACTGTTCAGTCAGCACGGCTGTTCTGGTCACTGCAACCACGGTAGTGGGTGGGCCATATGCAAAGTCACCTTGGGATTTTACTTTCTTCAGTGTTTTGATCACTACCTCATCCCCCACCCTGTATGGGTGGGTGGGTTCCTGTGGAAGAGATGGAGACTTACAAGCAACTTTTTCCTCAGTTTTATTAAGTACCTGTATCAATTTGGTGACATATTCTTCCCTTATAAAATCAAGGTCTCCTTCCTGCACTATTGTTGGGCGGGTGGGGAAAGGCCTTCCTATGAGTATCTGTAAGGATTCTCAATGCTGTTATATCCTACCCCCTCTTTGCAGACTAATCCTGTCTTAGGATTTTTTTGCAATACTGGATAACACCAGTCTTGCTGTTCCTGTTCAGTGGCATATCTTTGAAGATCATTAAGCATTTGTGACATCTCAGCGGTTGGAGGTGCCAAACATGGCATCTCCCAATGGTTACACAAACCTGTGGGGTTGCATTTGGCCACTCGTTTCGCCACCTTATCTGCCAGCGCATTGCCCTGTGAGACATGATCCTTACCATCTGCTGCCGTGAATCCTCTCCTCTGTCAAATCATACCATGGTCCCACACTACCCCATGTGCGTATCTACTATCAGTATAAATGGTGACAGGTCTGCCAGCATGTAGAATACATATCCTAGTGAGTGCAATGAGCTCAGCTGCCTGCTGTGTTGAGTGTGGATGCCCTTGAGTAGGCCTACAACATCATGTGTAGTGTGCAAAAATGGTGTAACGTCACATTGTGAAAGGAGTTGCCAACTCTACCATCATAGCACAGGCTGCAAGAGAACACAGACATGCCGGCATCCCTTGAACAGGGGTGGGCATTACCTTTGAGAAAAATACACAAGGACGCAACTTTCCTCCGTGTTCTTGTGTCAGTACACCCGCCATGGTGTTACAATTTTGTCATGCAAACATGTGGAAGGGCAGTTTGTAGTCAGGGAGGCTCAATCCTGCACTTGACATTAATGAACATTTCAGATAATCAAATGCATTGTACATTTCTGAAGACCATTTTATTAAATCAGGTTTGTCCTGCAGTGTTGCCTGCCTCAAGATATTGTCATAGTAGGAACAGTCTGGGATCCATTGTCTGCAGTAGTTCATCATTCCAAGGAAGGATAGCATTTCCTTCTTGGAGAGCGGGGGTGACCAGGCCCGCTACAGACTGAACTCTCCCTGGACTGATCCTTCTTTCTCCCTTTGTGAGGACAAACCCCAAGTATTCGACTTGCTGTTTACACCATTGCATTTTCCCTAATGACACTTTGTGTCCACATTCAAACAACCATTGTAACAGTGATATACCATCCTCAATGTTGGCCTCCACTGACATACTGCACAACAGTAAATCATCCACGTATTGCAACAACACGGAACCTTGGGGGGGGGTGCCATGGTTTTAAAGTCATTTGGAGGACAATGCTGAACACTACAGGTGAATCAGCATATCCCTGTGGCATTCTGCCCCAGGTCAGTTGACATCTGTCAAAGAAAAAAGCAAAAATTAGTCTGGTCTTCTTGTCAACTGGGACAGAAAAGAATGCATTTTTCAGATCTATCACACTGAACCAAACAGCGTCTGCTGGAATGGCAGATAGTAATTGAGTGATGTCAGGTACAATAGGGGCTTTAGGCACAATGATGTTGTTGATGGCCCTTAAATCCTGTACAAAGCGGGTAGCACCATCTGCCTTTGTCACTGGATTTACAGGCGTGCTGTAGGGTGAAATCACCTCTTCCAGGATTCCCTTTTTGTAGGAATTCTTTTATCATTGACCTAAGTCTATCGAGTTTCTCTTTTGGCAGTAGGTTTAAGTTCTGGGTGGTTCTGTATGTTTGAAAGAATCAGTGGCACTGGTGTAGAGATTGGAATGAGATCTGAGTGTACTCTTATGCCCTGATTTTTGGCTGACACTTGTAAGTCAAGCTTAATGAACAAATCTTTACTTAACACACTTGAGGTTGGACTGCTATCTACCATGAATCCTACTCTCAGTCATCTAAGTCCACCCCTTTTAGTCGGACGCTGTGGTTCCACCTTCTGTCTGTCATTAGTGTCCCAGCTGTCCATGAGGACAGAGCTCTGATGTGAAGCACAACACTTAACATGTAACACGTAACTTCAAACATTGAAACAAACAGATCTGACAATACAGACATAAACACACAAAAGGCCCATAAAAACTTTTCATTGACTTCAATAATAAAATTTTTTACAGCTTGATCAATGCTGTTGGCACCAATAAAAACCAAAAACTTCCAAGAAAAATAAAATAAAATTCTCAATGCGCATATTATATGAAAACAAATATCGTACTCCATACACATTCATATTCATTTTCATGTACTCATCTTCACAAAACAGCTCATAACCACGCCCTTACACATAAAAACTGAATTACACACACAGCTCTGCTGAAAGCATCCATTAGGGCTCTTTCACACTTTCAACTCCACTACAACTCAAAGCCACACCCATTCACATTCCACTGAATCATTTGTCTTCCATCCTAATCACACAATTGTCTTTGTTTCATCCCAAAACTTGCAGCACAGACAAACACAGCTTTCCGGGAAACAGATAGTCACACCACACCCAGAATTGCTGATGGTCTGTCGCTGTAAGACAATATACATGTTATAATCATACAGTCATTTTGTTAAACCCAAATCATTTTATATGCCAGGTGTTCTTAGTTAATGTTGTACATATATAATAATTCTTGTTAAAAGCTGGATTCTCACATTACACTGCTGGGGAAAGAAAATTATTGAACAATTTTTGTCTTCTATAATAATATTACACATATAACATCACTTACTCTGCAGGATTCCCTACCCCTTTGTATCATGTAATCCATATCCTAGGACGGGTCATGGTCAAAATGTGGCCATGCTTCTTTGTCTCCCAGACAAAGACCCTTTATCATGTACATGTAGTACGGGCTATTATCGCCGTCCCTGGGAAAAGGGGCTAGCAGCTTGCATGGACTCAGTCCATCCAGCTAAATTATCCACCCATGGGTTAACTAGGAAGTAATTTGTGGGACTACACTGTGCAACATAAACTTTGCATGTTTCTCCCGTCTCAGGTTTTGGATAATTTTGTTTTAGACCCTAGTGACCCCATTCCGTCTGATATTTTAATGATGCTACTTTCCTAGGACTGGCTGTACTGAAGCGTTAAGGATTCGACAAATTAATCCTGTCAACTAGGCAAAGGACTCAGGTCTGATCACAAAATATCAGAGAGTTTCATCAAACATATAATTTGCAGACCTCCGCAACACAGTAAAACAACAATGCAATGTCCTTAAAACTCTATGCAAATAGTGAACTTCAGTCCGTACACTTACCACCCGGACAACAGTATCCTTATATCAACTCTAATATTCTTATACTTTAAAACAACTTTAAAAGAGTCAAACCAAGCTCCATCCTTGTCTCCCTGAGACAATATTATCTAGTGCGCACTATATTTTCTCTGAGTGATCCACACGGCGGACTCCCGGAGTCCCCGGGTCACTCCCCCAGACTCCCGGAGTCTGTTCCCTGTATCCCTGATACAGTAATTATACTAGAAGTTGTAGGTTCTACTTACTAGATCGAGACGTGGTTCTCGGATCGGCCAGAGGACAATAACAGATGCCTTTCTTACCGAACACGAGGAAAACCTTCTTGATCCCGGACGAGCCCCCAAACTGATAGGAATCTCAACGTCCCGCTTGGTACCCCTGGCACCAAACTTCTAGTATCGGCTTGGTTTGAGTCCTTTTCTGACGTCAGGAGAGCGCTTCACTCAGTAGGTAACAAAAGACACAACAGTGATGTACTGAATGAACACTCTGAGGTTTATTTTTAATGCATACAGGTTATATAGAGGGGGCTTTACCCCCCTTATTAGCATATCATCGTAAGTTATGTATTCAACCTATCATATTAACACGTTTTATTCTACAGACAGAAAAAGAGAAACAAAAACGGAACTTCCATATTAGGAATATTGTCCGGGAGTAGTGCCAACTGCCAAAGAGATAAGATTCAGGGTTACAGAGAATAGAAACTTTACAGCAATTAGTTTCACAGCAATCAGAGTTAGTTCCTAACAGAGAAACAAAACTTCAGCAAAAAGCAGAATTGGTTTTGACATAAAAAAGAACATGGATTCCTTTCAGGGACCACCAACTGCTCAATAGGATCACCCTGTAGTTGGTTTACCCTATACAACACATCCTGATGAACCACAAAACAGGGAAACACTGACTCTGCCCCAGGTTGTTGTGGTTCACCATCTACTATTTACATATTTTCCCAGGCGCGGGATAGGGTTGGGTCCCGACGTTCGGCGGTACCAAAATTATCCCCGGAGACATTGAGGTCTGCTAATTCAGGACCCGGCGGCAAGTCCTCCATGTCTACCACCATCACACTTAGCGGGGTTGTCTCCCCCTCTTCCACCGAAGTGGTGGTCACCCCTACTGCTGGCCCTTCGGTCTCAGGTTCCCAGGGTTCTGGTCTCCCCCCTGAGCCGGGCCACTCTGCTAGGGTTACCCCTGTCTCATAGGTATCAGTCACTCTCATAGCAGGCCACAGTGTCGGGAAGCCCGGGAAGTCTCTCATTATCATAAGTTCATAATGTAGATTTGTGGCGACAGCCACCTCGTGGATCTTTTTACCGGCCTCCATGGTTAGAGACACCAGCGCAGTGGGGTAGTCTTTTAAGTCTCTGTGGATGCACATCACCCCGACTTTCCGGCCAGTAAACTCAGTGGACCGCACCAGGGTAGCCCTTACTAGGGTCACCAGACTCCCTGAGTCCAGCCGAGCTTCCGCCGGAGTGTCTTCCACTTCCACCTGGTACAAGTGATCTAGAGACACTGGGGTACCTGTTGCACACAGCCTCCTGGCATATAGCGACTGACTGTAGCCATAGTTAGTGTCCATGTGCTCAACCCGATGGGTACAGACAGCCCTTACATGGCCAGGCTCCTGACACCGCCAGCAGACTATCGGAGCCAGGTCCGCCGTGGGTACATCCCGGGCGGGTTTTATCGGCTCAAATCTCCGGGCCTGGGGTGGAGATTTCCGGGTATTGCCGACCCCCCTCCCGACAGAACCCTCCTTTAGATTCCTGGTAGCTTCATCGCGTTCCACCAGGTCCACCATCTCAAGGGCATTGCCAGGAGACAACTGACTGATCCAGTGCTGGAGAGGGTATGGCAAAGCCCTCCAGAACATATTGGCTATCCAGCATAGCCGGGGGACTCAGCACATCAGGCTGTAGCCACTTTTGCAAGAGGTGGAGTAAGTCATAATACTGGGTCCTCGCAGGCTCAGCCGGCTTAAACCCCCACTGATGCACGCCCTGGGCCTGGACCAACACATTCCCCCCCAGTCTTGCCAAAATCTCACCCTTTACTTTTTGGTAGTCGGCCGCTTGATCGTCCGGCAAGACAAAATACACCCGCTGGGAATCGGATGCCAGGAATGGAACGACGACCTCAGCCCACTGGTCACGGGGTAGCTTTTCCCTGATGGCCACTTTCTCGTATATCGCCAGGTAGGTTTCAATGTCGTCTGCGGGGGTCATCTTAGACTGCGGTGGTCCAGGCATCGTGGACGCTCGGGGTTGCTCCTGCTGTCTGCAAAGCCATCATGTATTGTCGCAGCAACTGGTTAGAATCCTGCTGCTGCTTATTAGCCTTGCATTGCTGCAGTTTTGTCTCTCGCTGCTGCAGATTAGCCTCCATGAGGACCTTCACAACAGCCTCCATTTTGTCATGGTGCACTGGTTATAATACAGCTGGTTTAATGTACAACATACAACCGTGCCTGAAAAATGCAGAAACCAAAAATATCAGCGATCACGCCAGCCTCACTGCTGATGCATGCATCCTCCACCAATTGTGGTGACTCGCTCTAGTAGACAGGATTAGCAGATGCAGTATAGAGGCAACAACAAGCTCTTTGGATCAACCAGTTCAGTGTTTTATTCACACTTAGGCAAGTGACAAAACAAGCAGTCATATTCAAACAAAAAGTCACCTTGCGGTGTTGGTAGTAATTCACACTATGCGGCAATTCTGCCTCAAAGAGTCCTTGCTCATAGCAGCACCAACCTGTTTTCACGCCAAACAGGTAGCAAGCCTTCATCTAGACACAAGGCTCCCAGATCCCAACACAAAGACATGGCTTCTGAGCCCAGCTACCTATTAAGGATAACCAGGTGCTGCCAAAACCCTGACCGGCACTTAAAATCCCGTCCAGTATTTGACCTCACCTGGCTATAAATCAGCCCAGCAGCACATGCTGGGAGGAAAATACCTGTTTTTCCAGACCAAATCTCTCACTGTGTCACAAAATGTAGCCATGGACATCCGCATATTTAGTTATCATATTGTGCAGGATGTTTTGTATTTTTTTCTGTGATTTTTAAGATATATTCACAAATGAATAATAAAGGAAAGACACAACATAGATTCATAAGAATAGATGCCAGAATCATAAGAATTGTCATTGAATATGAGTAGTTACTAAAACAGACCTGTCAGGAGAGGTTATGGGTCCTTTTTAAGATCAGAACAGGTTTATCTTGGTACTGTGAGCCACGGAATTACTAAGTTTAACAAGATCCTTTTTGACCAAATCTTGTAAGCAACCTCGTTCTGGAAATTCAGAATGAATTGTGTGTGAAGAATATTATACACTGAGCAAAAATATAAACGCAACACTTTTGGTTTTGCTCCCATTTTGCATGAGCTGAACTCAAAGATCTGAAACAATTTCTACATACACAAAAGACCCATTACTCTCAAATATTGTTCACAAATCTGTCTAAATCTGTGTTAGTGAGCACTTCTCCTTTGCCCAGATAATCTACCCTACCTCACAGGTGTGGCATATCAAGGTGCTGATTAGACAGCATGAATATTGCACAGGTGTGCCTTAGACTTCCCACAATAAAAGGGCACTCTGAAATGTGCACAGTTTTGCCTTACTGGGGGGGTCAGAAAACCAGTCAGTATCTGATGTGGCCACCATTTGCCTCACGCAGTGCAACACATCTCCGTCATCAAGAGTTGATCAGGTTGTTGATTGTGGCCTGTGGAATGTTGGTCCACTCCTCTTCAATAGCTGTGCGAAGTTGCAGAATATTGGCAGGAACTGGAACACGCTGTCGTATACACCGATCCAGAGCATCCCAAACATGCTCAATGGGTGACCAGTGAGTATGCTGGCCATGCAAGAACTGGGATATTTTCAGCTTCCAGGAATTGTGTACAGATCCTTGCAATATGGGGCTGTGCATTATCATGCTGCAACATGAGGTGATGGTAGTGGATGAATGGCACAACAATGGGCCTCGGGATCTCATCACGGTATCTCTGTACATTCAAAATGCCATCAATAAAATGCACCTATTTTCGTTGTCCATAACATACACCTGCACATACCATAACCCCACCGCCACCATGGGCCACTCGATGCACAACGCTGACGTCAGCAAACCGCTCACCCACACGACGCCACACACACTGTCTGCCATCTGCCCTGAACAGTGAAAAACGAGACTCATCTGTGAACAGAACTTCTCTCCAACGTGCCAGATGTCATCGAACGTGAGCATTTGTCCACTCAAGATGAACTGCAGTCAGGTCCAGAACCCGATGAGGACGACGAGAATGCAGATGAGCTTCCCTGAGACGGTTTCTGTGCAGAAATTCTTTGGTTAGGCAAACTGATTGTTGCTGCTGCTGTTCGGGTGGCTGGTCTCAGACGATCATGGAGGTGAACATGCTGGATGTGGAGGTCCTGGGCTGGTGTGGTTACACCTGGTCTGCAGTTGTGAGGCCGGTTGGATGTACTGCCAAATTCTCTGAAACGCCTTTTGAGATGGCTTATGGTAGAGAGATAAACATTCATTGCATGGGCAACAGCTCTGGTAGACATTCCTGCAGTCAGCATGCCAATTGCACGCTCCCTCAAACGTTGCGACATCTGTGGCATTGTGCTGTGTGATCAAACTGCACATTTCAGAGTGGACTTTTATTGTGGGCAGTCTAAGGCACACCTGCGCAATATTCATCCTGTCTAATCACCTTGATATGCCACACCTGTGAGGTGGGATGAATTATCTCGGCAAAGGAGAAGTGCTTACTAACACAGATTTAGACAGATTTGAGAACAATATTTGAGAGTAATGGGTCTTTTGTGTATGTAGAAAATATTTCAGCTCATGCAAAATCGGAGCAAAACCGAAAGTGTTGCATTTATATTTTTGCTTAGTGTATGTAGAGTAATATCAGATGTTTCACAAACATTTCTTAAAAGTGCGCTTTCTATATTCAACTGATCATACTTGATGGTAAGTTTGCATTGAACATTTTATATACTGACACAGCGTAGTACATTGCTTTCATAATGCACCAGGCATGGATAACTTGTGCGCTGTTCTATATACTTTCTATCAGAATGGTGCACAAGTTTATATTGTAGTCGTGCTATGGTCCATTATTAATAGTGCAGTGGAGATAACACCTGCCAAATCTGAATTTGGTCACCTTTTTTTTGTTAAGGGCCTCTTTAACTGAAGCTGCATGTTTTGACCAGATCATGGCCACTGCATTTCCAGCCCACATGATCATACTTCAATATCACTTGTTCCACTTCTTCTTTGGTGGATATGTTATCAGGGGCATCATCCACTTGTCTGCTTTTTTTGTTTTGTCTGAACTTCAGATCCTGCATACGCCTTATGGATATATTACTAAAGATGATTACATTTTATACGTCATCATTAGAGTTATGCTGTGTAGCTGGCCAGCTAAGACCTGTCCTAGGTTGCTAATATAGCTTGTATGTTTATGCAGCTGGACCTGCCAATAGCCTTAATACAGTTCCTATGTGTCATGGTCTTACCTTCTTGCTGTTCTCCTTCGTTTGACATGTGCTGGCGGCCATCTTGGTTTCTGGGTTTCTTGTAGCCTTCCACCCTGCGGCTCCTCCTTCCCACTGGGAGGAGCTGGATGCCTAGCTCATATATATAGGAGGTCTGTGGCTTCAGTTCCTTGCTTGGTCCTCTTGTGTTCACATGCTTCTAAGACTGCTGCTGCTTCTGGTTCCTGATCCTGGCTTCGTCTGACTACCCTGCTGGTTCCTGATCCTGGCTTCGTCTGACTACCCTGCTGGTTCCTGATCCTGGCTTCGTCTGACTACCCTGCTGGTTCCTGATCTTGGCTTCGTCTGACTACCCTTCTGGTTCCTGACCTCTGGCTTCGCAAAGACTCTGCTCGGTTTCACCATCCGTTTGGACTTTTGCTTTACAGCTTTATTTTCAATAAAGCCTTCTTATTTTCTCTTATCTCTTGTTGTACGTCTGGTTCATGGTTCCGTGACATTAGAACCAAGCCATGAATTCTGACGGTACAGGGCCATCCTCGCTACCCACGCTGGTTGCCAGACTTGATCAGCAGGATCACCTGTTGGGTCGGTTCGCTGTGGCGTTGCAAACCCTGCTTGAACGCACGGCTCATTTCGCTCCCGTTGCCGATGGGTCGGTTGTCGCTCCTGGGCTCGCTCCTACTGCCGCTCCGGTTGTTGCGCCAGAGTCTACCCCGACACCTGTTGTTGCGCCTGCGGTGTTTCGGGGTATGACCGGTTCTGCCCCTCTTCCACAGCGCTTTGGGGGAGAGCCAACTCAGTGCCGAGGTTTCCTTAACCAGGTGGGCATTTATTTCGAGTTGCTGCCACATGCCTTTCCTACTGAGAGATCAAAGGTGGGCTTCTTGATCTCGCTGCTCTCGGACAAGGCCTTGGCCTGGGCCAGCCCTTTATGGGAGAACAACAATCCGGTGGTTGCCGAGTTTTCCGGTTTTGTTGCTTCTCTTCGGAAGGTATTCGATGTGCCGGCTCGTGCTGCCTCTGCTGCGAAGCTCCTTATGTCCATCAGACAGGGTTCACGATCCGTAGCTGAATACGCCATTGAGTTTCGTACCCTGGCAGCAGAGGTGGGCTGGAATAATGAGGCTCTGGTCGCTGCTTTCTCTCATGGTCTCTCGGATGCCTTGGAGGATGAGGTTGCAGCTAAGGACCTACCAGTTGAGCTCGAGTCTCTTATTTCTTTCCTGAATTTGATTGATACCAGACTCAGGGAGAGACCTTCCTTTAAGGAGAACCTGCGGAGGTCTTCTAACAGATTGGTGCCTACGTTTGCTGTCCCACCCGTGCCTCCCTCTCCTCCCACGCCTCCTGGGGATGACTTGTCTGGGGGTGAACCCATGCAGCTGGGGTTTGCTCGCCTGTCCGAGGGGGAGAGGGCACTCCGGAGACGCGAGGCCCGATGCATGTACTGTGGTCTCGGTGGGCATTTTCGGTTGGCATGTCCGAACCCTCCGGGAAAACGCTCGTACCTGAGATCCTGTCGGGGGCAGATCTTGGGTGGAGTCTCCTCGTCCCCGGTTTCCCGTGTTGACAAACCACTGATCACTGTTGTCCTCTCCTGGGTCGGGGGCTCGGTGACGACCCAGGCGTTGGTGGACTCTGGTGCTGGTGGTTTGTTCATTGATAGTGTGTTTGCTGCCGCCAATTCCATTCCTCTGCAGGCTCGAGGTTCCCCACTGGCTCTTGAGGCGATAGACGGCAGACCCCTTCTGCCGCCACACGTGACTCATGAGACCCTTCCAGTGGGGATAGCCATTGGTGCCGTTCACAGAGAGTCGGTCTGCCTCCAGGTTATTTCGTCTCCACACTACTCGGTGGTCTTGGGGTACCCCTGGCTCCAGAAGCATAATCCGACTTTCGATTGGAGATCGGTCGAGATCCTCTCGTGGTCACCGCAGTGTGGGGCTAGTTGCATCCATGGGCCTGTCAAGTTGCTGTGTACTTCCTCGGACTCTCTGTTGCCTCCTGAATACGAGGAGTACCGGGATGTATTCGATAAGGTGCGCGCAGTTGCCCTACCTCCGCACCGCCCATACGATTGTGCCATAGAGTTACAATCTGGTGCCGTTCCTCCTCGTGGCAAAGTCTATCCACTGTCGGTAGCGGAGAATGAGGCCATGGAGGAGTACGTGAGGGAGGCGCTTTCACGCGGACACATTCGCAAATCTTCGTCCCCGGCAGGGGCTGGATTTTTCTTTGTGAAAAAGAAGGGCGGTGAGTTGAGGCCTTGCATCGATTACAGGGGTCTCAATCGCATCACGATCAAGAACGCTTACCTGATACCCTTGATTTCCGAGCTGTTCGATCGCCTTAAAGGGGCCACGGTCTTTACCAAACTCGACCTGAGGGCGGCATATAACCTGGTAAGGATCAAGGCGGGCGATGAGTGGAAGACCGCGTTTAACACCAGGACCGGTCATTATGAATCCTTGGTTATGCCCTTTGGGTTGTGCAATGCGCCCGCAGTCTTTCAGGAATTCATCAACGATGTTTTCCGTGACCTGTTGCAGCAGTGTGTGGTGGTCTATTTGGATGACATCTTGGTATATTCTGAATCCATGGAGGCCCACATTCTGGATGTCAGACGAGTGTTGCAACGGTTACGAGAGAACAAGCTGTTCGGTAAGCTTGAGAAATGCGAATTTCACCGATCCCAGGTAACCTTCTTAGGTTACATCATTTCCGCTGAGGGGTTCTCCATGGATCCTGAGAAGGTTTCGGCTGTCTTACAGTGGCCCCAGCCCAGTGGTCTTCGTTCCCTGCAGCGCTTTTTGGGCTTCGCCAATTATTATCGGAAGTTCATCAGGGACTTTTCCATGCTGGCCAAGCCTCTCACGGATCTGACCAGGAAGGGCAGTAATTCCCAGGTCTGGCCGCTCGAGGCCATCCGAGCTTTTGAGGCCCTAAAGTCAGCCTTTGTGTCGGCTCCGATTCTGTCGCATCCCAACCCTGGGTTGCCCTTTGTCCTCGAGGTGGACGCGTCTGAGACGGGAGTAGGCGCCCTTCTGTCTCAGCGTAGAACACCAGAGGGTCCTCTGCTTCCTTGTGGGTTTTACTCCCGGAAACTGTCTTCCGCGGAGTGCAACTATCAGATTGGTGACAGGGAGTTATTGGCCATCGTGCAGGCCCTTAAAGAATGGAGGCACTTGCTCGAGGGTTCGGTGGTTCCGGTTCTCATCCTGACGGACCACAAGAATCTGACCTACCTTTCTGAGGCCAAGAGATTGACACCACGTCAGGCCAGATGGGCTCTGTTCTTGTCACGTTTTAATTACGTGGTCTCCTACCTACCCGGTTCCAAGAAGATCAGGGCGGATGCCTTATCACGGCAGTACTCCGAGCTGTCCAGGGAGGAGTCGATTCCGACTTCGGTCATACCTCCGAATCAGATCCTGGCCGCCATTCGCACCAGCCTGACCTCTCCCCTGGGTGAGCAGATTTTGGCGGCTCAATCTGGTGCTCCCTCTGGGAGACCCAACGGCAGATGTTTTGTGCCTGAGGAGTTGCGCACTCGGTTGTTGCGAACCTACCATAACTCCAAGACCGCGGGGCATCCTGGAAAGAATCAGCTGTCCTGGGCTGTTTCACGTCTGTTCTGGTGGCCTTCCCTACGTTCCGACATCGCCGCATATGTAGCGGCATGCTCCGTTTGTGCCCAGAGTAAGTCCCCTCGGCACCTTCCGTTGGGCCTTCTGCAACCCATAGCCACCGGGGAGCGCCCATGGTCACACCTGGGGATGGATTTCATTGTGGACCTCCCTGCATCCCGAGGCCATACGGTCATTCTCATGATTGTGGATCGGTTTTCCAAAATGTGCCACTGTGTTCCTCTCAAGAAGTTACCCTCTGCACAAGAGTTGGCCACGATTTTTGCCAGGGAGGTCTTCCGGTTGCACGGTTTGCCCAAGGAGATTGTGTCGGATCGGGGGAGTCAGTTTGTGTCCAGGTTCTGGCGCGCCTTTTGCTCCCAGTTGGGGATTCATCTCTCCTTCTCCTCGGCCTACCACCCTCAGTCCAATGGGGCCGCAGAACGATCCAATCAGGCCTTGGAGCAATTCCTTCGTTGCTATGTCTCCGACCACCAAGACAATTGGGTTGACCTCCTGCCTTGGGCTGAGTTTGCCAGGAACACGGCGGTGAACTCTTCCTCTGGGACGTCTCCCTTCATGGCCAATTATGGGTTCCAACCTGCCGTGTTACCGGAGGTATTCTCTCCCCAGGATATTCCGGCTGTGGAGGATCACCTTTCCGTCCTACGTGCTTCTTGGGTACAGATCCAGAAGTCCCTTGAGGTCTCTGCGCAGCGCCAGAGACTCCAGGCTGATCGCAGACGAGCGCCTGCTCCTTCCTACCAGGTCGGAGACCGTGTATGGTTGTCCACCCGCAACCTCAACCTTCGAGTGCAGACTCCCAAGCTGGCGCCTCGCTTTGTTGGTCCCTTCCGAGTGCTTCGCAGGGTAAACCCGGTAGCCTATGCCCTTGCGCTTCCTCCTGGCATGCGGATCTCCAACGTGTTTCATGTCTCCCTGTTGAAGCCACTGGTGTGTAATCGTTTCACTTCCTCGGTTCCTCGGCCTCGTCCGGTCCAAGTGGGCAATCGTGAGGAATATGAGGTGAGCAATATCCTGGACTCACGCCTGGTCCGCGGTCGGTTGCAGTTTTTGGTCCATTGGCGTGGTTATGGTCCAGAGGAGCGTTCCTGGGTTCCCTCCGCAGATGTCCATGCTCCTGCCTTGCTCCGAGCCTTCCACGTACGCTTCCCTCAGAAACCGTTTTGTGCTCCGCGGAGGAGGGGCCCTTGAGGGGGAGGTACTGTCATGGTCTTACCTTCTTGCTGTTCTCCTTCGTTTGACATGTGCTGGCGGCCATCTTGGTTTCTGGGTTTCTTGTAGCCTTCCACCCTGCGGCTCCTCCTTCCCACTGGGAGGAGCTGGATGCCTAGCTCATATATATAGGAGGTCTGTGGCTTCAGTTCCTTGCTTGGTCCTCTTGTGTTCACATGCTTCTAAGACTGCTGCTGCTTCTGGTTCCTGATCCTGGCTTCGTCTGACTACCCTGCTGGTTCCTGATCCTGGCTTCGTCTGACTACCCTGCTGGTTCCTGATCCTGGCTTTGTCTGACTACCCTGCTGGTTCCTGATCCTGGCTTCGTCTGACTACCCTTCTGGTTCCTGACCTCTGGCTTCGCAAAGACTCTGCTCGGTTTCACCATCCGTTTGGACTTTTGCTTTACAGCTTTATTTTCAATAAAGCCTTCTTATTTTCTCTTATCTCTTGTTGTACGTCTGGTTCATGGTTCCGTGACACTATGTTTATGTGTTAAAGACAAAAGCAGAGTTATTTACTGTGACATCATATTTTGGATGTCATATAACTGTTATATTTTGTGTTCACTGAAGCAGAAAAAGATAATATGCCTTTAAGATTAATTTTATAGCGTAAGGTAAGCTCAGTGACACAGCAAAAACAACAGAAAGCATAGTGTTAATCTGTTGTTGCTGGGCAGAAGTCTAGACCAATCACAGCTAGCTTCTCACATAGCAAGAGTTTTCACCAATTACAGCCACCCTCACAGACAGCCTGTCTGGGAATTCCCCCAGCTCCTGCTGCTAGAATCATTATTCACCAGAGACAGGAGCTGAAGAAACATTCACTCCACTGAGAGCTGAGTTTTATGGGAACAAAAGGCCAATATAGGTATTTAAAACAGTTATATAATGTAATGTTCATATTGTTAGTATTGTGTTTAGAACTGTATACTGAACTAGATATATACACTCACCTAAAGAATTATTAGGAACACCATACTAATACGATGTTGGACCCCCTTTTGCCTTCAGAACTGCCTTAATTCTACGTGGCATTGATTCAACAAGGTGCTGATAGCATTCTTTAGAAATGTTGGCCCATATTGATAGGATAGCATCTTGCAGTTGATGGAGATTTGAGGGATGCACATCCAGTGCACAAAGCTCCCGTTCCACCACATTCCAAAGATGCTCTATTGGGTTGAGATCTGGTGACTGTGGGGGCCATTTTAGTACAGTGAACTCATTGTCATGTTCAAGAAACCAATTTAAAATGATTCGAGCTTTGTGACATGGTGCATTATCCTGCTGGAAGTAGCCATCAGAGGATGGATACATGTTCTCATTCTGTTTATGCCAAATTCGGACTCTACCATTTGAATGTCTCAAAAGAAATCGAGACTCATCAGACCGGGCAACATTTTTCCAATCTTCAACAGTCCAATTTTGGTGAGCTCGTGCAAATTGTAGCCTCTTTTTCCTATTTGTAGTGCAGATGAGTGGTACCCGGTGTGGTCTTCTGCTGTTGTAGCCCATCTGCCTCAAGGTTGTGCATGTTGTGGCTTCACAAATGCTTTGCTGCATACCTCGGTTGTAACGAGTGGTTATTTCAGTCAACGTTGCTCTTCTATCAGCTTGAATCAGTCGGCCCATTCTCCTCTGACCTCTAGCATCCACAAGGCATTTTTGCCCACAGGACTGCCGCATACTGGATGTTTTTCCCTTTTCACACCATTCTTTGTAAACCCTAGAAATGGTTGTGCGTGAAAATCCCAGTAACTGAGCAGATTGTGAAATACTCAGACCGGCCCGTCTGGCACCAACAACCATGCCACGCTCAAAATTGCTTAAATCACCTTTCTTTCCCATTCTGACATTCAGTTTGGAGTTCAGGAGATTGTCTTGACCAGGACCACACCCCTAAATGCATTGAAGCAACTGCCATGTGATTGGTTGACTAGATAATTGCATTAATGAGAAATAGAACAGGTGTTCCTAATAATTCTTTAGGTGAGTGTATGTGTTTACTTACAGTTCCACCAATTGCAACCATACAATTGCAAATACAAATTGCAAGCATACAAACCAGATTCCATACAAATTGCATACAAACTGCGAACTGCGAATACCAGATCATAAGCAGTTGCATACTGCAAACTGCAAACCAAGTTAGGCTACTTTCACACTTGCGGCAGACTGATCCGTCAAACAGTTCCGGCGCCGGAATTGGCCACCGGATCCGACAAAACGCATACCGCCGCACAGTTTTACTGCAACGGATCCGTCCTTCCGTCGACTGTTAGAAAAGCCGGATCCGTCGTTCAGTTTCCTTCAGTCGTCAATTTTCGACGGATCCGTCCGTCGGATCCGTCTAAAAAGCTGATCCGTCTATTCCGTTTGCTTCCGTTTTTAGACGGAAAGACGGATCCGGCGTTTAAATTTAGAGATTAAGGATGCTATCTTTTTAAGCAAATATTAAAACTGTCTATAAAAGATAAGAGAAGGTCACAAAAAGATGCAATCTGTTAAAGCAAATACTACAACTGGCTATAAAAGACCAGCAAAGTTCACTTACCACTCAGAAGTTCCTTCAGCAGAGTGCAAAGATGATGCCGGACCATATTCGTTTTGGATTTCAGGCTTTAATTCTGGTTTCACGATGGAGAAGACGTCTTCAAGCCAGGCGACGTAAAACGCGTCGCTATTGGGTGCATCCAATAACCTCTGCAAGAGTAAGAAGGGGAGTTTTTGAAACTCTATTTCCTGAATTGAGGGATTATCCAGAAAAATTCTTTACCTATTTACGGATGACGGTAGAAAGTTTCGATGATCTTCTACAACGTGTGTCACCTCACATTCAAAGGCAAGACACCACTTTCCGTCGCTGTGTTTCCCCAGCAGAACGCCTATTGTTGACGATAAGGTAAAGTTTATACTTTATTACATATTATACCAATATTTGGTCTAAATTTTCAAAAGCTGCTGTTTGGTAGTGTGAAGCCATACATTTTTTAATCCAAATCTACTTTTTCTGGGATCACTGTACTTTCTGGGATCACTGTACAAAGTGTTTTGGGCCCAATTGATGCTCATCTATTTTTTTTGTAATTATACATCTTGTTTTGGAAAAGTTTGAATCAATATACTCGTCATTGAAGATTTATGAACTGTGATGAATATTGTTCGCCATGGAGAACAAACATTTATTGTTGAATTTTTTTAAAAATTACATTGGCCACAAAAAAAATCTTGACCAAACTAATATATGTAGGGGTGCACTAAAATTGCGTCCAATTGATATACTGTACCTTGTATATTATCTTGTTTATTAATAATTTTTATACACTTATTTTTTTCTTTTATATTTTAGGTTTTTGGCAAGTGGAGAAAGTTTCAGCTCACTCCATTTTCAATTTCGCCTTGGGATATCAACTGTTTCAATAATTGTAAAGGAGACATGCCGTGTTTTGTGGGAACAACTGCATGATGAATTCATCCCACATCCAACTCGACAGCATTGGAAAGAAATATCTGAAAGATTTTGGGATGTTTGTCAGTTTCCCAACTGCATAGGGGCTGTAGACGGTAAACATATTCGTATCATCAAGCCTCACGGAACCGGATCCGAGTTTTTCAATTATAAGAAATATTTTTCTATAATACTGATGGCCATCGCAGATGCTCAATATCGTTTTGTTGCAGTGGACGTAGGGGCCTATGGACGCGCAAACGATTCAATGGTGTTTAAAAATTCAAATATGGGCCGTAGTCTATATAATGGACAATTCGATTTTCCTCTCCCTCAACCACTGCCAGGTACTGATGGCCCACCCATGCCGTTTGTATTGGTTGGTGATGAGGCATTTCAAATGTGTGGAAATCTAATTAAACCATATTCCAGCCGCGGATTAGATTTAAAAAAACGCACATACAACTACCGCTTGACCAGGGCTCGAAGAATGGTAGAATGCACTTTTGGAATTTTGGTCGCAAAATGGAGGATTTTCACTAAACCTATTCACCTGAAGGTTGAATCAGTAGACGAGGTTGTCAAGTGTGCTGTGGTGTTACATAACTACCTCCTTCATAAAGAACCACTCAATTTGGAACAGGTGCCCGAGGACAGCGAGATCGCGAGCATTCAAAGTTGTCGACATCGGTCAACTGTAGCGGTTGCACGGATGAGAGACTCGTTTGCAGATTATTTTTGTACAGAAGCTGGAAGGGTGGACTGGCAGGACCAATTTTTATAAACTATTTTGGATTAATTTTCAAATAACCGTTAATTTATGTTTGTTGTCCCGTTGGTTGATGGTTACAGTGTGTTGTATTTGATTTCAATAGCATTTTAGGTTAAATAAATATTTTTTATACGTAATTGTGATTTTATTTTAATATATTAATTGTGATTTTATTTTAATATATTGATGTGCTCACGCTGGAGTAGCGACACATACTTGTGTCGCTCCAATCAGTCCTGTTAGGAGACTGTCTGCCTACGCTGGAGGATCGACAATCTGTTTTGTCGCTACGCCAGTGCTGGGAGATTTTAATTGTCTGGCCTATAAGACACCTAGCTTTACAATCTACCAACGCTGGAGGAGCGACAATCTGTTGTGTCGCTCCACCAGTGCTGGGAGATTATGTCTGGCCTATAAGACACCTAGCTTTCTTACAATCTACCAACGCTGGAGGAGCGACAATCTGTTGTGTCGCTCCGCCAGTGCTGGGAGATTATGTCTGGCCTATAAGACACCTAGCTTTCTTACCAATCTACCAACGCTGGAGGAGCGACAATCTGTTGTGTCGCTCCACCAGTGCTGGGAGATTATGTCTGGCCTATAAGACACCTAGCTTTCTTACAATCTACCAACGCTGGAGGAGCGACAATCTGTTGTGTCGCTCCGCCAGTGCTGGGAGATTATGTCTGGCCTATAAGACACCTAGCTTTCTTACAATCTACCAACGCTGGAGGAGCGACAATCTGTTGTGTCGCTCCGCCAGTGCTGGGAGATTATGTCTGGCCTATAAGACACCTAGCTTTCTTACCAATCTACCAACGCTGGAGGAGCGACAATCTGTTGTGTCGCTCCACCAGTGCTGGGAGATTATGTCTGGCCTATAAGACACCTAGCTTTCTTACAATCTACCAACGCTGGAGGAGCGACAATCTGTTGTGTCGCTCCGCCAGTGCTGGGAGATTATGTCTGGCCTATAAGACACCTAGCTTTCTTACCAATCTACCAACGCTGGAGGAGCGACAATCTGTTGTGTCGCTCCACCAGTGCTGGGAGATTATGTCTGGCCTATAAGACACCTAGCTTTCTTACAATCTACCAACGCTGGAGGAGCGACAATCTGTTGTGTCGCTCCGCCAGTGCTGGGAGATTATGTCTGGCCTATAAGACACCTAGCTTTCTTACCAATCTACCAACGCTGGAGGAGCGACAATCTGTTGTGTCGCTCCGCCAGTGCTGGGAGATAATGTCTGGCCTATAAGACACCTAGCTTTCAATCTACCAACGCTGGTGGAGCGACAATCTGTTGTGTCGCTACACCAGCGCTGTGAGATTTTAATTGTCAAAAAATTTAAAATATCTATCTTAATTTAAAAAAAAAACAAAAACAGTTCTTGGATTTTTTAAACCAAAAAATAACATTTATTATAAATAACAATAAAATAAATAAAACACAAAGTTACAAATTGAGGAAATGGTGGGGGGTGGAGGAAAGTGATTGGTTTGGGTCCACTCTCTCCTGTTGTTCTTCTGCCACTGTGGACAACAAAGTGCGTGTTGATGCAAGTGGCACAGAGGGAGTGTGAAGACTGGATTGGGCAGGAGAAGGAGTTTCCCGAGCAAGAGTAGAGGGAGTGGTGAAAGAGGAAGGAGCATAGTAAGAAGGAGGAGAAGAAAAGCTTTGAGAAAAGAGCTCGGGGGTTTGGGATGGGGGTGGGTTGTGGGGAGGGGGAGGGGGAGGGGGAGGGTGGGAATGCTGAGCCTGGTGGGGCTGTAAAGTTGGATAGGTGTGGGATGGGGGATAGGTGAAGGATGGGGGATAGGAGTAGGATGGGGGATAGGGCTGGGGTGGGGGAATGGTTGTGGGGCGGTGTGCCAGTTGCCACAAAACGCTGTCCATCTGTCTTCTGGCCTCATACTGCTGGTCGGGTGATAAGCGTTCCAGCGCAGGTAACAACGACACAAGATAGTGATGCATCGGACTCATTTGTGTCGTCAACACCGCCCCCTCCTGAAGACGACGCGAATGATCCTCCACAGATGCAACCCTATTTGTGATCCCCGCCAAGGACTCATACATGAGCCTTGTGAGGTCTTCGTAGTTAGCCTGGCGGCTCCTACCTGACCTCTGGCGACGCATGAGGGCCTCAAAAAGTGGTGCCATGGTTGCCATCGTTACGTCGCCAGAGGGCACAAGTAGGGGAACATGGTGTTCCTGACAAGCAGTAGGAGCAGGGCGAGAGGGACCCGCGGCGGCTTGCTCTTCAGGGACCGCCTCCTGAGGAACTTCGGGCGCAAGAGTGCTGCTTGATGTTCTGTGAAGCAAAGAAAAAAATAAATTTAGAATTTTTAATGGATGGGAGAAACAGTCGGATAGAGGTTTAGCAAAGAGACTTCTGAAACGACATAGGAGGTTACATTCCAAAAAATAGAGAAACATACTGTACATAAATAGAGGCCATGAATTAAATGATTTTTCAAGGAAGTGTCTATGTACAGTATAGCCTTTTTTTTGGAAAACAACTTCTAATGAAAAAATCGGAAGCACACATTGCTACTCTCTACTACACTAAATACAATGTGGATGTCGAAGACAAAGTGCCTAATGACAGTCTGTCTGGGCCATACACCTAGTTTGATAATTTTTTTTTTTTAGAGACACCAAATACCTTACCTTCGCATCTCCAGGGTCCTTCGTAGGAACCCCAAGGCGGCAGAATAGCGGTATACGTGTCTTGAGGCTCCTCCTGACCCACTCGGGCGCCGAAGTTCCTCATTAAAGGCCTTCTTGTAGCGGTCCCTGATTGAGCGCCACCGAACCATGATCGTGTCTCCTAGAAAGAAATAAATCAAATTAGGATCTATAAAATAAGTGATTTAATCAAAGTTGGTTTACAATTGTACTTTAAACAGCCACAATAAGAAAAAAAAATTTTTTAAAAAAAATTAAGTGGCGCTTATAATAAAATTATACTGTAAACCACTTTTGAAAAAAAATTTTTTTAACATGTATGTCTGCTATCTACAAATATATTTATACTTACGGCATTGGCCCTGTTGCCTTTCTCGGAGGTCATCCCAGTTGGGGACAATGGCCGCACAGATCTCGTTCCAGAGGAGCCGTGTAAGATGATGGTCTGCATGGCGGCGGTCGGTGTGGTCCCACAACGGTGTACGTTCCTCCACCATATGGATGAGGAGGTCATTGTCAATATAAAATCTTTCAACGTCCTCCTCATGCCTTCTGGTGGAGGTTTGGGATCCCTAAAAGAAGAAAAAAAAATAGAATAACATTTTTTTGGAATATTTAAAAAAAAAAAAATAGAAAAATTAAAATAATTTACAATACTCACACGACCACGACCGCCACGTGCTCCACGGCGTCCTCTGGAAGATCTTTGATGACCTCTCTCACTGGCAACAGGACGAGATGGCTAAAAAAAAATAATAATAAATAAATGAATAAATATATATATATATATATATATATATATATATATATACTCAACAAATGACGAGGCACAAAATTCCATCTTTTGTTGCCAGGGTAACGAGCCCAAAACTTTTTGCCCAGCAACGTATCGGCCAACTCAATGAGGCCTTTGTCAAGCTTGACAAAGGCCTCATTGAGTAGGCCGAAACATTGCTGCAAAAAATTTGTTGGGGTCATCAACCTGTCAACAAAAGCGGGAAGTGCTGCCTCGTCATTTGTTGAGTACGTATCGTGGGGAGAAGCCTACCTCTGTGAGGAATTTCAGCCAGTGCACGTGGTCTGATTGTGCTGCTGCGTTATTTGTGATTTTATATATATATATATATATTTTAAAAAAATACAGGCATAAAAAATTTTGAAAAATATAAACCAAAAATTAACAAACCGTTTCTCCTCCACCCCCAACTTCCTCCTCCCCTCTTCCTCTGGTTCTGGCTTGAGCAGGAGAACTCTCCTCCATAGAGTCTGACTGATAAACAAAGAAAAAAATAATTAATTTAATAATAAAATAAATATACAGTTTGGAATGCTAATGAACTTTACATACCACATCCTGGAGGTGTCGTGATCGTGGAGGAGAGCTCCCGGCCTCGCTCGCAGAAGAAGATGTGCCTTTAAAAAAAAAAAAAAAAAGGTGAATATTTGAACTTTAATAAACAGACATACCGACGAAAAAAATACTTACTGGTCATATTTTTTTTCTGCCTGGGTGGCTGGCTGGCTGGCTGGCTGGCAGGCTGCTAGCTGGCTGGCTATCTGGCTGGCTGGCTGGCTAGATAGCTGTCTGGCTGTCTGGCTGGCTGGCTGGCTGGCTGGATGGCTGGCTTGTTGGGTAGCTGGCTGATTTTTTTTTTTGATCAGTCAAAAAAAAAAATTGGACAGGTTGTCATATTGTCGAACGTAAAAATACTACTCCTATTATATTACCTGCAACCCCTATGCTACAGTACACTTAGGGGCATGCAGTTAATATAAGTACACAGTGGATGCTAGGAGTAGCAGCAGACAGGACTACTACTCCTAACATGCACTGGGTAGTTATATTACCTGCAACCCCTATGCTACAGTACATAGGGGTATGCAGTTAATATAAGTACACAGTGGATGCTAGGAGTAGCAGTAGGAAGGACTACTACTCCTAACATGCACTGGGTAGTTATATTACCTGCGACCCCTATGCTACAGTACATAGGGGTATGCAGTTAATATAAGTACACAGTGGATGCTAGGAGTAGCAGCAGACAGGACTACTACTCCTAACATGCACTGGGTAGTTATATTACCTGCAACCCCTATGCTACAGTACATAGGGGTATGCAGTTAATATAAGTACACAGTGGATGCTAGGAGTAGCAGTAGGAAGGACTACTACTCCTAACATGCACTGGGTAGTTATATTACCTGCGACCCCTATGCTACAGTACATAGGGGTATGCAGTTAATATAAGTACACAGTGGATGCTAGGAGTAGCAGCAGACAGGACTACTACTCCTAACATGCACTGGGTAGTTATATTACCTGCAACCCCTATGCTACAGTACATAGGGGTATGCAGTTAATATAAGTACACAGTGGATGCTAGGAGTAGCAGTAGACAGGACTACTACTCCTAACATGCACTCAGTACTGACAGCTCCTATGTACTTATAGCTCCTATGAATAAGTACATAGGAGCTGTTTATATGAGTTATTTCTGTCATTATACAAGATATACTCACCTTCTATGGCTTGCACCCGACTCCCTCGCAGGCTGGATCCAGACAGGATGGCGCGAAACTTGCTCCTCCTCTATCCGACGCAGGCGCAGACAGGATATCCGGATCAGTCGATGCGTCATTCTCCGGAAGATTTAAAGTCGGATCCGTCCTTAATACAAATCAATGGGACTTAAGGACGGATCCGGCGTTACGGCTAATGATACGGCTTTTGAGACGGAGAAGAAAATTATGCATGCTACGGTTTTTCATTTCGACGGAAACGTCGAAAAGACTGAAGCGGAGCCATCCTGATGCATCCTGAAGGACGGACTCTCCATTCAGAATGCATGGGGATAAAACTGATCAGTTCTTTTCCGGATTTGAGCCCCTAGGACGGAACTCAACGCCGGAAAAGAAAAACGCAAGTGTGAAAGTACCCTTAAGCAAGCAGAACTATTAGTTAGACCTCAGATATACCTCTCAGAGAGATCATAAAGTGCTTAAATAACTTGAAGTGAGAGTACAGATACTTAAGAGAGAAATATATCCACTATTTTGTGTTGAATGACAAGATTGAACAGTTAAAGCACCATCTTAATCATACCGCCATTTTGTGATATCTTTTCAACACGTGTTATGTACATGGACTATCTGCTGCGGAGGCGGCAGTGTTATATGAAGAAAAGTTGAAGTTAATAAAGAAGTTATTTCAAGCAATAGACAGTCTGGTTAGACTAAAAGCCAGAGATATCAAAATTCTTCTAATGCCACAGTGCAAAAGGCACTTCATAGTGCTGCGCCTGCCACATGCTGGCTTTTCATTATGTCTTTTCTCTGTTATTTATTTATTTATTTTTTAGGATTCTAATTGGTTTGTGATCTTATTTCATATATAGTTTTAGATATAGAAAAAAATATGTTTAATATTTCAGTAGTTTTATACTAGTACATATTAACTGTTTCTATTAGAATATCACTAGAAACCAATCAATGACACTACCACACTTGTAAGAACAAGAAATATGTATATTTTATTTAAATAAGAGCATTTAACAATGTTGAGGATAAATAGTACCTGGCCGCTTTAGACTTATAACATATCACCCAACCTGTAAACTGCTTAAAGGGGCTGACATATCCACAATTGTCTTAATATATGCATATATATATATATATATATATATATATATATATATATATAAATATATATATATATCAGGGGCGGACATACCGCCTGTGCAGCCGGTTCAGCTGCACAGGGGCCCAGCGTGGGAGGGGGCCCTCCAATTAAGGTGTCTATGCATCTACAGGACGCACAGACAGCTGATTGTAATGGTGCAGCAGAGAGCCGCACACTTCACCATTCATCATCACACCATCCCGCATGTAGAAGGGCCCACCTTACTATCTGACTTCAATCTCAGGATGTTCTGCATCCGCAGCTCTGAGGAGCAGGGCCTGGGCAGCACATCCTGAGCTGCATCTGCGATCGCCCCCCCATCCTCCATACAGCTCAGTCCTGCTGTGTAGTGGGTACTAGCGTCAGCCAGGTCTGTGCTGAGCCACTTCACTGTGTGTAGCTCCGCCTCCCGTCTGGTAATGTCAGTAGCTCCGCCCCCTGGTGGTAGCTCCGCCCACATGCGGTCCTCTCCTAGCAGCAACTTAGGAGGAAGTGAGGAGCGGAGGCTGCCCCCCAGTGACCACTGTCTCTGCCAGACACTGAACTTGGCTTGGTATGTTGTTCTTTTTTACCCCACCTGTACCCCTCTGGCCCTCCTGTGACTGTCCCTTACCCACATACGGTGAGGCTACATTAACAATGTATTTTGCGGTCCGCCTATTGGCAAGATATGTATACCGTCCATATGTGATCTGTATATTTTTGCAAACCCATTAACTTAAATGGGTCTGCAGTCCGCATTTTGTAGAGAAATATAGGACACGTAACATTCTCCATCTTGTGCAGAACGGACATACAGATGCAGAAAGCACATGGAAGTCATTTGCTTTCCGCATCCGTATGTCTGTTCCGCAAAGGATAGAAAATGTGACATGTTCTATACTGGTCCGCAACATGCAGGCTAGTTAATAGCTCTGCAAAAAAATGCAGATGGCACATGGGCGTCATCCGTAATTAGCAGATCATAAAATACATATGGTCCGTGTCGTGTAAATGGGTTAAAAGTGTTGCCCAGACATGCAGGGGGTCATTTATTAAGACTGGTGTTTTAGACACTGGTCCTAATAACCCCTAAACTGGAAGTGGTTCTGCTGATGTTATGAAGAGGCGCCGGCCAGTGTAAATGCATATCATCCAGACTGAATCCTGAATCCGTTCATTTCAATAGGTCTGTGTAAGGAGGCATATGTCTGGCAATAACTACTGTGAGGGGCACATATCTGGCCATAACTACTGTGAGGGGGGGGGTAATATCTGGGCATAACTACTGTGAGGGGGCACATATCTGGCCATAACTACTGTGAGGGGGCACATATCTGGCCATAACTACTGTGAGGGGGCACATATCTGGCCATAACTACTGTGAGGGGGGCACATATCTGCCATAACTACTGTGAGGGGGCACATATCTGGTCATAACTACTGTGAGGGGGCACATATCTGGCCATAACTACTGTGAGGGGGGCACATATCTGCCATAACTACTGTGAGGGGGGCACATATCTGCCATAACTACTGTGAGGGGCACATATCTGGCCATAACTACTGTTAGGGGGCACATAATCTGGCATAACTACTGTGAGGGGGGCACATATCTGGCATAACTACTGTGAAGTTGGCACATATCTGGGCATAAATACTGTGAGGGGGCACATAATCTGTCACAATTACTTTGAGGGAGCACATAATCTAGCATAACTACTGTGAAGGACACAATCTAGCATAACTACTGTGATGGGCAAATAATCTGGCATAACTACTGTGGTGGGCACGTATCTGGGCATTACTACTGTGAGGGGCACATATCTGGGCATTACTACTGTGAGGGGGCAGATATCTGGCATAACTACTGTGAGGGGTACATATCTGTCCATAGCTACTGTGGAGGGGTCACAATGTGGATATTACTACTGTGTGCTGGCACAAAGGGGCAAAAATTACTATGTAGGAGCATTAAGAGGACATTAATACGCACCACAGTATCTAAAGGGTCTCCACTATCTTTGATGCAACTGATCACCCCTTCCTCTCCCTGTAGGATTAGGGGAAGATGACAAATTGGGGTCCCTTCTGCTGCCACACCTCATTGTATTAATCTTTACCTATGTCCTATGTTTATTTCTATATGTGTGGTTGGGGGGCCCAGGCACATTCTTTGCACAGGGGCCCTCTGCTGCCAGTGTCCGCCCCGGATATATATATATATATACACAAAGTGGTGATGAATATGGCAGATACAAAGACAAGGAAGAGACCTCAGAATATATCCAGCCATGTCCCAGGTCACAGCTCTTGGAACAAAACTGATCAGTCCCCCAGTAAAATGTCCCCATGACTGATGATCTTGTGATTGGAGATAAGTGGCAGAAGGACAGATTATGACTTGAGATCTTCTTCCTACAGTTCTGTCTTCTTCTGTATCACATGCAGGTCTCGCCGTGGAGTAGTGTTCCTTATACTGGTAGGACTAGGAGTGTAAGAAGGGGAAATGTAAACCACACATGAAAAATCACATTTTACCAGAGTTTAAGAATCTGTGCTAGACTAATACAAATTGATGACAGATCACTAGGATATGTTATTAGTATATGATCAGGTTGGGTCTGAACTGTGACATCTTCATTCAAGTGAATGGGGATGAGCTGAAACTGAGATATAATAAGATATAAAGCAAGAGAAAGGACTGCAATGGACCACCAATTGCAGCAGACCCTGCATTCTCCTGATTAGTATTGAGCATGAATATTCGAAAAGTAAATTTTTATCTCGAATATCGCCACTTCGAGAATTCGCGAATATTTCGAATATATTGCTATATATTTGTTATATTGAATATTCGTCATTTTTTCCATCTAAACACATGATTCCTCCTTGCTTGTGGGCCAATGAGTCATTGGCCCACAAGCAACTTAAGCAGGGAGGAATCATGACTTTAGATGGAAAAAAATGACGAATATTCTAAAAAACAAATATATAGCACTATATTGAATATAGTGCTATATATTCGTATTTTAGAATAGTCGTCATTTTTTTCCATCTGAAGTGAACACTTAACACTATATTCTATAGTGCTATATATTCGTTTTTAACACACGCCTGAATTGATCACGTAATATTCGCATATTACGCGATCATTACATTGCCGATTTGCGAGGAAAAAAAAAGTGTGTGGAATATAACGAATATTCGAATTCGGGAATATTCGACGAATATTCTACAAAATATTCGCGAAATATCACTAATTCAAATATGACCCCTGCCGCTCATCACTACTCCTGATCAGTGGTGGTCCCAGTGTCCAGACCTGCATCATATTGATTGCATATCCTAGATATATGCCATTGATTAGTATTTACAGAGGCTTAGGCTTATTTGCTTTGGCTTTCACACACAGAAATAAAAGAAATGAGTCAGACACAGTATAAGGTGTAAAAAAATTGATATTTATTATATGTATATCTATTATATGTGTGTGTATATGTTGTTACCTCCCATCACTCACGAAGAGTGTAGAGCGACACTCAGGACGGGAAAAACCCCCTGTGGAGGAAACCTGTGGGAAGCCATGGCCGCTGTACTGCCCTTCCTCCAGGCATACTAAGGGAGGTGACCGCTATACAAATGTGTGTAGTGCAGGTGTGTGTGACTACCTCTAGTGTCTGCATGTGTCTACCTACAGTGATTGTGTCTGTTATTATGTGCTGGGACTGTGTGTGTAACGATGAGTGGATGTTCCTATATGAGTATGTTTCATGAGTGTGTGACGTCTATGTGCATGTGTGTGACCAATAAAAGGATATATTGGTGGTCTTCATCCATCTGGTCTTGGAGATCTCTTCTTCGATGGTCTTGAAGTTGTTGTCTTCCATCTTGGCAGCAGTACAGCTTGGTAAAAAATAGAGAAATAAATAAAGTGGATGAAAATATTTATGCTAAGCACCAGAACATGAATATTACCAAACCCAAAGAGAGAAGTGATAGATGTGATACTACATGTAAAACGAGGAAACCAAGTGCCCAGCAAGCCATTTTAAATCTTTCAAAGAGCCCAAATCAGCCACTTTTCTTGGTCCCAGTTCCTCTCCTTGCACTCCCAGTTCCATCTCCTGTGCCATCGATGTCACTGATCCCCCCCCCACTGCCTATGATGTCATTGAGCCGCTGTATCCACATTTTGTCTGTTTGCAGGCTATAAGTCTGCCTGCACTTGTGCATTACAGTACATACATCAGCCTCACAGTGTGTACAGGGCAAATGCCGCACTGCTAAGGTCTTCAAGTATGGTTTTAATGATGTTTAGTGCATACCAGTAATTTAAGATTAATTATATATGTTAAATATACTGTAGGTGACAGACTCCATTTAAATCTCGTGTTCCACACCAGCCTTTTTCTTACCAGAGATGACTATGACTGTGAGGTTCCAGGTTCCTCCTGTGTGTCTGCCTGGCACATGATGTTTTCAGCCTCTTTCGCACATGGATGGAGAAGGATGGTCTCACAGATGGGGCAGGATGGAGGGATGCTCCATGGGCCATAGATGGTGAACTCCTCATCATTTCTCCTGAATGAGCGAACAGCCGCACCATGATGGATCTGCCTCTCTCTTGTCCATGCCCAGTGCAGAGGGTCTTGTGCCATGATCTGCAATTAAAGAGTAGTAAATTAATATTATCTACAGACACTCTTCATCGAATACCAGAGTATTTTATTTTTACTAACCAGATCACAGGATTCCTTGTCCACCCAAGCCTTGAATCCCATCCGGAGGAACAGCAGGTTGCGTCGATGGAACAGACGTTTCCTCTCCTTCATCAGGTACCAAGATCGTCCTAAGGCCCAGGGGTAGATCTCTCGTCGAAATCGGCCTTCTTCCTCCTCAAATTGGTTGGCTAAGAACCTGGCAGAAATAAATGATAAGGTATAAATTCATTAATATGGTATGATCTGCACGTGCATGTATTTTAGTGTTCATTTTAATATTTTTTCAGCTGCATATATACAAATATCAGTTATAATAAAGGAAACTCACAGAGCTGGAAAGAAGTTCTTTCTATATTTGTCAGGATGTAGTCTTCCTCTCCTGAAGTAGATGAAGACCATTGCCAGGAGGTACTAGTGCGATGAGAAGGACAGTTAGAGATAGGTTGTAGATCCTTATAAACAACTAATATCTTATTATTTATGTGGTCAATATCTCCCTCTGACCACGAAGACAACAATGTATCAACACTGTAAGTTATAGATTGCAGCTTGTCTCATGCCGATCACATTAGCATAAACCCCTTCTATAATCTGGAAGAGTTTATTTTCTATTCCTCAATATTACAGTATATTACCTTGTCTGAAATCCTCCTGCAGCTGTCCCTAGCCAGAAACAGCCTGATGTTTTCATCCTCTAGGAAGACAGTAGAAATATCAGTATTTCAATGTTATCAATTCAGTCAACAGATTTACAATCTACAGAAGGGAAATACAGTAAAATTTTAAGAAATTAAAGTTTTTTTCCAGGTTCCAGGATATAGCAGTTTGAATGGAGCAGGAAGCAAAGCTCTGTTCAAAGTGTTATCTCCATGCTAGGTTATGAGGCTAAGCTCCCATTGAAGTGAACGGGAGATGAGCTGCAGTAACCCGGCACGGCCACTACACATTGAGCGGAGCTCTATTCCCTGTCATTTAAAGGGTTTCTATCACTTCGTTTCACATATTTAGCTGTCAGACACTAGCGATCCGCTAGTGTCTGCTCTACCAAACCATCCTAATATAATTGCTTTTGGGGCAGCCGTTTTGCTAAAAAAAGAACTTTTATTAATATGCTAATGAGCCTCTAGGTGCTATGGGGGCGTCATTAGCACCCAGAGGCTCGGTCTACCTTCACAAACTGCCGCCGCCCAGCGCGTCCCTCCAGCCCGCCCATCTCCTCCGGAATGCGATGCTCCCTGTGAGCGCCTGTATTCGGCGCATGCGCAGTGAATGTCTGACCGCTTCCCTGCTCAGACATCTCCACTGCGCCTGTTCCTCGGAGCACTATGACGTCATCGCGCAGGCGCAGTGGAGATGTCTGAGCAGGGAAGCGGTCAGACATTCACTGCGCATGCGCCGAATACAGGCGCTCACAGGGAGCATCGCATTCCGGGGGAGATGGGCGGGCTGGAGGGATGCGCTGGGCGGCGGCAGTTTGTGAAGGTAGACCGAGCCTCTGGGTGCTAATGACGCCCCCATAGCACCTAGAGGCTCATTAGCATATTAATAAAAGTTATTTTTTTAGCAAAACGGCTGCCCCAAAAGCAATTATATTAGGATGGTTTGGTAGAGCAGACACTAGCGGATCGCTAGTGTCTGACAGCTAAATATGTGAAACGAAGTGATAGAAACCCTTTAAAGTGCTTGTTCCAGAGCCGAAGACTGCAGAGAACTGATTTTATATAGTGTTACTTTAGATTAAATATTATGTGTGTAATTGAGGAATATAGCTCAGTTTGATGATCTACTTGATGGAAGAGCATGGCCCATTTGTGATTATGTACATGATTGAGGAGGACAGCTCCACATGATTATGTACATGATGGAAGATGGCTCCATATGATCATGTACATGATTGAGGAGGACAGCTCCACATGATTATTTACATGATAGAGGAGGACAGCTCCACATGATTATTTACATTATAGAGGAGGACGGCTCCACATGATTATTTACATGATTGAGGAGGACAGCTCCACATGATTATGTACATGATAGAGGAGGACGGCTCCAAATCATTATGTACATGATAGAGGAGGATAGCTCCGTGTGATTATGTACATGATAGAGGAGGACGGGTCCACATGATTATGTACATGATGGTGGCGGATAGCTCCATATGATTATGTACATGATGGAGGAGGACGGCTCCATATGATTATGTACATGATAGAGGAGGACGGCTCCATGTCATTATGTACATAATGGAGGAGGACGGCTCCATGTGATTATGTACATGATGGAGAAGGACAGCTCCATGTGATTATGTACATGATGGAGGAGGACAGCTCCATGTGATTATGTACATGATAGAGGAGGACGGCTCCATGTCATTATGTACATTATAAAGGAGTACGGCGCCATATGATTATGTACATGATGGAGGAGGACAGCTCCATGTGATTATGTACATGATAGAGGAGGACGGCTCCATATGATTATGTACATTATAAAGGAGGAAGCGCCATATGATTATGTACATGATAGAGGAGGATGGCTCTATGTCATTATATACATAATGGAGGAGGACGGCTCCATGTGATTATGTACATGATAGAGGAGGACGGCTCCATGTGGTTATGTACATCATAGAGGAGGACGGCTCCATGTCATTATGTACATTATAAAGGAGGACGGCTCCATATGATTATGTACATGATAGAGGAGGATGGCTCCATGTGATTATGTACATGATAGAGGAGGATGGCTCCATGTGATTATGTACATGATAGAGGAGGACGGCTCCACATGATTATGTACATGATAGAGGAGGGCGGCTCCATGTGGTTATGTACATAATATAGTACTGTGGATCAATGTGCTTATCTACATAATATGTGAGTGTAGATCCATGTGATTGTGTACATAATGGTGGCGTTCGGCTCCATGTGATTATGTTACTGTACACCCTATTTAACACTAGAAGCAATGGTTTGAACAATGAGCCTTACCAAGGAGACTGAAGAAAGCAGCCATGTCCTTTGGCTGCTGGGTCGGGTCATCCTTCCTTTTCTTTGCAGTCTCTTCTTGAGTGGCAGATAGTGAACTATAGGAGAAGTTTGGGATATTACAGTATTACTAGTCCGATATTAAACCACTACAGACAAGTGTTACAAAAAAACAACAATTCTGAATTTTTATGAGGGTTTCTGGCAATTTTCAAAGCTTTAAATCAAATCAGCCTTGGTCAACTTTGAGAAACAGATGACAGAAATCTGTACCTATAAGACAGTATTCTTATAAAATTCTAATCTACAGTACAGACCAAAAGTTTGGACACACCTTCTCATTCAAAGAGTTTTCTTTATTTTCATGACTATGAAAATTGTAGATTCACACTAAAGGCATCAAAATTATGAATTAACACATGTGGAATTATATACATAACAAACAAGTGTGAAACAACAAAAAATATGTCATATTCTAGGTTCTTCAAAGTTGCCACCTTTTGCTTTGATTACTGCTTTGCGCACTCTTGGCATTCTCTTGATGAGCTTCAAGAGGTAGTACCCTGAAATGGTTTTCACTTCACAGGTGTGCCCTGTCAGGTTTAATAAGTGGGATTTCTTGCCTTATAAATGGGGTTGGGACCATCAGTTGCGTTGAGGAGAAGTCAGGTGGATACACAGCTGATAGTCCTACTGAATAGACTGTTAGAATTTGTATTATGGCAAGAAAAATGCAGCTAAGTAAAGAAAAACGAGTGGCCATCATTACTTTAAGAAATGAAGGTCAGTCAGTCAGCCGAAAAATTGGGAAAACTTTGAAAGTAAGGGCTATTTGACCATGAAGGAGAGTGATGGGGTGCTGCGCCAGATGACCTGGCCTCCACAGTCACCGGACCTGAACCCAATCGAGATGGTTTGGGGTGAGCTGGACCGCAGAGTGAAGGCAAAAAGGCCAACAAGTGCTAAGCATCTCTGGGAACTCCTTCAAGACTGTTGGAAGACCATTTCGGGGGACTACCTCTTGAAGCTCATCAAGAGAATGCCAAAAGTGTGCAAAGCAGTAATCAAAGCAAAAGGTGGCTACTTTGAAGAACCTAGAATATGACATATTTTCAGTTGTTTCACACTTGTTTGTTATGTATATAATTCAACATGTGTTAATTTATAGTTTTTGATGCCTTTGAATGAGAAGGTGTGTCCAAACTTTTGGTCTGTACTGTATATATTCTTAATAATATATTGCTAACCTACAATTCTTAGAAAATGTAGACAATCTCTATACTGCATTATTTACTGCACCCATGGAAGCTGTATATGTGGGCTTCTGTTTTTTATTCCATTTGTCACTTAAAGGCAGGTCTATACCACAGCTGGTGATTGGCTGCGGTGGTCATATGCCATTGTCACCAGGAAGCAGAGACCTGGTAATGCTTATACATTAGCGGGGGGGGATCTACTTATTTAAACAGGATACTTAGCACCTTAAAAATGTTTGTTTTTTTTAATTTATAGAATACCCCTATAATCCTTATACCCAGGGGTGTAACTAGATGCCTATGGGCCCAGGGCAAGTTTTGGATTTGGTGTCTCTCAATGGTAGTTTCTAAGGTTGTAATAATGTCCTAGAGAGTGAACATACTCCCCTTTTGTGCTGCTCACAGCTATAGTGTTCTCCAAAATGGTAATAGTATCCAAAAAGCCCACACTAAAATAATGTCCTCTGACTCCCATAGATCCAACATTTATCTCCTATCCTGAGGATATCTCAGTCCTGGAAAATCCTTTAGGGTGCATTCATATGACCATATGCATTTTGATTTTCGCAAAACATCGATCTGCAAAAACTTCAGATGACATCATTGTTGCACCCATTTTGTTTTTGTTTTTTGCATGCCCATTGTAACAATGTCTACTCTTGCCCACAAAATGGTCAAGAATGGGACATGTTCTATCTTTTTTGCGGGACTGCAGAACGGACATATGGATGGAGACAGTTGTCTGCCTTTATTGCCTCCCCTTTAAAATGTATGTCCCAGCACAGGTAACACAACGACTTCACTGCATTGCACCCCCTGGCCATGAAACCAACGTTATTGGAGTGCTCCCAACCTCTAATAGTCCACAGAGCTAAAGAAGGCTGTAACTTTGACATACTTTTCAACAGGGTATGTGTGAACAGGATGCAGATTCAGTTGAAAAAGGTTCTGGACACCAGTGAACCCCACTCCCCTCTGTACCAGTCTCAGTCACACCCCCTGCGACTGCAATCGTTACACCACTGCCCATGCATCTTGTGATCCTTGAAATTCAGAAACCAACACGGAATAATGACATGGCTGTATAATACAGATAGATGAACAGGAATTATGAAATTTTGTTAATATATATATATATATATATAATTGGTAAAGAGGTTTCCCCATAATTGACAGAATAGGTGATAAGTGTCTGATTGCTGTGGGTCCCACTGCAGGAACCTTCATTGATCACAATAAGAGGTGATTTTATCTCAAGACACGGAGGCTCCTATTGCTTTAACCCTTCCTTTACTGTACCACACAGCAGCAAAGAAAAAAGGAACATAAGTACCAAAATGAGGTAATAGCCCCTCCCCATAGTCCCAGTATAAAGGGACCTCCCCCAACCAGGTCTTCCTCTTTCTTTGCTGCTGCCACCTCAGCTAAATATTACTCTCATGCCTGTTCTGCAGGCTCTTGTGGTTTCTTTTGTCAAGCTAATTGCTTAATTTTGTGGGAGTGCTTATTCTCTGCCATCTTAACTGTCTGTTTCCCTACTTATGCTTAGGAAGTATTTACTGTTTTTCCTGTATTTTATCATTATATATATATATATATATATATTATTTTATTTTTTTCTGCTTTCTGGGCTGTCCCCTGCTATACCGCGGGGGGTATTCTGCCTGACGTCCTTTCGGTCTGTGCCTCCCACCGCCGCCTGCCGGGGTTTTTTCTTACAGGTGTTCGTGCTCACTCACCCTGCCTCTCTCGCGGCTTTTCGCGGGATCTTGGACGCCATCTTAGTTCAGCGCTGCCGTCCTTTTCCCACCATCTCTTCAAACCGGGCATCCGAAATTTCACGAGATTTCGGACGCCATCTTTTCACCGCATCGGCCGCACCACTGAGAGTGTATTCAGCGAGCGGCCCCTGCACTGCACAGTTGTATCTCCTCAGCTCCCGGTCCTTTCTTAGTTTGGGGTGACTAACCCCTGTTCGGTACACCCCATCATGTCCTCTGCGCCCCCCCATAGGCCCTTTACACCGGCTCTAGTGATGCAGGAATATCCTGCTCAAGATGCTCATGCCTGCATCTGTGGGAATATTACCTTTCTCTTCTGAGGCACAGGATCTGGCCCTTCAGCAGTCAATCTCCAATGCTATCATGACTGCCATGGGCTCCATGTCCTCGGTGCTGACACATTCCATATCCCAAGTGCTTATTGCCAACCCGTCCACTAGACAGGACTCCAATCCACCTCCGTTGCCGGTCCCAGATGCCTCCAGAATTAACAGCATTGATGGCATTGTCCCATCCCATGATGGCGCGCCTAGGTCATGCAAACGAGCCGTTCCGCGCCAGGCAGAACGTGCACGGAATTGGAAATCGTCTCGGTCGCAGCCCGAGGCTGATTCTGACTCATGTGTAGAGTCTGAGGAGGAGGGTATGGATTTGGCAGCTGACCTGGTTACGTCAGGTTCTGATGTCCCTCGGTCGCTATGGCCTAGTACTTCCAAGTCGGCAACGACTTTGACTTCACCCGTACCCCATATGGACCCAGCGGGTCAGCCTTTGTTTGATCCAGACTCCCTCCATTACCCTAGGTCCGCGGAATGGCTTCCGGCTACCAATGTGGCCAGTTATCTAGAGCCCATGGTCCGTAAGCATCTTAGCAAAGAGACATGGAATACGCTAAGTGCCGAGTGCCCACGACCGGGTATACCGAATAAGGTCTGTGAGAGGCCTGTGGTGGACCCTAAGATGGTCCAGTTTTTATTTAAATCGGGTTTTAGTCCCCGTAGAGGTCTGGATTCGGCCCTACGAGCCTGTCAAGACAAATTGCTGGATATATTGGGGCCACTAGCAAAAATCTTCGATCTGGCAGAGTCTGCCAAGACAGAAGGATGACAGATAGACCCGGAGGAATTCCGAGGCTGGGTCCAAAGAGCCATTTGCATGGCAGGAAATGCAAACACATCGCTTGCCATTGAGCGGCGCAAGGCCATTTTGATTAAAATAGAGCCAAAACTAGCCAATATGGCCCTGACTGAATCGGGAAAGAAGGCCCAGGGGTTTCTCTTTGGAGACCCATTTATAAAAGACCTCGGGAAATTTGTAGGAACCTTCACCGCCCTAGATAAAGCGCAAGCGTCCATGCGCAGGGTCTTCCACGGTAGGGTTTCCTCCAGGGCAGGCAGTGCAAGGAGCCGTCTGTCCAGCCGGTCATCCTTTCAGACCCGGGGTTCGGGTCGAGGCTCCTCCTCCTACCGGACTTCAGGTCAGGATCCAAGGCACCAGCCATCCTTCTTCCCATCCCGTGGTGTTCCAGGAAGAGCGAGAGTCTACAGAGGAACCCCAAATCTCAGGCGTCCCTTTGGTGAGTTTTCAACCTCATCCCCTTTCCTCAGCCAGTTGTCTAGGGGGCAGACTCCAGCTTTTTTCTCATGTCAGGGCCACCATCACCACCGACCCCTGGGTTTTAGCCACGGTTCGGGGCATTCACATAGACCTCGTGGATGTTCCTTTAGTCGTTCCCCCTCCGCACCCCATGATCTGGTCCCAATCGGCGTGACCCCTCATAGACGCGGAATTGGAGGCTTTATACCAAAAGGGAGCCGTGGAGCGGGCTCCTCATGCTCACGGAGGTGTAATCAGCAACATATTTCTAGTTGAAAAGAAAGGGGGTCAACAGCGACCTGTCATCAACCTCAAGGCTCTAAATGCTTTCATTAGGTACCGCCATTTCAAAATGGAGGGCATCCACCTTCTCAGGGACATGCTTCTGCCAGATGATTGGATGGTGAAGTTGGAACTCAAAGATGCGTACCTAACGGTCCCGATCGCATCCTCATCCAGGGATCTGCTCCAGTTTCACTGGAAGAGGAGCATTTGGCGCTTCATGTGCCTTCAATTCGGCCTGTCCTCCGCCCCCTGGTGCTTTACCAAGCTCATGCGCCCAGTGGTGGCGTGGCTCCGCAGCCGAGGGGTGAGACTCATAATTTACCTGGACGGCATTCTGATCATGACCAGGGATTGTTCCACCCTCCTGGTCCATCTGCATATGTCTATGACCCTCCTGTCCGACTTAGGTTTCATCATCAACCACGAGAAGTCATGCCTAACCTTGTCCAGAACCATGGAATTTCTAGGCTTCATGGTAGATTCATCATCAATGACGCTCAGTCTCCCTTTAGCGAAGGTACGGGCGATTCGCAAGGAGTTGCGCCACACTCTGGCACTGCCCCAAGTATCTCTCCGTCATCTAGCTCGAGTGATAGGTCTTTTATCTTCATCTATTCAGGCGATCTTCCCGGCACCTCTGCATTATCGCGCCCTCCAGCGTCTCAAGATCGCCCACCTGCAGGCGGGAGCGTCGTATGCGGATCTAATCTCGCTGGATCCGGAGACCTGAGACGAGCTAACATGGTGAATCGGCAACCTCTCCGCATGGAACGGCAGGGCGTTCGTCGGTCCCCAACCGGATTTGATTGTGGAGTCGGATTCCAGTCTTCATGGCTGGGGGACCCACTGCGAGGGAGTATCAACTGGAGGCCCATGGTCGACGGACGAGTCGCACCTACGCATCAATGCCCTGGAGCTCCTGGCAGGTTCCTTCGTGATTCGCAGAGCATGCATCCGTCTCCGAATGGACAATGTCTCGGCGGCCCACTACATCAATTTCATGGGGGGCACCCACTCCACCATGCTGACCCACTTGGCGAAAGAGTTCTGGGATTATTGTCTGGCCGACAACGTCTCTGTGGTGGCGGAGTACCTTCCGGGACTCCACAACACCCTCGCTGACTGGAGCTCACGTTACATTTCCGATGCTAGCGATTGGAGGTTAGACGTGACGGTGTTCTCCACCATCTCATCACATTGGGGGCCGTTCTCCATCGACCTTTTTGCATCCAACTGGAACGCTCAGCTTCCCAGATATTTCAGTTGGAGGCCGGGCCCAGCCACGGAGGCGGTGGACGCTTTTCTTCAGCAGTGGTTTGGTGCCCTGATGTATGCCTTCCTGCCGTTCTTTCTGATTCCTCGAGTCCTGGCCAACGTCCGTCACCAAGCATCAGAGCTCACCCTAATATTACCCTTTTGGGTAGGCTGAGTCCATTAACCACTAAGAAGAGGTTGTTTTCCATCCTACTCACGAAGCTCGTTGCAGTTGGTGTTGTCAGTCGGCCAGTTGTTTATCTTGCCGGATCAGTTGGGTTTTCCAAGTTGGTTCGTCATCCATTGAAGTTGGTTCCTCCTCCAGTTGACAGCTGTTCCGGTTCCGTTGATGAGGGTGTCAAGTCGACAAAGAAAGAGGAAGATCTGGTTGGGGGAGGTCCCTTTATACTAGGACTATGGGGAGGGGCTACTACCTCATTTTGGTAGTTATGTTCCTTTTTTCTTTGCTGCTGTGTGGTACAGTAAAGGAAGGGTTAAAGCAATACTCGCCTCCGTGTCTTTCATAAAATCATGACTTTACGTCATAAACTAGGAAAATCATGCAATTGTCTGCCCCACGGGTTGTATCTTAGAGATTGGGGGCATATCGCTAGGATATGCCCCCAATGTGTCATAGGAGCAGGTCCCAGAAATGAAACCCGCACCTATCCTTAGAACTGAACCCACAAAATAAAGGAGGGTGCACCGCACATGCACAGCCACCCTCCATTAATTTATATGGGAGTACCTAAAATAACTGAGCGCTGGCTCGGCTATTTCTATAAGCCTCATAGAAATGAATGGTGTTATGACAGCGTTTGGGCAGTATATTGCCCATTCATTTCAATGGGACTTCTGAAAATAGAGAATCAAGGACAGGTATGCATGCGCGGTGTACCCTCTGTCACTTTGCAGGCTCTATTGGACCCGCACCTATCAAAGATTGGGGTTGTATCCTAGCGATATGCTCCCAATGTCCAAAACGAGTTAACCCTTTTAAGTGTATGGGACTGATGGGGATAGTCCAGTCCAGTGGTGGATAGGTGAGAAGTGTTGATTCTAAGAAAACCCCTTTAACTGTATGTTAGAGGTCCCATGGCGCTTGGAAGTCACCTGACAGATGCCATATTTAATTGTGTTCATCTCTTCCATTTTTGAGCTTCACTGGACTGATACATGTGCTGTACCATTAGACTGCACAGAGACAGGAGTCTACAGAACCGCAGTGGTATAATAGAGGCATGTGTGCAGTATTATAAACTCAGATTCAGAGGCGGCTCTAGACTTTGTGAGGCCTTAGGCGAAACTCGAACATGAGGCCCCCACGAACACAAGATATGCAAGCGCTAATAAAGATTAACTACAAACAAAAACACTTGGTATAGTATCCTTAGTCTGTCTATTAGGCTACTTTCACACTAGCGTTCGGGGTTCCGCTTGTGAGTTCCGTTTGAAGGGGCATCAGTCTGGCAGCGTTCTGCCTCCGCTCCGCTCAGTGAGCGGACACCTGAACGCTGCTTGCAGCGTTCGGGTGTCCGCCTGGCCGTGCGGAGGCGAGCGGATCCGTCTAGACTTATAATGGAAGTCAATGGGGACGGATCCGCTTGAAGATGACACAATATGGCTCAATCTTCAAACGGATCCGTCCCCCATTGACTTTCAATGTACAGTCTGAACGGATCCGCTCAGGCTACTTTCACACTTAGAAATTTTTCTAAGTTATAATGCAGACGGATCCGTTCTGAAACGGATGCAAACGTCTGCATTATAGGAGCGGATCCGTCTGATGAAACATCAGACGGATCCGCTCTGAACGCTAGTGTTAAAGTAGCCTAAGGCTACATGTCCCCCTCCATGAGGCTGGCAGCACATCTTAGGCTACTTTCACACTAGCCAGAGGCGTACATAGAAATCACTGGGCCCCATAGCAAAAATCTGAATTGGGCCCCTTAACCCCGCCCACTACCCACCATGGCCCCTCCCACTTCCTGACCTGGCTCCTCCCGTGCCACACCCCCATTAAATAAATTTATACATGACCTACAGAAACTGTTAGGGTCCATTCACACGTCCGCAAAATGGATCCGCATCCGTTCCGCAATTTTGCGGAACGGGTGCAGACCTATTCATTTTCAATGGGGCCGGAATGTGCTGTCCGCATCCATATTTGCGGATCCGCACTTCCGCATCCGTGCTTCCGTTTCCGCAAAAAAATAGAACATGTCCTATTCTTGTCCGCAATTGCGGACAAGAACAGGCATATTCTATTAGTGCCGGCAATGTACGGTCCGCAAAATGCGGAACGCACATTGTCGTTTTCCGTGTTTTGCGGATCCGTGGCTCCGTGTATCCGCAAAACACATTGCGGACGTGTGAATGGAGCCTAGGGGTTTCCTGGGGGTGACCTGTCACATGGGATATCTGCTGCAGCCTGCAGGTCTCCTTATTTGGGGTGCCCTGTTAAAGGGAATCTGTCACTAGCAATTTACCCAATTTTTTTTTTCATGAATCCATGTTTAACAGAGTACCTTTTTTCCATCTGTCTTGTTCTTTTGATTGTGAGTCTTGTCATTTCTTCAAAAAATCGATTTTTATGATATGTAAATGACGCTGTAAGGAGCCCAGAGGGGCGTTATTCTTTCTCCACGGTGCCCAGGAACGCCCTTCTGAAGTGCCGTGCCCGGCTAAATTTGAAAACTAATAACGCCTCCAAGACAAGTTAATCTAAATCGCCTCCCAGAGGCGCGGCTAAGTGCTCAACACCCCCCCTCCTCAGCGCCGCTCTCTGCTGCAAACACCCCGATCCTCCTTTCGCCGGCATCCCAAATCCCGCGCAAAACGTCTTGGAGGCGTTATTAGTTTTCAAATTTAGCCGGGCACGGCACTTCAGAGGGGCGTTCCTGGGCACCGTGGAGAAAGAAGAACGCCCCTCTGGGCTCCTTACAGCATCATTTACATATCATAAGAATCGATTTTTTGAAGAAATGACAAGACTCACAATCAAAAGAACAAGACAGATGGAAAAAAGGTACTCTGTTAAACATGGATTCATGAAAAAAAAAAAAAGGGTAAATTGCTAGTGACAGATTCCCTTTAATCGGGACATCTGCTAGATTTTTGGGACCTGTCACATGGGACATCAGCCATGATGGTTGGGGGCAGGGGCACTATTTCTGGGGTTCCATGAGTCAGTAGTGGTAAATATCTCTGTGTACATTGTGCTCAAGTTCAGGCCAGCAAGGGACACAACCGGTGCACTGCTCAGTGCTCACTCACAGTACTACTCACTGCTTCAGAGTTCAGAATCTTCCTCCGGACTCCCTCTCTCTCCTCAGCTCAGGGCAGGCACTGACTCGTCTCTGGTGAAGGGCCGGCCCGACGGCGAAGTTCGAGCCGATTCTCCCGCCCGTCCCCTTGCGCCACTGGCCAATCAGCAGCTGCCTCAACAGAGTTGCCTTGTGCTGATTGGCCAGCGGCACGAGCGCCACATGCAGGCTGGTGTTTGATCCTGATTCCGGCAGACGGTCAGGAGGAGGTCAGGAGGAGGTCAGGTGGGGGGGGGGGGTGCGGCGAGGCCATTGCGGAAGATGAGTTGATGTTGGGGCTGGGCCCTGGGGAGAAAAGCAATTAGCCGGCTGCAGCAGGTCATGTGTGGGCGGGGCCAAATAGTGTGGGCGGGGCCTTCTCTGCGCTACGGGCCCCCCAGTGCCGCGGGCCCCATAGCAGTGGCGTGGTCTGCCTCTATGGGCGGTACGCCACTGACACTAGCGTTCAGAGCGGATCCGTCTGATGTTTCATCAGACGGATCCGCTCCTATAATGCAGACATTTGGATCCGTTCAGAACGGATCCATCTGCATTATAACTTAGAAAAATTTCTAAGTGTGAAAGTAGCCTGAGCGGATCCGTCCAGACTTTACATTGAAAGTCAATGGGGGACGGATCCGTTTGAAGATTGAGCCATATTGTGTCATCTTCAAGCGGATCCGTCCCCATTGACTTCCATTGTAAGTCTGGACGGATCCGCTCGCCTCCGCACGGCCAGGCGGACACCCGAACGCTGCTTGCAGCGTTCAGGTGTCCGCTCACTGAGCGGAGCGGAGGCTGAACGCTGCCAGACTGATGCATTCTCAGCGGAACCGCCTCCACTCAGAATGCATTAGGGCCGGACGGCTGCGTTCGGGGCCGCTTGTGAGCCCCTTCAAACGGAGCTCACGAGCGGACACCTGAAAGCAGGTGTGAAAGTAGCCTTACACATCCTACCCCCCCCCCCCCCCCAAATTGCACGGGTAATTGTGCTGCTCTTAATATCAGATCAGGCGACAGCCAGGGAGGGGTGACTCGGAGGAGGGGTACAGCGGCCAGCAGGACAGGGAGTGGGACACACACCTGACCACCTTGGTCCTTGGAGGATTCTAATTCTTCCACAATCCACAGTGACAGACAGTACAGTGAGTCCACCACCACTGACACTGTCTTCAGGGCGGCGCTGGCGGCAGCCAGAACAGTTGGGTCGGCGTCGGGTCACCGGACAACAGACACAGGCACACAGCCGGTGGCGGTGAGGTGAGATGGCGCTTCTTCTCTCCCTGCCTGCGCAGCGCTCTGACGGAAGGGGGCGTGTCTGCTGTTGCATAGAGACGTGCCTGTGCGGCGGCACGCTCTGAGCCGGCCAGCAGCCTCTGCTCTCTTAAAGAGGCAGAGAGCAGAGGGGCTCGAGCAGCCTGGCCGCGGCGGCTCGTCTTAACTTAGTTACTACTAGTGTGTGTGTGTGTGTCTTAGGTGACGGGTCCGTCCGGTCCGGAGGAGCAGACAATTAAATTGCGGCGGTGTCAGGAGCTGGTGGGAGCCAGAGCGAGGCCCCCACCAGCGCGAGGCCTTAGGCGGCTGCCTAAGTGGCCTAATGGAAGAGCCGCCTCTGCTCAGATTTATTACAATACAGTATGGTTTTATATTTTATAATTAAATACATTCTAGAACAGCCCATTAAAATGTTATACAAAAAGTTTAATATTTGCTTCACCCCTGATAGTTGAAAGGGGTTTTCACTACTGGACAGGGGCATTCAGAACACTTAATATGGACCCCACCCAAATTCCAAGATCTCGTGCATCAAACACTCCAAAGAAATATAAAATACAAAGCTCAACAATTTTTATTAAAAGATTGTAATAAACGACTTTACTTTATAAATATGGGGGTCATTTATCAAACTGGTGTAAAGTAGAACCGGTTTAGTTGCCCATAGCAACCAATCTCATTCCTCCTTTCATTTTCCAAAGGAACTGTCCAAAATAAAAGGTGGACTCTGTGGGCAACTAAGTCAGTTCTACTTTACACCAGTTTGATAAATGACCCCCATGGTGCCTATTCTGAACACCATATTTCTCAATATATTTACACCAAACTGACCTCAATACATTGATAAATCTCCTACTTCTCTTTACACAGTGTATTATGAAAGTGGCTGCCTGAAGCCACCACTAGGGGGGGCTCAGTACATAAGACTTTATATGCACTCTGAGCTCCCCCTATTGGTGGCTGTTGGAAAATACACTGAATCTATGTCAGAAATGGGACAAGCAGTTCTCATAGCCGTGGTCTGCTTCTCTGGTAGTCATATCACTGCCACTGGACTTCTCTTCTTAGTGATCACTGTCAAATATATAACCCTAATAACACCAATTTAATGTTATTACTGTGAAATCTTACTAAACAGAAGCTCACATGGTGAATAACTGATCATTGTAGGAATATAGTTTCTAACCCCAGATGTTATTGGCAGGGAAACCTTGTCTGGCCATACATTTCCCTCACATCATTATATGCCGGTGATTCCGATGAATGGCCAACCATGTAATATATGGACAGAGCGGCCTCAGTTCTGGAGCACAGAAGGGAGCACCAAGCACCCCCCTCTATGATGTCCATATGTCCTTTAAAGGGATTGTCCTCTTCATCTAAACCCACCCTAGTAAAAGGCTTCATGTCAGTGAATGGCAGACCATGTAATGCATTGTTATACTTACCTCTCTGCCTCATAAAGATGGATGAGCTCTCTCTTCCTCTTCCTGATGTTACTTCCTCCTCCTTCTGGGAATCTTACATTAGAGAAAGAAATATTAATATGTGAGGATATGGTACCTTCAGAAGAAGATATATATCATGCTAAATCCACCGCTAACTGACTCTGAACACCTTAAAGGGAACCTGTCCCCTCCAACAAACATCCTAAGCCGGCAGCAGTACCTTCGAGTGGCCAGCAGCATGCTTGTAATGATCATTTTCTTCCTGCAGGCAGATGAAGCAAAAGCTGTAAAAACGTTCTTTAATCCCCTGCCGGCGCGCTTCTCTAGTCAGGCTTGAAGTCACGGAGGCAGCGGCCTACTTGCTTCAGGTCACGGTAACCACGCCCCCTTCCCTGCCCCTTCACTGTGACTGACAGCTGGCAGTTCGGCAAAGCCAGCCGAACTGTCGTGCATAAGCGCTGTCAATCATAGCGAAGGGGCAGGGAGGGGGGCCGTGGTAACCGTGACTTCAAGCAAGTAGGCCGCTGCCTCCGTGACTTCAAGCCTGACTAGAGAAGCGCGCCGGCAGGGGATTAAAGAACGTTTTTACAGCTTTTGCTTCATCTGCCTGCAGGAAGAGAATGATCATTACAAGCATGCTGCTCACCACTCTGAGGTACTGCTGCCGGCTTGGGATGTTTGTTGGAGGTGACAGGTTCCCTTTAATACCTTAAACTATACATAATATATTCTACTAAATTGTGGACTTTATGTGACAAAAATGCCGGTAAATGCCGTTCTCCTAATAAGTCTTCTATGGCGCCCATCAGTGTAAATAGGGGATATGTATAGGGATTATTCAGCTAGGACACACACTTTCTAGGTTTCTTGTCCAGTATAAGTGAATTGCAGGTGTCTATGTGATAAGATGTCCCCGTCAGGTATGGGCCCTGGCATTATATGTACAGTACGTGTCCTGCCCCTCCCTGAATAGTAAGAAGCATGGCTTACCTGGAGCTCATGTTGAGTCTAAACAGAAGAGAAGAAATAGAGAAAATGTTAATAAAAATCCATCATTTAAAATATCATACAGACATAATTACCCAGGTTTTCCCATATTTTGGCTATTTTGGTGAAACCAGGGATCAATCTCAGCTTCCCACTAAGGGCACTTTCACACTTGCGTTATTGTCTTCCGGCATAGAGTTCCGTCGTCGGGGCTCTATGCCGGAAGAATCCTGATCAGGATTATCCCCATGCATTCTGAATGGAGAGAAATCCGTTCAGGATGCATCAGGATGTCTTCAGTTCCGGAACGGAACGTTTTTTTGGCCGGAGAAAATACCGCAGCATGCTGCGCTTTTTGCTCCGGCCAAAAATCCGGAACACTTACCGCAAGGCCGGATCCGGAATTAATGCCCATTGGAAGGCATTGATCCGGATCCGGCCTTAAGCTAAACGTCGTTTCGGCGCATTGCCGGAGCCGACATTTAGCTTTTTCAGAGTGGTTACCATGGCTGCCGGGACGCTAAAGTCCTGACAGCCATGGTAAAGTGTAGTGGGGAGCGGGGGAGCAGTATACTTACCGTCCGTGCGGCTCCCCGGGCGCTCCAGAGTGACGTCAGGGCGCCCCAAGCGCATGGATCATGTGAACGCATGGATCACGTCATCCATGCGCATGGGGCGCTCTGACGTCATTCTGGAGCGCCCCGGGAGCCGCACGGACGGTAAGTACACTGCTCCCCCGCTCCCCACTACTACTATGGCAACCAGGACTTTAATAGCGTCCTGGGTGCCATAGTAACACTGAAAGCATTTGGAAGACGGTTCCGTCTTCAAATGCTTTCAGTACACTTGCGTTTTTCCGGATCCGGCGGGCACCTCCGGCAACGGAAGTGCATGCCGGATCCCAACAACGCAAGTGTGAAAGAGGCCTAATACAGAGTGAGCAGCTGTCACTGGTGGGGATGACACAAGTCAGTAATTCCTCTCTTGACTCACAGTTAGAGATGAATCTCCCAACGCGCTGATGTAGATCCGGATCGCAGTCGAAAACAAAATCCAGAAATCTCTTCAAAAGCGAAGAAATGAGCCGGTCCTTTCTCTGTAAAGAGCAATCGCAGACTGGCACCAACTGACTTTTTTTTTTTCTATTTCAAATCAAATCCTGCGTTTCTATTGGTCGATGCTTGTTGTTGTTGTTGTTTATGGCACTTGCCATGACGATTCATACAGCATCAAATTTAACCCCTTAATAACACAAGTATATAGCGCTTAATGACCACAGCCATTTACATAGTTCTGCAATGCCACATATAATGCCATAAATCTTCATATTTTATGTATCCATGTGAATTTCACCCTGTTTGTTGGGCATAAATATGGCAGTATTTAGAGTTAGTGCATTTTTAATACTTATGGAAAAATGTAATTTTCTGAATTGAATCTAAAATAAAATTGAAATAAAGGTATAACTTTATGAAGAAAAGATAAAAAATTTTTTTTTAAAGTAAACCAACCAGTAGTTGGTATAGTGTTTGACAAAAAATTTTTACAGCCCAATTTTTTTTGGGGGTGGCACTCTGGGGGCATTTCTTACTGGCACATTATGGGGGGGCACAATGGGGGAGAGGAGCACTATGGGGGGCATCTGGGGGCTCTAAAGGGGCTTTTTTTTATTAACACATTATGTGAGGCACTATAGGAGAAAACGGCACTATGGGGCATCTGGTGGCACTATAGGGGCATTATTTGGGGGCACTATGGGGGAAGTGGGGGTTCTAAAGGGGACTTTTTTTTTATTGGCACATTATGGGGGGCATTATGGCATCTGGTGGCACTAAGGGGGCATTTTTTACTGGCACATTATGGGGGGGGGGGCCATGGGAGAGAGGAGCACTATGGGGGCATCTGGGGGGTCTAAAGGGGCTTTTTTTTTATTGACACATTATGGGAGGCACTATAGGAGAAAACGGCACTATGGGGCATCTGGTGGCACTATAGGGGCATTATTTGGGGGAAGTGGGGGTTCTAAAGGGGACTTTTTTCTTATTGGCACATTATGGGGGTATTATGGCATCTGGTGGCACTAAGGGGGCATTTTTTACTGGCACTATAGGGGAGAGCGGCACTATGCGGCACTATTTGGGGGCACTATGGGGGAGTGGAGCACTATTGGGGCATATGATGGCACTTAGAAGGGGCATTTTTTACTGGCATATTATGGGGGGGCACCATGGGGGAGAGGAGCACTATGGGAGCATCTGGGGGGTCTAAAGGGGCTTTTTTTTATTGACACATTATGGGGGGCACTATAGGAGAGAACGGCACTATAGGGGCATTATTTGGGGGCACTATGGGGGCATTATTTGGGGGTACTATGGGGAAGTGGGGGCTCTAAAGGGGCCTTTTTTCTTATTGGCACATTATGGGGGGCATTATGGCATCTGGTGGCACTAAGGGGGCATTTTTTACTGGCACTATGGGGCATTATTTGGGGGCACTATGGGGGAGTGCAGCACTATTGGGGCATATGGTGGCACTTAGAAGGGGCATTTTTTACTGGCATATTATGGGGGACACTATGGGAAAGGGCGAGAGGAGCACTATGAGGGCATTTACTGGGGCACTATATAGGGGTATTTTATACTGGCATACATTATGGGGACATTAGCTCAACTGCGGGCACTAAGCGGGGGTATTTCATGTACTGTCATATTATAGGGAGAATTATTACTACTAGGGGGTATTAGCTTTACTACTACTGGGGGTCTATGAGGAACATGATTACTAGTAAGGGCACTATAGGGGCATTATTACTAGTAAGTGTGCCCTGGGAGAGAATTATTTCTATTGGTGGGATTTTGGGGAGCACTGTTACTCTAGGGGGCACCCTGGCACAGTATCAGCTTAGCACAATTATTTTTGGGGGACATTATCTTTATACTATTAGTGTCTGGGTGCAGTTATTTTTTAGAGCAATGTGTGCCAATAATTGTTGAAGGGGCCACTATCTGTGTGGCAGTAATATTTCCAGGGGGACTTTCTCTGCAGTATAGTATGGGGGGTGGCAGGAAAGGGTGTTCAGAAGATGATGGAAATGTGGGAAACTAATGTCTGTTTGTTAATCTCTGCAGAGACGGGAGATGGCTGAAAAATCATCATGGCGGTCTGGTCTAAATGGAGAAGATAAAGAAAGAGAACGTCTACAACAAAGGTGACATCACTGGATGTAAGAGGTATGTGGCGCTATGTAGGAGAGGAGATGCTCCGGCTCCTCCCCCTGCCATTTGCAGAAGAAGGATTCAGAGCTGGGTGAGGACGGCCAAAGGGGGCAGCAGGCCACGGGCGGGTGGCAGATGGTGGGGGGAACCACAGGCCTTGAGCAGGATCAGGGGAGGGAGGAGAGCGGAGGAGCTTCCTGGCTGTAGCTTGTTGTATAAGCAGGCAGTGCAGCCAGGACAGAATCTCCCCTCTCCGTATGATGTGTAGACAGGCCTCAACTATAGAATGTTAGCTGTGCAGTGTTTGTTGGGCGTGGCCTATTATATGTAGGAGGGGCTTTTAATAATGGGCGGGGCTAAAAAATTGGTTCCATTCCTGCAGAGCTTTTAGAAATGGCCGAGTAAAAGAATCAGCGCAACACACTACAGCCACCACCCCCCTTCCCCCCCGCACTACACATGCCACATTTTTTTGCCTTTTCGGACCCCCCCCTAGACAAAATTCCTGGGTGCTCCCCTGCTGGAAACAGTATTGTATATATTGTAAGTTTGTAGTTCGCTTACCAGATCATGTTGTGAGGGAGTCACAACAGCTTTACAGGCTCCTGCTAGTATATATCCCAACCATCATTCGGGGGCTTGGATGCAGCCTGGGTTCCTGCCTGCGCCTAAAGAGCGGGTGCTGGTATTGAAATCAGACATAAGTTGTGAAAACCAAAAGAACTTCTTCTGCAGGCGCTGACAAGGAACACATCAACATGGGGTGTGTGGTTCCAATAGCTTTATAGTCTACGCGTTTCAGGGTGGATAACACCTCGCTCAAGACATTAATACATATATAACGGTTGCTAATGGTTATATATGTATTACTGTGTATCCATGTATGTATATGTATCCACCCCTGAAACACGTAGACAAAAAAGCTATTGGAACCATACACCCCATATTGATGTGATCCTTGGCAGCGCCCACAGAAGAAGTTCTTTTGGTTTTTACAACTTACGCATGAGAATCTAAACTATTTTTGTTACTACAGACATACACATAGCAACAGCTACCACTAGGTTCCTGCCCTTATGAGTAGGGTTTCTATTCACAGTTTGCCCTCTCGGTAATAACCAGTGAACCAAAATGTCTGGACAAAGCGCTCAAATACTCCCCGATGTAGCCATAGTCATGTATGGAGCCTGGCGGTGTCATGTACTGTAATCCCTCCACGATGCTATGAGACACCCGCAAATAGAAGGGTGGCTTCATTCTGTATTCTCTTCCAAGCAACAAGGTCTATAAATAGCTTTTCACACGGTCACCTTGATGACTAACAGGTAGCTACAAAATTTTCTTTAAGGCGGCATGCAAGGCCTTAGGACACACTAAATTAGGAGGAGGAGGCGGTGCTCTCCAAAATCTCCATGAGGGCTAATCCTTCTAAACAGTTTAGACAGAGTAAGGAGCTAACTATCTGGCTAATAAGGTTAAGTGCAAAGATCCAATTAAAGTGCATACAATCACACTGCAGTACCTGTAAAGGAATACACACAATGGGCACAAAACTTTAAACGTTGCTGAAAACTTGAAAAACCCATCTAAATACATAATGCAATTAAATAGTGCAATAAAATCACATTAGAGTCCTTTTCTTCAGTGCTGCTGGATGGAATGCACCAACCTGGAACCTCTAATACGAAAAGCCCTTTGTAATCCACGGGAAATAGTAATGTCATTATTTGTAATCCACAAAAGGCACAATGTGATTTGTAATCCACATGGAATAGTAATATGAAGTAGCAGCAAAGGTGATGAGAACCCTTTTAAGCAAAGGGGGGCTCCCAATTAACCTGAGAAGGGGAGAAAAAGGAATTTTGGCGCAGACGTGCTCTACTTGGAGGTAGTTTCCAAGTAGGGGGAGTAATAACAGACATGTCTATCTAGGTGATGACAAACGGGGCAACCAAAACAAATAAAATGCCAACAAGTCCTCATCCATCAGGAGTTGTCCATGCCGTGGCTCCCATTAGTTCGATGAAAAGTGCAGTAGAGCAACTCCTCAGAGGAAGGACCTGACGTCATCCTCACTGCTGCTGCTGAAGCTGATCAAAGGCCTCTCCTGCCTCTTGTAATCCAGACGTGCAGCAATGGTGGTGCTCTGGCGACTCCTGCTGGCAGACCTCGGTAGTGACCTGGTGGTCACACTTTTCATTGCTGCTGCAACTCTCTGCTTGATGGGTCTGGAACCTCCTGCCATAAGAAATTGGTTCGGAATCTCTGGCTGTTAGAGAGCTGGTAGGCAATCCTCCTCTCTTGGTGGTGAATCCTGGAAGGCTCTCTCCATTGCCGTGGCCATTTTCCATGGTAACTGAAAGGTTACCACCTTGGGACTGTAGGTAAAGGTAGAGGCTGATACACATCCCATCTGGAAAATTGGTGGTGGTGGCAATCCAGGGATAAGTAACTCCGTTTTTAGTTGGGGTTTTCCTTGAAAGCGCAGCACTCCGTCTGCAGATTCCTGAAGACAGCATACTCGTTCCACCTCAGCTAAGTCTTCCTGCCATAACGCCAGGGGTTTCTCTAAAAGGGTCAGTGCTGTGGCGAAGGGCCCCTGGAGGGACTCAATAGGTGTGTATTCCACCCGATCCCTTTTGTAGAGGCTGTGCCGGGCCTGGGGGAGATAAGGGCGCTGCAAGGAGCGACGTCCCACAAAGAGCTTGTGACCTGTTTCGTCGTCCCCTCTCGATAGAAAACTACACTACGGACCTTCTTCTCTGTTCCAGGATCGGATCTCTGGGCTGCGGTCGGTCCCACACATGGATGGCCTAATCTTTTATGGCCCGCTTGTATTCCCACATATCATAGGCCTGACCTTTGTCTTCTTTTGGGACCATGAGATTGAGTCCTTCAAATGGGCCTGTCTTTTTGGCAGCACCAGCCGGCATGAGGAATGGTCTGGACCCCTTCTTGGGTCTCCGCACAAGTTGCGATACCCGGATCTCGGTACTGCAGCGTACATCTCGGGCATGTCGTCGTCATACAGCATCATTCCCGAGTTCGGCTTAGGGAGCGCCATCTTGCTTTCCCTTTGACTGCAACGAACTGATGACGAGGGGGGAGCTTTAGGAGAGGAGTCTTTACTTCCGTCCTTTAGACTGAGCTGTTCCCTGTGGGCAGGGCTGTATTTTCTAGGGCTGGCTGTTCCTTGGTTTTCCCTCTCTAGGGGTGCAAGAAGAAGATACGCCATAACAGGCAAAGATTGCGGATTAACCCCTCGGATGCCGGTGCACACTTTTCTGCGCCTGTCTCTCCGCAGTAAATGTAATAAAGTCATTTTTAAAGGGTGTCTTGACAATTCTATAGGCTTTGTAGTATAAGGACACACAAAAATTCTGTTTGTGACGCCAGTTGCAAACCCCGGCAACGGCCAGGACCCCTTTTGTAATTGGTGGTGGTACCCAAGTGTAGGAATGGCCAAGTGCTATAGGGTGGCCTAAAATTCCCTTAATGTTTTGTGTCACGGTGCTCCTACCTGGATACTGCTGGACCCTAGGCGTTGACTCTGAAGCAGAAAAATAGGGGGGAAGAGTTGAAAAATTTTAAGAAATAATTGAGTCCTGACCTTGTGATGAAGTTGAATAGCAGCTTTACTTTGGTAAATGTTCATCAGACACAATCTTCAAACTTTGTCTTGGTCCCAGCAGGCTTTGGCATTAAAACTCTGGCAGGCAAACTCAGCTCTGCTACATCTGTTGCTCTCTGGCTCTGCTGTGCTGACAGGCTTACTATATAACTTAGCTTCTTCTTTGCGCTGCAAATCTCTCTTTGTGGTCTGTCTCTTAATTATGCCAGGGAACTCTCCTCCTGACTCCTGAGGCTTTAAGCTGTGCCCTCCACATCCAGCAGAACTGAAGGTGCTCTGGCTGGCTTGGCTTGGCCTGGGCACATCCAGAAGAGACGTGCCCAGCATACCCTCCTTCCCCTATCAGGGGATAAGCTAGATGTCACGACCATGGTTGTGGTCGCGACTCCTTGGTTCGCATGCTGTTGTCAGCAGTTTGTTTTATGTTGTCAACCACAGGTGTGGGCTCTGTATCTTGCCTCACGTGTGGTTGCCGTTGGCAACATTAAGTTGTTGGCAGTGGAGCGACCTAGGCGCTCGCTGTCACGGCATGCGGTTGCCTCTGGTAATGTGTGGTTTTAGTGTTCACTTTCTATGTCTGGTGTGCACGAGGTTTATGTAGGTGTGCACTGTGACACTTCCCTTCACTTGTGGCTGCCTGTGGCAACGTGTGGTATTGTGTACATGTTGTGGCAGTGTCTCGGCCTTCGGGCTGACTCCCAGGACATGGTTGCCACGCATGTCGTTGCCTGCGGTAACAGCTGCAGTGTAATTGTTTATTGTACACTTCCCCTTTAAGTGACACTTACCTTGTTTGTTGATGCAAGGGTTAACCCCTTTCCTAGTGTGTGTGTGGGTGTGGCCGCTTGGGTTATTTAGCTTCCTGCTGGAAGGCAGTTGCTGAGGGGTACTTCAGCCATGCATTTTTCTGGAGTCATCCTCCTGGTTCATATACCATCTTTCCAGTAAGGGCCACCCTTGCGGTCATAAAAAGAATGTCTGATGTTAAGTTGATGTTTTTATGCTCTTGATATTTATTGCAGCTATGGATGTCCTGGTTACCTGTGTGTTTTGATGTGTGTGCTGTCTCCCTTGTGTTTGTGTGGACAGCGTATTTGAGCACGGGTTCAAGTCAGCAAGGCTGTGGCAGGTTAGTGTGGAACTGCTTGGTTCACCTGTCATATCCATATGTCTATGTTCCCCATCTCCTTGCAGCTTGGCCAGTGAGACTCCTGATCGTCCGTGCCTAGGAGGAACAGGTTGTCTTACCCTGCTCCTAGTTCAGGGCCACCCTGAGGGCAAGTAGGGACCCCAAGGTTCCGGAGTATGAGCCCTCCTACCATCAGGGTCAGCTCATACAGCTAGGAGTCAGGTTCAGTATTAGGGACACGATAGGAGGTGACCTGCTACCTGATCCTGTGGTCCTGGCCGAGCAGCGACCAAACATCTTCTGGCATCGCACCGCTGAGGGTTTTCCCCATCCTCAGCCGTGACAGTATGACCGCAAAGGCTCCTTACTTGGATCCACCTTCGGAAGAGGGTGCAGCATGCATCGCCATATGTTGTGGGGTGCATGCGCGTTCTACGGAGGGAGAGCGTTTTGGGGATCACCGTTTACGGCGCGGTTGGTGGCTTATTCCCCGCCACCTTACCTTCCGTGTCCGTGTTGGTGATCCCTCGTCCTAGTGGCGTACCTATCATATAGGCAGACCACTCAGCTGCTATGGGGCCCATGGCATGGGGGGGCCCAGAGCGCATGGAAGGCCCCGCCCCCTACATCTGCAGACAGTTTATCGGGCATTGAGGAAGCACGCCCACTTGTCCTCCGTTCAGTCCTGGCCGGGCCCTGCTTGCTTCCTCTATGCTCAGGTCCCCCTCCGAACCTCTCCCCCCATTCTGTACACAATAGAGCACACTCTGCTGATGTCCCGACTCCCGACCCTCCGTGTCAGGCTCAAGCAGACAGAACTTCACCGGTCACTCCCACATACATGAAGCCACGCCCCGTCTCATGAAGCCACGCCCCCAACGCCAGTCGCAAAAAAATACTGCAGCAGGAAAGAATCTGAGGTAGGACACTAGCTGTCTGCCACCTCCCTCTATCCTGCTGTTACCTATTATCTCCCTCCTGGCCCCCACAGAACCTCTCTTGTATGCCCCTCTACTACTCTCCCCATAGAATAGCTGCAAGCCTGCAAACATCTGTGGCCTCCCAGCCACTATCATCTCCTATGTTCCCTGAAGTCCCCAGAGACTCCTTGCCACCTTCTGTGACCCAAAGAACATGTACCAGTTTCTGTGCCCCCTTCTAATAACAGAGCCCCTGCCACTTTTTGTATTCCTTGTCACCACCACCCACTCACAAAGCCCATGGAACCCTCTGTCCTCCTCCAATCTGTGTCTGTCCATCCATCAGTAACTGAGCCCCTATCACCTATTGGACTTGATGTGCCCAATCCCTTAGCAGAAAGCCCTTGTCAACTTCTGCCCCCTGATCTAACAGAGTCCATGCCACCTGCTTCTATCCCCTTTCATATAAAAGAGCCCATGCCAGCTGCTGCTCCCCTCCCTCTAATAACAGATCTCCATCACCTTTTGTTTTTTATGTTCACTCTGTTCTGTCAGAATACTATACCTTATCAGAATGCTGGTGGCCGCACCAGAAGTGACGAGAATCAGCTGGAGGAGGGGGTGTGCAAGCGCAGATCCACGGGTAAGTCAAAATTATAGCACCGCCGCGGGAGAAGCGCCCACTTAATGTGCATGCGCAAAACCGGCCGGAACACATTGCGCCAGCGCCTGGAGCCACGGCTGGGTAGGAGATGGTGCGCACGTGCGGCTATATACTCCGGTCCAAATCTACCTACCCCTGAGTGCGCACGCGTGCTGTAATCCTGATGTGTGTGGCCGACGGGAGTATATAGCCACATGTGCACACCCTCTCCTACCCAGCCGTGGCTCCGAGCACAGGCGCAGTGTGTCCTGGCCGGTTTCGCGCATGCGCATTAAGTGGTACCTGATAAGGTATAGTATTCTGACAGAACACACTCCCCTCATAGAGCCTCTAGCAGCTTCTAATCTCCCACCCACTGCAGTGTCCCTGACATCTGCCACCTCTAACAGTGCATAGTGGCACTGACTCTGTGGCAATTATGGGACAAAAAATTGCTAATAGCTGCCCTGTCCCACTGTGTGCAGGATATGGTGGCTTTATCTGTGCACATTGTATAAGGGTCCATTCAGATGTCTGTTGAATGGGTCCGGATCCGTGCGGAACGGGTGCAACCCATTCATTTTCAATGGGGCTGGAAAAGATGCGGACAGCACACAGTGTGCTGTCCGCATCCGCATTTCCTGTCCACTGCCCCGAACTTCCGGTCCGCGGCTCCGGAAAAAAATAGAGCATGTCCTATTCTTGTCCGCAGCTGCGGACAAGAATAGGAATGATCTATTAAGTGCCGGTGATGTGCGGCGTCAGTGTTTTGCGGTCCGCAATTTGCAGACCGCAGAACACTATGGACGTCTGAATGGACCCTTAGCAGGATTATTTATCTGTATAGATTATTATGTTATTATTTGTGCATAGTGTATGGGAGAAGCACTATATGGTGGAGTTACTGGTGTGTGCAAGGTTTAACAACATTATTGGTGTGTAACGTGTAATAGATCATATTTTTTGTGTATAACGTATGATGTTCACGCTTTTATTTCTTGCACGTTATGACAGCAATATCAACTTATACTCAAGTCATTATTCATGATAAATGGCTATTTTTTCTCATAGTAAACTAAGCATCAGCAGCAAGGAGTTAAAGGGGTTATTCAAACCCTAAAAATGCCCCCCAAAATGCCAGGGCACCTCATACAGGTAATACTTTGCCCGCTCCCGGCAACCGCGTCACTGATGCCCAAATGGCCACCACTGCATCCCCCTGTCACATGAATGAAAACATCCAGAGACGTGGGGGGCAGTCAATAGCAGGCCACAATGGGAACGAGCCTCCTTAGCATTTTGGGGGGCATAATAGGGGTGGCCACCATTTTACGGGTTTTGTTTCTACGGCGTTCCCTTTGCGGCGAAACTGACCTGTGCCTTTTATTCTCTGGGTCAGTAGGAATACAATGGGGGTGTGGCAGGGGGGGGAGCCAGGGTAGGTAGTGGGATGGGCCAGGGGTGTGTAGTGGGTGGAGTTAAGGGGCCCAATTCAGATTCTTTCTATGGGGCCCAATGATTTCTATGTACGCCCCTGCCTCGTCCCTCTCTATGTTCCTATCTCTGCTCGTCTGCTGGCAGCATTCCGTTAGTGTTCCGGCGGTGTGCTGGTTTGGAGTGTCTGTTGGCGGCGACTGGAGTGGGAATGTGAGTAGAGAGTGGACGCAGCGTCAGTGCGGTCTCCCCGGGCTGTTTCTTTGCTGGTCTCTGGTTCCTGTGTGTTGCTCCAGAGCCTGGCAGTCGGACCCCTGGTTCCTGTGTGTTGCTCCAGGGTCCGGCAGCAGTCCTGGGGAGACTCGCATGTTTTGGCGCTGATTCCCCTACATTTCCTTTCTCCCATCCCTGTTTTTGGTCCCTCACTGGTTTTCCCCTTTTTTTTTTTTTTGGTGGGGGGGCTTTGAGGGGTGGGAGTGTCACGACCATGGTTGTGGTCACGACTCCTTGGTTCGCATGCTGTTGTCAGCAGTTTGTTTTATGTTGTCAACCACAGGTGTGGGCTCTGTATCTTGCCTCACGTGTGGTTGCCGTTGGCAACATTAAGTTGTTGGCAGTGGAGCGACCTAGGCGCTCGCTGTCACGGCATGCGGTTGCCTCTGGTAATGTGTGGTTTTAGTGTTCACTTTCTATGTCTGGTGTGCACGAGGTTTATGTAGGTGTGCACTGTGACACTTCTCTTCACTTGTGGCTGCCCGTGGCAACGTGTGGTATTGTGTACATGTTGTGGCAGTGTCTCGGCCTTCGGGCTGACTCCCAGGACATGGTTGCCACGCATGTCGTTGCCTGCGGTAACAGCTGCAGTGTAATTGTTTATTGTACACTTCCCCTTTAAGTGACACTTACCTTGTTTGTTGATGCAAGGGTTAACCCCTTTCCTAGTGTGTGTGTGGGTGTGGCCGCTTGGGTTATTTAGCTTCCTGCTGGAAGGCAGTTGCTGAGGGGTACTTCAGCCATGCGTTTTGCTGGAGTCATCCTCCTGGTTCATATACCATCTTTCCAGTAAGGGCCACCCTTGCGGTCATAAAAAGAATGTCTGTTAAGTTGATGTTTTTATGCTCTTGATATTTATTGCAGCTATGGATGTCCTGGTTACCTGTGTGTTTTGATGTGTGTGCTGTCTCCCTTGTGTTTGTGTGGACAGCGTATTTGAGCACGGGTTCAAGTCAGCAAGGCTGTGGCAGGTTAGTGTGGAACTGCTTGGTTCACCTGTCATATCCATATGTCTATGTTCCCCATCTCCTTGCAGCTTGGCCAGTGAGACTCCTGTTCGTCCGTGCCTAGGAGGAACAGGTCATCTTACCCTGCTCCTAGTTCAGGGCCACCCTGAGGGCAAGTAGGGACCCCAAGGTTCCGGAGTATGAGCCCTCCTACCATCAGGGTCGGCTCATACAGCTAGGAGTCAGGGTCAGTATTAGGGACGCGATAGGAGGTGACCTGCTCCCTGATCCTGTGGTCCTGGCCGAGCAGCGACCAAACATCTTCTGGCATCGAACGGCTGAGGGTTTTCCCCATCCTCAGCCGTGACACTAGACTGCTCTAGAAACTGGTCCCCACCCTTCCTGCAGGAAGTGGGACTTGCCCACTTCTCCACAGAGGGGGTGTTAGAATGAAATGGAAGGTTCCATTCTAGCTAAGTACAGCTCTGCCGTGTTTGCTGCCACCTGCTGGTGAACCAGGCATATTACACGTGAACATAACAGTTACATTAGAAATAGGAATGCACATTATAGTGGACCTGAAATAAATACACAAGATGACATGATATTAGCCCATTAAAGACAGTAGCGGGGGGAAGAAGTACTAATGCCACTCTGGGGCGTTACACATTTCCAAACAATTTGAAAGCTTGACTGCTTGCTGGTGCCGTTTCTATCTGTGCTGTGGCCCCTACATGAGATCTTACCATTAACAAGATATGCCATAAAGGTGATCTCTGTATTCTGAGCTAGAGTCCAGCAGATGCCACCCACCACTTTCACATATGTTAGTGGAGACATGGCTCATTCTCTTTGAAGTTTTTGGGGATTACAGTGGCCACAAATTTGCATCTTGGGTCTTGCAAATTGCATCTTAATGAACAGTGAGCCCCCAGAATGTATTTTATTGGTGGGCTCTAAGCATCCCTGTGCAGCACTGTTTCTCATGGCCAATATCCGCTAGCATGTATCTGCCTTCAAAACCTATACGAGAACACAAATTTACACAAATCACAGATTTAACTAGTGGAGGTGTGAAAGGTCCGATACATGTACAGTATATGTACAGTTCGAAAATAATAATAATTCTACATATAAGTATATCCATGAATTAATATAAGCCGTACAATAATTGCTTTATTATGAGAAAACTATAACCATCTTTCAGAATAATAACAAGTAAATATACAGTATCTAGCAAATGCTGGTGGAAATCAGTAATGTAATATGAGATCTTGGCACAGATTCAGGCCTTCTGGTTATCTAGGGTACGGTAGGAACATCCGAAAATGTACAGTAGGTCTAAAAACATATTTAATTTCTAAAGGAACCGAAGATGTATCTCCTGCATGTTTATGTGTAATGTGTTTTGAAATCACTGATATATTGGTATTATTAGATGATGAAACAGATTAAGGGGACAAAATATATGTCAAACATATTGTATTTTACTATTTTTCCAGACTACCAAATGTACTATATTACTAGTGTTATGGTTAATGTAGGCACAAACATTTTACGTTACTAATGGTATATAGGATGTGAAGGTACTGCCTAGGTCCACAGTATATAGTGTAGGAAGGCGCAAGGGTCCGTCGTTGATGGAAGGTATGTGTCACCAAGGTTCCTGGTCTCGGTGAAGTAAGAGCCGGTAATTTCAGGTGTCAGCGGCAGCTAGTGCTAGCGCTGTCAGTCTCTGTGTTTGGGATCTGAGGCTTTGTGCCATGCTGGAGGGCTGAGAGCCGCACGCTGGGAAACAGGCCCCCTAAAGCCTGCTGTGGACCGCTGGAGATAAAACTGCAAACAAGGTGATTTTTTGTTCTGTGGACTTTCCATTGTGTGAACTAACACAAAGACTGAAAAGTGGCGTTTTGTTTTGGCCTTATGTGTGAATAAACACGGAAGTTTTGATTTACAAACTGTTTTTTTTGCCTCTGTACTGCATCCGCTAACTGCCTACCTGAGCGAATTCCCACAATAGCTACAGTATACAGCTTATATTCCCACAGAGAAACTCTACTGTTATAGGAAAGCAAGGTAGTTGTATGATGCCTCTCATCTGAGTATAGTCTAGGAGACAATGAGGAGGCATGCATGCCCATTTTAACAAAAACTTAAACCCTGGTTGTCATATGTTCTACCACATTATTCTGTGAACTTGAAGATGCTTCTTGATTATATTAAGAATAATGTATAATTATATTAAAGGGGTTCTCTGGGCTTTTAATATTGGTGACCTATCCTCAAGATAGATCATCAATATCATATTGGGGGGTCTGACACCCCTGCTAATCAGCTATATGAGGGGAAGGCTATATGAGGATAGGTCATCAATATAAAAAGCCCGGAGAACCCCTTTAATTATATTCTTTGCTATATACACTGCCTGTCCAAAAAAAAAGTCTCCACCAAAAAAAAGGTCACACACACTAGTTTTCGTTACAGCACGCATTCGCTGTGGCATTGTTTCGATAAGCTTCTGCAATGTCACAAGATTTATTTCCATCCAGTGTTGCATTAATTTTTCACCAAGATCTTGCATTGTTGATGGTAGAGTCTGACTGCTGAGCAAAGCCTTCTCCAGCACATCCCAAATATTCTGAATAGGGTTAAGGTCTGGACTCTGTGGTGGCCAATCCATGTGTGAAAATGATGTCTCATGCTCCCTGAACCACTCTTTCACAATTTGAGCCCGATGAATCCTGGCATTGTCATCTTGGAATATTCCCGTGCCATCAGGGAAGAAAAAACCCATTGATGGAATAACCTGGTCATTCAGTATGTTCAGGTAGTCAGCTGACCTCATTCTTGGAGCACATACTGTTGCTGAACCTAGACCTGACCAACTGCAGCAACCCCAGATCATAGCACTGCCCCCACAGGCTTGTACAGAAGGCACTAGGCATGATGGGTGCATCACTTCATCTGCCTCTCTTCTTACCCTGATGTGCCCATCACTCTGGAACAGGGTAAATCTGGACTCATCAGACCACATGACCTTCTTCCATTGCTCCAGAGTCCAATCTTTATGCTCCCTAGCAAATTGAAGCCTTTTTTTCTGGTTTGCCTCACTGATTAGTGGTTTTCTTACGGCTACACAGCTGTTCAGTCCCAATCCCTTGAGTTCCCTTCGCATTGTGTGTGTGGAAATGCTCTTACTTTCACTATTAAACATAGCCCTGAGTTCTACTGTTTTTCTTTGATTTGATATCACCAAACGTTTAGGTGATCGCCGATCACCATCATTCAGGATTTTTTTCCCGCCACATTTCTTCCTCGAATACGATGGGTCTCCACTATCCTTCCAGTTTTTAATAATGCGTTGGACAGTTCTTAACCCAATTTTAGTAGTTTCTGCAATCTCCTTAGATGTTTTCTCTGCTTGATGCATGCCAATGATTTGACCCTTCTCAAACAGACTAACATCTTTTCCACGACCATGAGATGTGTCTTTCGACATGGTTGTTTAAGAAATGAGAAGCAACTCATTGCACCAGTTGGGGTTAAATAACTTGTTGCCAGCTGAAAGATAATCGCCCGTGCAGTAATTATCCAATAGGAGGCTCATAACTATTTGCTTAGTTAAATCCAGGTGGCAATTTTTTTTTGGGATAGGCAGTGTATTTGATCAAACACAAGATTTCTCTGTTATCAGTTCATATCTGAAATTACTGTATAATGACGATATAATAGTAGATCATCATGATAACAAGCTTAAAATCCTGTCTATCATATAAATATCCGGTCTACTTTTGAAAAATTGCATTATCTGGACAGTTCCTACTAGTTCTAACCAATTTCCCTAATGGAATGTTGTGGATTACATGTTTGGTGACATGAAGAAGCAAGGAGGGTGGAGTTTCCTGCAGATTGTTTCTGATAAGTCATTGTACCTACCTTTGAACCCAGATTTCCAATTATACCCAAAAAAGTAATTTGATTTCTTTTGTAACATGTGCTAAAAGACAAATTAATGCTGTTATCATTCATGTATCTAGCAACCTCATGGAATTCACTCTCAGTACCATTCTATTTTAGATAAAGATTGTCAATATATCTGGAGGACCACTTAATTCATGAAAAATCTGCTTTATTTAGTGTCTAAATGTATATTTCTTTCTATACACACCTATAGAGGTTAGAAAACTATGGGGTTAATCTCCCCTTTCCCACCGTGCGAAAATAATATTCTTCATTAAAAATGAAGAAATATTATAAACATTCAAAGGATATCAGAATGAACTTCTTGACTGAAAATCCTTAAGTGCACCTAAAATGTTCATAGTTTTCACTTTATAAGACACACCTGATGGTAAGACGCACCTAGGTTTTACGGGGGGAAATAAGAAAAAAATATTTTACATCAGATATCAAATCAGACCCCCATAACAGATCCTCAGATCAGACCCCATATCAAAACGCAAATCAGACCCCCATATCAGACCTCAAATCAAAACCCCATATCAGATCTTCAAATCAAACCCCCATATCAAATCCTCAGATCAGAGCTCTATATCATATCCTCAGATCAGAAGCCCATATCATATCTTCAGATCAGACCCCCATATCAGACCTCAGATAAGACCCCCATATCAGATCCTCAGATCAGACCTTCATATCACATCCCCATATATAACTTCAGATCAGACCACCATAAGACCTCCATATTAGACCTCTCCCATATGAGACCTCAGATAAGACCCCCTTTAGATGTCCCTGCGAGACCCCCATATAATTTTTCACATCAGACCCCCATCAGAGCTAAAATATATAAATTAAACTTACCTCTTCTGCTCCGCCACTACTCTGCAGGTCTGGCGTGCTCACCTGCAGTCATGCTACCTGGGCTTCTCTGTATCTGCGCTGCATTGTGACCTAACTACATACAGAGTCAGATCATAGTGCTCGCACTATGTCCTGTTGCTGTAAGCAGTCAGCACAGTGCAGCGCAGGCCCAGAGAAGACCAGAGAGTGGTGAGTACAGGCAGCACTTGAAGCGCATCACTTACCGCTCCCTGCGACTCTTGCATAATAGTGAGCGAAACTATAATAGAAGTAGTAGTATTTGCTTTATAATATGCACTGACATTTTCCCTCCACTTTTGGGGGGAAAAAGTGTATCATAAAGCGAAATATATGGTACCTGGTTTCATGGACTCAACACAGTATAGCCTTTACCAAAGTCTGTAGATGAAGATCCACCTATGCTTTAAGATGCTTTGCCACAGCAGTAATACCTGCCACAGTGATTCTGGAGTGGGGAGGAAATAAATCCTTAAGGACTTTGGGGAGTGAGTAGAAAACCACTGTTATAGGTGAGCGAAGTTTTGAAAAATTTGATTCAGCAACTTCCCCGAAGTTAATTTGTCACGAATCGCTATAAATCAGGTATACTCAGGCCACTTTGCCTTAGGGAACGGCCACACAGTGCGGCCATGCTGCAGGGTAGACGTGCACGGCCAATTAGCCCACAGCTGCCTTTCATTTAAAAATGAAGATCGCACTGTATAGTTGGTCTTCATTTTTAATGGTCACGCGGCACCTTTGAGCACCGTTAAATGGGGCTGTTGCTTGTATGGGGTTTGGCTGGTTAGATGGAGGGCCAATATGCATATTATTGCTGTTCTTGCCTGCAATCTCCTGCAGATTATTTGACAGTAAACACTGATTATTAATCAGCTCTGGCATACCTACTTCTCCAACCCCAGCGTTCTCCTGTCCTACAGGTGGGAGTCCTTCTTCTGCCATCTGCTTTTCCTCCTTTTCCACATCATATAATATCGATGATAATATGTCATCAGGAACATGCAGCTCCTCTTCTCTCTGCATCTTGCTGACTTTTCTAGGACATGGAGACTCTGAAGACTGATTTGTAAATCCAGCAAAATATGAGGATAGTCATCATTAAGACCTGAACCCCCCTAAGGGGTGCAGACTGGTATTGGTTGGCACGCTGGCTGTGGAATAATAAAGGCTTCCATCTTATTGGTATTGAATTACATATCTGAGTTTACAGCTGATATAGGAATAAGTAAATGTAGTAATAAATAAAAAAAACTGATGCAGCATAAGTCTCCCTGCACTCTGGATAATGAAATAGGAGATAGGCACAACCAAAATATTCAGTTCACTTGGAAAAACAAAAATGTATTCAACATCAAATGGAATACTATAGCATCTGTATTAAAAATATATAAAATATATATGCGGCGCTCAATAACAATAAAACAACAATAAAACACTAAAATAAGGAGATATATTGAGATGATGATATGCGGTGCCTCAAACAAGGTCACGTATATGTGGAAAAAATGTATATTAGAAAGGGGTAGACTTCAACCCTATATAATGAAGCAGAGTTGAATCTGTTTGAAATGTCTCTCCAGAAACAGTGCGGTGAATTGATTATGTGCTGTGCGTGCTCACATTCACATCACTCCATGTCCTCCCCAAAGTATATTCAAGTGGGGATATTAAGTGTAGTTATTATTCGTCCACTTCACAATAAACCCTGCTTTCTACAGTTGTAGTGTCGGCATTACAGAGTACTCACAGTTGGTATCTCCAGACCGCGGGTGATGTTGCACGCTGTGTGGCGTCCCACCTGTATTCAGCGTGAATGCGGCTCCTTACGTGGTGAGTCTCGTGGGTTATCTCGAGATCTTGAATATTACCCCTGTTGTACTTGCCGGTTTTTGAGTCCTGGGGTCTGTGAATTAGTGGACAGGTGCTCTTGGTGGTTAATCAAGCTAGTGAGCAAGGTTTCCAAGATAAAAGTTCTTTGTGATATGCCAGTTGTGCAACTTTGCACTTGTTTACTCATAACATAATGCTACAAGGTTACATGCCACTGTGGCCTAGAATATATAGGCAAAACCACCCGGGAATTTCGAAGACGGGTGGGAGAACACTTAGGTGACATTAGAAACGGTAGGGGCACCCCATTAGCTAAACATGTAGAAACCAGCCACAATGGTAAAACAGAGGGCATGACATTTATGGCTATTGAACTCATTCCTCCCTTGAAAGGAGGAGGCAACTGGGACAGTAAAATACTGCAAAGGGAGACCTGGTGGATCTTTGAATTGAAGAACTCACAACCATCAGGCCTCAATGAGCATCTCTCATTTGGGTGCTACATTGAGGAGACCAGGTCATCCCGTTGACATGTGATAGCAGTCCAATTGCCTCCTCTATGAGGGTCGAAAAACTTGAGTTCAATGGATGATTTATTTCTTTTTAACTGATGCACCCCCTTTATGTACCAAGAGTGACCCTCATTGAATGCTCCTATATGAAGTCTGGCAGTCGACCCCCACTTTACATTTGTAGGGGCTGAGTGCCCGACATACGTATGGTACATATTTGCTTGTCTAGCTCCCTGCAATGTGGGTACAGTGCAACTGATTGCCAGCACGCCTGTTCTGATGATCAGATACCATTTGACAATGTATTTGTCTATCCTTTTCTAATCTAGCCTGTCCAGTGAACCTGCTGTTTAAATACCTAGGTAGCGCGTCTCTATGACTCTATAGGAGTGACACACCGTACTTGGCTATTTATGCCACTATAATTTGTTGATTGGGGGTGACAGAGTTAGCCCATCCCCTTCACCCCTTTATCTCCAATATTCCCGCCCCCTAATGTTCTCTGAGTCACCGTCCCCTAACATGCAGGGGACGGACATTGGGCTATACTGATATACCTTCAGTCTATGTCCCGATCTTGTGACTCCTCTCCGTGACGCAATGCACTTGTGACCACTGACAACACTGCCCGCGTGATCGGAGCAGGTGATCTTGGGGGCGGATCTATCTAAGCTCGCGCTGGTTTAAAAGAACGCCAGTACGGGCGCACTCTGCCATCTCTGCCATACGCAAGAGGAGTGGACCTTGAATCGCTGCACAAAGAGAAGCTAAGTATCAGTTCTTGTCTCACAATACTGTTGCTTTCTGGGCTGGCTCCAACAAACTTGAAAGCACCGTGGATTGGATACTTCTCTGTTGTGTACAGGTGTATACTTTGTCTTGTTTTGTATATAGGTCCCCTGATGACCTGGCTGACTGCCAGTGAAACGCGTCGGGACTATGTGTATGTCTAGTACCTATGATGTGTATGTCCTGGGATAAATGATACCTTTGCACTTCTGACGAAGCTGGGCAGTCACTGTTATTGCCTGCAAGGGACACGAAGGGACATACAGAGAGGGGATTACTTGGAGTTAGAACCTAGGGGTACATTAGGGGAAGAGACCCAGCATCTGTCTCCCTCTTTATTGGTATCCCTATGTTTCGTAAACTCACCCTCCTAGCAGATGTTTACATTTCACACCTGCCATTTTTCTCCACCTTCTTTCATTTGGTGGTGTATGACTACGTATGTATGTAGTCTCCTAACAAATTATTGGGCCTACTATTTTAACCATTGACTATTAAAAGTAATCTTTTAAGGCAATCCCACTTTTCAATTACACTTTCAAAAATTACGGGTGCCGTATAGAATACTATTTGTTTGACTGGTCATTATTCCAGTTAAGTGATCATTCTATTAATCGTTTTCAGCAAAACTTTCCCTAGCGCCAGAGTGCTTGCCATATCTCTCTCTATGCTCAGCTCACAGGACAATGGCGGAGACTGCATGGGGTGAGAATTTTATAAGGCTGTGACAAAACAGGGGATGGCTATCTGTAGATTGGCTGTCTGCACGGCATTATAGGTGATCTTGCGTTCCCGGGCTTGTCTCCTCTACAGTTAGTTTTGCTTTGTAACATGTGCAGCCACCATTTTAGGAAAACCTGATTTGTTAACACGAAAGGCGAGAAAATTTGGAAGCGTTGTGAATCAAAGTTTTCCTAAACTTCGGACTGAATTCCACTTTGAATGCTTCGCTGAACACTAACTACTGTCACACGGTTAGAAACAAATATTCAGCAATTTTATCAATAAGACCACTTAATACTTTGCCCTCCTGCTAAGGTTCCAGTTATTGGACTGAACTAGTTGGTTCTGCAGCCACTCTGCTCGTATCACTTAACAACTCCATATAGACTTTTTTATATGGCCCTTTTCTGCTTTATGAATTATTAGATTGATGTTGTCTGTTTTAGTCCGGTACACTGACTATATATTGGATATATAACATCTCTAACATTAGTTCTAATAAATACTAGCATGTCCCAGGTAATCGTAATTCTAGAGCATCTATACTTCTTTTCAAATATTTAATAATGTATATTTTTTTTAACGAAGTAGAAAGGTATATGCAGGGAAACAATTAACTTTGCTGAATGTCATCAGCATAAGAGAGCAGCACTGCCTAGTAGCAAAGTAGCATTGTTAGTAACAATACAAATCAAACAGTAGGGAATAACAGGAAACGGGATAGGGGTAGACGGGAAATAGGAGTAAGGGAATAAACATGGCAAAAGTATAATAATCTTTATTTATACAGTGCCAACATACTCCGCAGCTCTTTACAATCAAGGGGTTCAAGTACAAACAGAGTCATAAATAACATAGCAACAGACAAGTCAACAATTAAAACAAGAGGAATGAGTACAGCAGTGTGGAGAGCTTTGTGGATAAAAATGAGGACTTTAAATTGAATCCTGTACTGTATGGGCAACCAGTGCAGTTACTGGCACAGGGCGGAGGCATTGCAGTAGCGGCTGGGCATATAGATGAGCGTAGCTGCTGCGTTCAGGATAGATTGGAGAGGGGTGAGTCTGGTGAGAGGGAGACCAATTAGTAATGAGTTATAGTAATCGAGACAGGAATGGATCAGCGCAACAATAAGAGTATTGTTGTTTTCACAGTAAGGAAGGGGAAATTGAAGAGATGTTTTTGAGGTGTAGGTGACATAATTGGGCAAGTGATTGAAAATAGAGTATAGAGGAAAGATCACTATCAAACATAACACCAAGATAGCGGTCGTGCTGCTAGGTGTTATAGTAGTGGTTCACACTGAGAGGGAGATATCAAGTTTAAGTGGGTTAGTAGAAGATTCAGTTACAGATAGAGAGAGGACATGATGTTACAGGCAGCGGACAGTCACTGGTGTTCTGTAGTACAGCAGAGGGTAATGTTATAGGATGAAGTGTATAGTTGGGTGTCATACGCATAGAGATGGTACTGGAAACCAAATCTGCTAATTGTCTGTCCAATGGGGCTGAGTATAAGCAATTGTGAGGCAGTGACAGGCCTCATGGTTGTTAGGGGAGATGTATGGCAGGTTTTTCCACGTCTTCCCTATCAGTCGTCAGGCCTGAGGCAGCACCAGGTGCCACAATCACCTGGGAATAAAAGTATCCTCAAAGTGAAAGGGGGAAGACTTTGAAACAGAGTGCTGCTGAGGCTCTGTGAGTGTGCTCTCAGCCGGGCTAGGCTGAGGGACCACGAGGCTGGGAGATAGCCTGGAGTTTGGGGGACCAAGCGACGCCTGCTGAGAGAGAGGGTCGCACGGCCAGAGTCAGGCGGACTGCTGAGCCTAAATTCCCCAGACGTACGGACTTAGCTACAGCCTGGGAGGCTGATGGACGATGGGCTGGGAAAGCCGCACCTGAGACAGGGTGTGAACTGTGCTCTGTAGGCGAGTCAGGGAATATGTTATGTATTAGGTAGTGCCTAGCCGGGCAGGTGTTCATTTGTATCGTTTTGTGTGTGAAGACTGCCAAATAAATGCACCGTTTGGACATTGGACATTAAAGGTAATCTGTCACCTATTTTGAGCCTATAATACTGTTAACATAGCAATGTGCAATAAAGTACCTTCATTCCAGCATGTGTCCTTTTATTCAACTTTTCATTCAGATGAAAAAGCAATTTTTCTGATATGCAGATTAACCCCTTAAGGACTCAGCCCTATTTCACCTTAAGGACTTGGCCATTTTTTGCAAATCTGACCAGTGTCACTTTAAGTGCTCATAACTTTAAAACGCTTTGACTTACCCAGGCCGTTCTGAGATTGTTTTTTCGTCACATATTGTACTTCAGGACACTGCTAAAATTGGGTCCAAAAAGTTAATTTTTTTGCATAAAAAAATACAATTTTTACCGAAAATTTTGAAAAATTAGCAAATTTCAAAGTTTCAGTTTCTCTACCTCTGTAATACATAGTAATACCCCAAAAAATTGTGATGACTTTACATTCCCCATATGTCTACTTCATGTTTGTAGCATTTTGGGAATGATATTTTATTTTTTGGGGATGTTACAAGGCTTAGAAGTTTAGAAGCAAATTTTGAAATTTTTCAGAAATCTTCAAAATCCCACTTTTATGGACCAGTTCAGGTTTGAAGTCATATTGTGAGGCTTAGATAATAGAAACCTCCCAAAAATGACCCCATTCTAGAAACTACAACCCTCAAGGTATTCAAAACAGTTTTTTCAAACTTTATTAACCCTTTAGGTCTTCCACAAGAGTTAATGACAGATTGAGAAACAATTTAGAAATTTCTATTTTTTTTTAAATTTTCCAATATAATCAATTTTTTCCAGGAGTAAAACAAGGGTTAACTGCCAAACAAAACTCAAAATGGGTTTCCCCGATTCTGTAGTTTGCAGAAACACCCCATATGTGGTCGTAAACTACTGTTTGGCCGAACGGGAGCACATAGAAGGAGGGGAACACCATATGGGTTTTGGAAGGCAGATTTTGCAGGACTGGTTTTGTTTATACCATGTCCCATTTGAAGCCCCCTGTTGCACCCCTAGAATAGAAATTTCAAAAAAGTGACTCCATCTAAGAAAGTACACCCCTCAAGGTATTCAAAACTGGGTTTACAAACTTTGTTAACCCTTTAGGTGTTCCACAAGAGTTAATGGCAGATGGAGAAACAATTTTAAAATTTCTATTTTTTGGAAAATTTTCCAATATAATAAATTTTTTCCAGGAGTAAAACAAGGGTTAACTGCCAAACAAAACTCAAAATGGGTTGCCCCGATTCTGTAGTTTGCAGAAACACTCCATATGTGGTCGTAAACTACTATTTGGCTAAACGGCAGGACATAGAAGAAGGGGAACGTCATATGGTTTTTGGAAGGCAGATTTTGCTGGACTGGTTTATTTACACCATGTACCCTTTCAAGCCCCCTGATGCAGCCCTAGAGTAGAAACTCCATAAAAGTGACCCCATCTAGGAAACTACGGGATAAGGTGGTTGTTGTTTTGGGACTATTTTAGGGGTAAATATGATTTTTGGTTGCTCTATATTACTCTTTTTTGAGGCAATGTAACAAAAAAATTAAATTCTAAAATTGTTTCTACATTCGCTATTTAGTTTTGTGGAACACCTAAAGGGTTAACATAGTTTGTAAAGTAACTTTTGAATACCTTGAGGGGTGTAGTTTCTTAGATGGGGTCACTTTTTTGGAGTTTCTAGTCTAGGCTACATCAGGGGGGGCTTCTAATGGGACATGGTGTCAAAAATAAAACTGTCCATCAAAATCTGCCTTCCAGAAACCGTATGGAGTTCCCTTCGTTCTATGCCCTGCTGTGCGGCTATATAGCCATTTACGACCACATATGGGGTGTTTCTGCAAACTACAGAATCAGGGCCATAAATATTGAGTTTTGTTTGGCTGTTAACCCTTGCTTTATTATCGGCAAAAAGTAGGGTTGTCCCGATACCGATACTAGTATCGGTATCGGGACCGATTCCGAGTTTTCTCGGCGGTACTCAGCCGCCGATACCCCGCCCCGATACATAAATAGAATACTATGGGCGTAACTATGGGCGGGGCCCGGTGCAGTCACTGTACTCTTACACCGGGCCCCGCCGCTCACCAAAGTATTTATAAACGTGAATCCTTATCCTGTTTACTAACGCTGCCCTCTCCCATGTTCCCATGTCCCCCCTGTATCCCCACAGCACTTACTTAAGCTTCCATAGCAGGCAGAGCGGACGGCACCAGTAACGTCACTCACTGACGTAGAGCGCCTGCTCCGCCCACTGACGTCGCGCGTGAGTGACGTTACTGGTGCCGTCCGCTCTGCCTGCTATGGAAGCTTAAGTAAGTGCTGTGGGGATACAGGGGGATACAGGGGAACATGGGAGAGGGCAGCGTTAGTTCAACTTAATAACAGGATAAGGATTCACGTTTATAAATACTTCGGTGAGCGGCGGGGCCCGGTGTATTGGGGGACACTGTTATGAGGGGGATCTGTGGATGACATATAGCAGTGTCATCCACAGATCCTCCCCATAACAGTTCCATCCACAGATCCCCTATAACAGCACCTTCCACAGATCCCCCACCAAATAACAATGCCATCCTCAGATCCCCCCAGCCCATAACAATGCCATCCTCAGATCCCCCCACCCCATAACAATGCCATCCACAGATATCCCACCCCATAGCAGTGCCATCCACAGATCCCCATAACAGTGCCATCCACAGATCCCCCATAACAGCGCCATCCACAGATCCCCCATAACAGTGCCATCCACAGATCCCCCATAACAGTGCCATCCACAGATCCCCCATAACAGTGCCATCCACAGATCCCCCATAACAGTGCCATCCACAGATCCCCCATAACAGTGCCATCCACAGATCCCCCATAACAGTGCCATCCACAGATCCCCCATAACAGTGCCATCCACAGATCCCCCATAACAGTGCCATCCACAGATCCCCCATAACAGCGCCATCCACAGATCCCCCATAACAGTGCCATCCACAGATCCCCCATAACAGTGCCATCCACAGATCCCCCACATGACAGTGCGTCATCCACAGATCCACAGATCCCCCAAAACGGTCACATGACATTTAAAAAAAGTATCGGTATTCGGTATCGGTGACTACTTGAAAAAAAGTATCGGTACTTGTACTCGGTCCTAAAAAAGTGGTATCGGGACAACCCTAGCAAAAAGGATTCAAATGGAAATTTTGCCCAAAAATGGGTGTTTTGGCACCGTTTTTATTTTATATTTTTAACACCGTTCATCCGAGGCATTTGGGCAAAAGTTATTTTTATAGCGACGACTTTTACGCACGCGACGATGCCCAATATGTATGGTTCTCAGACTTTGGAGACACTAAGCAGGCATCCTAAAAACTGCGGCCCTCCAGATGTTGTAAAACTACAATTCCCACCATGCCCTGCTGATGGCTGTAGGTTGTCTGGGCATGCTGGGAGTTATAGTTTTACAACATCTGGAGGGCCGCAGTTTGAGGATGCCTGCACTAAAACTAATATTTTTTTGGGAAAAAAAAATTGTTTCCGTGTCTCCAAAGTCTGAGAGCCATAGTTTTTTATGTTCTCTAGTGGACTGTTGGGGATTATAAAAATTTAGTACTCCATGGAAGTGTGATACTCCCTGAAGCAATCGATAACGCAGAGGCCCGGATGATCGGGGCAAGTGTCGCACTGAGTGGTGGTATCCTTCCGTATCCCCCTCCTGCGACACACTCTGCACTTTTTTTGGGTTCGTCCCTTCTTTCCAGTATGGGGGACCACACCTGGAAAGTGTTGGCCAGGGACGATCCGGGCGCCTCCAATTCCCGAGGTACTCCGGCCTGCTCTTTCCCGGTCCGAAAAGATCAGGTCCTTGAGGACTGCCTCATAGAATTGGAGGAATGTCCCTGTGCTGCCAGCGCTTCGGGATAGTACAAAAGAGTTGTACATTGCAACCTGCACCAAGTAGACCGCAACTTTTTTGTACCATGCCCGGGTTTTGCGCATGGCGTTATATGGTGTGAGGACTTGATCAGAGAGATCAACTCCTCCCATATACCGATTGTAGTCGACGATACAATCGGGCTTGAGGACTGTTGCCGCGGTACCTCGCACAGGGACAGGGGTGATGCCGTTACCATGAATTGTGGACAGCATAAGGACATCCCTCTTGTCCTTATACCTGACCAGCAACAGGTTTCCACTGGTAAGGGCACGGGTCTCACCCCTGGGGATAGGTACCTGGAGGGGGTAGGCAGGGAGGCCGCATTGATTTTTCCGCACGGTCCCACAAGCGAACGTGGATCTGGCGGCAAGGGACCTGAACAAGGGAATGCTGGTATAAAAGTTGTTCACGTACAAGTGGTAACCCTTATCCAGCAGTGGGTACATAAGGTCCCACACGAGTTTCCTGGTAACACCCAGAGTGGGGGGACATTCTGGGGGTTGAATCCGGGAATCTCGCCCCTCGTACACACGAAATTTGTAAGTGTACCCTGAGGTACTCTCACAAATTTTGTATAGCTTCACGCCATACCTCGCCCGCTTTGTGGGAATGTATTGGCGGAAACTGAGTCTCCCCTTGAACGCAACGAGAGACTCATCAACCGCGACCTCCCTTCCAGGTACGTAGGCCTGCTGAAATGTGGCCCCAAAGTGATCGATGACCGGCCGTATCTTATACAGCCGGTCATAGGCAGGATCACCTTGGGGTGGACATGCTGCATTATCGGAATAATGCAGACATTTCCGGATGGCCTCAAACCGGGGACGTGTCATGACCATACTGTACAGTGGGGTCTGGTATAGGACGTCCCCACTCCAGTATTGCCTGACACTGGGTTTTTGGACTAGACCCATATGCAGCACGAGGCCCCAAAATGTCCTCATCTCGGCTGCACTGACCGGCGTCCAGCCACTGGGTCTAGCCAAAAATGAGCCTGGGTTTTGAGCGACGAACTGTTGGGCGTACAGATTCGTCTGCTCCACCATCAGATTCACCAGTGGGTTACTGAAAAAAAAACTAAAATAGTCAATTTCAGTAAACCCCACTGTGGGAATCTGGATTCCAGGATTGCCAGCAAAATCCGGAATCTCAGGCTCAAAGTCCACTGGGGGACACCAACTAAGTTCATCGGCAGGGGGCTCCGGTGGGCTTATTTGGTGGGCCGGGAAACCAGTACGAACCCCAGGGCGGCTCGTACTAGGGTGGGCCACAGGATCCCTAGCATGTGGGGCCCCTGGCTCTGCCTGGCGGCGTCTCCGCCGCTTTGGTGGCTCATCGTCATCAGATGATGATGAGGAGGATGCGGATGATAAAAGGAACGTGGGGTCATCCTCATCCTCACTGGGGCTCTCAGAGTCGGAGGCAATCTGGGCGTATGCCTCCTCGGCCGAGAACACCCGGCGGGCCATGGGTGTGTGTGCGTGTATGTGTGCATGTGTGGCAAACTTTATTATATGTGCGTGTGTGTGGGGGCAATGGGTGTTCGCGTACTAAAAAAGGCAAAAAAAGAAAGGGCAAGTGTTAGGAAAAAAAAGTTCAAACTTGCTGATCAGCGGTACAACGCTGATCAGCGGTCGGTGGGGTGGTGGGGCGGGCGATGCGCTAACAGTTGACAGACGCTAAAAAGTGCCGGCCAGGGGAGGGGGGGGGCTGGTGGTCAGGGGAGGGGGGGACTGGTGGTGGGGAAGGGGGGTGGGGTGGGTGTCTGGTGGTGGGGGGGCTGGTGGGGGGGGAAAGTGGCGGGGGGGGGGTCTGGGGTCTGATGGATGGATCAAAGAAACTGATCAAAGAAAGTTTGGAATAAAAGTTTTTTTTTTTTTTTCCTAACTAACTTTTCCCTTCTTTCCCTGCCTAACGATGCCTCTCCCTCACTGACCCTAACCTACCTGGGTGGCGATGGGTGCAGGAGGGTGATGGATGCCGATTAGGGGGACACAGGAGCTGGTGCTGGACGGTGCTGCACGGTCAGGGTGCTGGACAGGAAGAGGAGGGGAGAGAGGAGCGCAGGATGTTTGAATCTCGCGCCTCTCTCCCCTGCACCAATCAGCACCCTGGACAGCAGGCATCAGCACCAGGGCCAGCACCGCCTCTCCAAATCCTCGGACTGCGATAGGTGGTGTATAATTACGCCACCGATCGCAGTCTTTTTCCGGTTCATCGGGTCACAGGACACCCGATTGGACCGGAAACGCAGAAAACCGCAGGTCTGAATTGACCTGCGGTTTTCTGCGATCGTCGATGCGGGGGGGTCAAATGACCCCCCCCCTGCATTGTTACGGGATGCCGGCTGAATGATTTCAGCCGAAATCCCGTTCCGATTAACCCCTGGGGCGCCGGAATACCGATTTCAAGTTAGGACGTACCGGTACGCCCTGAGTCCTTAAGGACTCGGGAAATAGGGCGTACCGATACGCCCTGCGTCCTTAAGGGATTAAGTCTCAAGGTGCCCAGAGGGGCATTATTACTCTGCTCTAGTGCCCAGTAACGCCCCCCTGCAGTGCCCAGCCCGCCTTTCTTCCAAGCCCAGCACTGTATGAAATCAAGAAAATAGAAGTGTTAGTCCTGTGTCCCAGAACACGGACAGTTACTTGCGCTGCTGGTTTCGATATAGTGTGGTGGGTAATTCACACTCGGGAGTCATGCAATGAAAAGGTTTGAAACCGCGCTGCTTAAGATTCAGTCGAACGCTGCACAGGTGAAAGAATCAGGGTATTAGCCTCCGTCCTCCTCTCTCAAGGGGTTCGATCCTCCTCTGACCGCCTCCTCTGTAGGATTAAATGACCGGCATATAGTGAAGTACCCTCTTTTTTTTTAATCAGATAATTTTTATTGCTTTTTCAAGAAAATTTGTAATACAATTACAACAATAACCCACCCTTCCCTCCCAACCCCACCCCAAAGCACGACCATTTAGAAGAAGCAGTATACAGTCCATAACTGTGATTGGAAAGTCCATCTGGAAAAAATCATAGTCCATTCTCTTAAATCATAGTACATGGCATCACAGAGCCTCCGTACTACTAAATATATATCCACATAATATGCCGGCACAAATATACCATCATAGTCTACTATCCCACATTTTATCATTCACATACTCATACACATCCGTCTCTAACACTCCTTTCATACCCTGCAAGCATATTTTAGGACAAGTCATAATGTGTAATCCACGAGGACCATATCCCTTCAAATTTTTTCCTCGAGTTCCTTTTCAAATAAACATATTCCTCCAGCTTAACCAGTGTATGCACCCTACCTACTACTTCCTGAATCGTAGGAGCTGTTTCATCAATCCAATGAAATGCTATGCACTTCCTAGCTTGATATAATATCCTCATTACGGCCACCTTTTTTTTGAGCATGTTTCTTGGTACTTTCACAAAACCAAGTAAACAGGTTAATGGTTCAACTTCTAGGTTGATTTGAAAAACCCTATTTATAAGTTCCACTATCTCAACCCAATACCTTCTTAATCGTGGGCAATTCCACATAAGATGGATCAAATTTGCACTACTAATATTACAACGTGGACATACATCATTCTCCCTATAACCCATTCTGAATAGTAGTGCAGGTGTTCTATAGACCCTATGTAGGAGATATAATTGTGAGATCCTATATGACTCGCTCAATGACAGCGTCGGTAGGTCGGTGAGAATTTCCTTCCATTGCTCCTCAGTTAGCTCCTCAATATCCTTCTTCCATTTCTCATACAGTTTCAGTGGGTTGGATTTATCAATTTCCTCCCTGAGTGTGTTGTAATATATGGATATCACCCCACTAGTGGATCCTGACCTTGCTGTGTAGTCAATGATGGGGCATCTGGCTGCCTGTTGGATCTTTCCCTTCTTTTCCTGAGTTTGAATAGCGTGCCTCAACTGTAAATACACATAGAAATACACTGCTCCAAAAAATAAAGGGAACACTTAAACAACACAATGTAACTCCAAGTCAATCACACTTCTGTGAAATCAAACTGTCCACTTAGGAAGCAACACTGAGTGACAATCAATTTCACATGCTGTTGTGCAAATGTGATAGACAACAGGTGGAAATTATAGGCAATTAGCAAGACACCCCCAATAAAGGAGTGGTTCTGCAGGTGGTAACCACAGACCGCTTCTCATTTCCTATGCTTCCTGACTGATATTTTGGTCACTTTTGAATGCTGGCGGTGCTTTCACTCTAGTGGTAGCATGAGACGGAGTCTACAACCCACACAAGTGGCTCAGGTAGTGAAGCTTATCCAGGATGGCACATCAATGCGAGCTGTGGCAAGAAGGTTTGCTGTGTCTGTCAGCGTAGTGCCCAGAGCATGGAGGCGCTACCAGGAGACAGGCCAGTACATCAAGAGACGTGGAGGAGGCCGTAGAAGAGCAACAACCCAGCAGCAGGACCGCTACCTCCGCCTTTGTGCAAGGAGGAACAGGAGGAGCACTGCCAGAGCCCTGCAAAATGACCTCCAGCAGGCCACAAATGTGCATGTGTCTGCTCAAACGGTCAGAAACAGACTCCATGAGGGTGATATGAGGGCCCGACGTCCACAGGTGGGGGTTGTGCTTACAGCCCAGCACCGTGCAGGATGTTTGGCATTTGCCAGAGAACACCAAGATTGGCAAATTCGCCACTGGCGCCCTGTGCTCTTCACAGATGAAAGCAGGTTCACACTGAGCACTTGTGACAGACGTGACAGAGTCTGGAGACGCCGTGGAGAACGTTCTGCTGCCTGCAACATCCTCCAGCATGACCGGTTTGGCATTGGGTCAGTAATGGTGTGGGGTAGAATTTCTTTGGAGGGCCGCACAGCCCTCCATGTGCTCGCCAGAGGTAGCCTGACTGCCATTAGGTACCGAGATGAGATCCTCAGACCCCTTGTGAGACCATATGCTGGTGCGGTAGGCCCTGGGTTCCTGCAAGACGAAGGCATTGATGCTATGGACTGGCCCGCCCGTTCCCCAGACCTGAATCCAATTGAGCATATCTGGGACATCATGTCTCGCTCTAACAACCAACGTCACGTTGCACCACAGACTGTCCAGGAGTTGGCAGATGCTTTAGTCCAGGTCTGGGAGCAGATCCCTCAGGAGACCGTCCGCCACCTCATCAGGAGCATGCACAGGCGTTGTAGGGAGGTCATACAGGCACGTGGAGGCCACACACACTACTGAGCCTCATTTTGACTTGTTTTAAAGACATTACATCAAAGTTGGATCAGCCTGTAGTGTGTTTTTCCACTTTAATTTTGAGGGTGACTCCAAATCCAGACCTCCATGGGTTAAAAAAATTTGATTTCCATTTTTTTATTTTTGTGTGATTTTGTTGTCAGCACATTCAACTATGTAAAGAACAAAGTATTTCAGAAGAATATTTAATTAATTCAGATCTAGGATGTGTTATTTTTGTGTTCCCTTTATTTTTTTGAGCAGTGTATTTATGTGGAATACTAAATTCCTGTCTTAATACCTCAAAGTTCTTTAATGACCCGTCTGAAAACAGTTGAGCCATCCTCCCCAACCCATATTGCTCCCACTGTTGCACTTCACTGATCTTATTCAATTCAGAATATAGGCAATTGGGCCATATAGGTGTGTGAGTACTATACCCGGTTATACTCATTCTTTCTTTGGTTTTCCACCATATCTTATGCATCATGTTTATCAATGGATATTGAGTACCATGAGAATGAAATGAACCATCCTCTAAAGCCGACAATAAGCACGTGCGATGTATCAAATGTTGAACAATGCGACCCGCACTGTTCAATTGCGTCACATCCCCCCATCCTCTAAAATGCTGTAACTGGGCTGCAATGTAATAGGACCAAGGATCTGGTACAGCCAGTCCTCCTTGTGTTTTAGGTCGTTGCAGGGTTGAAAGCTTAATCCTAGGGACACCTCCCCTCCATATTAAATCCCTGAACACTGCGTTGACAGTATTAAAAAACCTAAGCGGAATCCAGATCGGTGCGTTATGGAGAAGGTATAAGAGTTTTGGCATCAATATCATTTTCAAGAGATTAACCCGTCCGATCACAGATAAGGGTAATTTGCTCCAGGCCTGTATTTTCTTCCTAAATTCAGTAAGCATTGGCACCAAGTTTAGACGTTCATAGTCACCTAGATTCGCAGTTACCCACACCCCCAAATACTTTAAAGACGGCACTACCTGCAACCCTCCCGTATCAGGTGGTGGCACAATACTGCCACCACTTAGGGGTAATAAGGCAGATTTTGACCAATTAATCACTAACCCAGACATAGCCCCAAATTGATTAATGATTGCCATAGCAGCAGGAAGAGACTGCTCCCAGTCATCCAAGAATAAAAGCAAGTCATCTGCATATAATGCTACTTTTTCTATTCTAGGCCCGTACTGAAGTCCTTTGACAGTAGCAGCCATTCTCAGAGCTTCCGCTAAGGGCTCTACTGCCACCGCGAAGAGAAGCGGCGCCAGTGGACATCCCTGTCTAGTTCCTCTAAACAACATGAACGGATCAGACAGGTCTCCGTTAACCCTCACTGCCGCTCTAGGGCATGCATACAGTAGTTGAACCCATGAAATAAATTCAACTCCAAAGCCCATTTTTTCAAGTACCAACCATAAATAGCGCCATTCCACGCTATCAAACGCTTTGGCCGCATCAAGAGATGCGACCGCCGCGGTCGAGGCGTGGACATGTGTCGCTTGAATGTTCAGAAATAGACGTCTGATATTTACCGCCGTCGACATATTTGGCATAAAACCTGCTTGATCCTGACATATTAAAGTAGTTATCACTGAGTTCAGACGATTTGCTAATACTTTCGCTAAAAGTTTAATATCAACTGGGAGCAAAGAAATGGGTCTGTATGATTCAGCTTCAAGCACATCTTTGCCTGGCTTGGGCAAGAGCGCAATGACCGCTTCATTCATGGAGTCAGGGAGCCGGCCCCTCCGCTTGGCATCATCACAAACCTCCAGTAATTGAGGGAGGAGAATGTGAGAATAACTTTGTATCTCTCGGCCGGTAGGCCATCCCTTCCTGGGGCTTTGTTATTAGACATTGTACTTAATGCTACCTCTAACTCCTGAACAGTAATAGGACCATCCAATAGTGCTTTATGTTCATTTGATAGGGTACGTAATTTTAGGGGTTGCAAAAACTGACCTATCTCCCCATCTGTAACTTTCAGTTTGGATTTATATAGTGTGGAATAGAAGTAATACATGACCTGGAGCAAACGCGGTGGTTCAGTTTGAATAACACCATATGAATCCCTCAAAGCTGCAATATATGTAGACTGTAATTGGGCTTTAGATATTAGTGACAAAAGTCTACCCGCTCTCTCCCCCTCCTCATAGAAGGTTTGCTTTTGAAAGAATCGTTTATTTTTTGCCTGCATCAGTAACCTGTCATTCAATTTTTGTTGGGACTCTTTCCATTTCTCTCTAGTGACATCTTGTGGTTGTAGTATAAAATCTGCCTCTGCTGCCTCTACTTCCATGATTCCATGATGTGTGCCCTAGATTCACTCTTTTTCCTGTTTACTTCTGCTATAAGCAGACCCCTCAAAAATGCTTTCATAGTCTCCCACACTATTGACTTGGTTGCAGACGGTAAATTAATCTGGAAGAATTCCTTAAGTTTTTCGCCAATTCCGCCAGCATCTGGTAGGAGAGGTAACCAGTAAGGATTAAACTTCCAACCCCCACACTTATTGCTCCGCGTTTTACGAAGGTCAAGCACCATCAATACAGGTGAATGATCTGAGATCCTTCGTGGTAAATACTGCACGTCCCTTACGTATTGACCTATAAGGGCATTACCAAGAATGAGGTCTATCCTGGATAGAGAATTATATGTACTAGAGCAGCATGAAAATTGCTTTACTGACGGATTTTTCAACCTCCAAAAATCTAACAACATAGCTTCCTGCATCACTTGAGGAGTTTGACCCGACCCCATTCTATCCAGGTTATGATTGAGAATATTGTTGAAGTCCCCCAATAATAAGACTGGAATATCAGGCGCATCCGCTATAAACTGTAGAATATTTTTAAGTACCACTGGTGAATATGGCGGTGGAATGTACACTCCCACTAGAACACATGTAGTTGCAAAAATCACACAATGCAAGCAGATATATCTCCCTTCTTTGTCCACCTTTTTAGCAATGCATTGAAACCCAATTGACTTGTGTATCAGGAGACTCGCCCCCCTCGCATAGGACGAGAAAGTGGAATGATAACAGTGTCCTGCCCACCTAGGGGTAAGCAATTTAGTCTGATCTGAGGTGAGATGGGTCTCCTGCACACAACAAATCAAAGGTTGATGCTGACTTAAGCAGTCCATAACCGCCCGTCTTTTAATCACATCTTTAATCCCCCGTACATTCCAGCTGAGAACATTAACCTTCCCTGCCATATTTAAATATCATAGAATGTGTACATCCAGCATCCAGACTAATAGCATTAAGAGAACAGACATAGTAGTAGGACATGTCATATATAGACCGCAGACTTATATCTACAACCTCATATACAGTGCGTGCATTTAGGCTAAACAAAACACCCCTCTCCCACTCCCCAAAACTTTCCCTCCCAAACATTCCAAGTTATTACTTAACACAGCGATCACCCCAACAACGGGCCCCACAATAACACCTATATAAGGCCTGTGGGAAAAAGGGTACACAACCCGCTATTGAAGTTAATCGCGTGCTGAGAACCTTCCTCCAGTCACTTGGAGAAGAGGTTGAAGCGTACCTAGTAATAACTGTGTGTGCTCAACCATTAGGTAGTGAGCTCATAAAAGGGCCCAGAACCTCCCTCACATTACTCCTCAGACAATTATGTGCGAAAACAGTTAAGGAATGATTATACCTATCAGACTATACATTCCAATAGAATATTACCATAAGACTCTTGTTCACATGCCCACAACATACATAACCAGTGGCGTAACTACCGGGGAAGCAGGGGAAGCAGCTGCTTCGGGGCCCGAGCTGCCAAGGGGGCCCGGAGTCGGCAGCGTGTGTGACAGTTTATTTTCAAGTTCTATCGATGTCTTAACTGTTCAGGGCCCCTTCACAGCAGCTGACCAGGCTCCCTCGCTAATATGATCTAATCTTTCTGTCTTCTGATGTGTCTGGGATTCGAACCCACAACCTCCAATCTCTGAGTGTATCAGAGGCAAAGCATTAACCCTCACAACCATAAAGGCTGCAATACAACTGACTGAAAAAAAATAAGACTTCTACTGTTATAGCTGGCTAAGTGTACAGCTATACACATGACAGCTGCCCCAACACACCCAGCACTGCTATATCTCTATATGATAGCTGTCCCAGCACACTCAGCTCTGCTATATCTCTATATATGAGCATCTGTCATGTGTATAGATGTACACTTAGCCAGCTATAACAGTAGAAGTCTCAAATTTTTTCAGTCAGCTGCGAGGTGTCTCCTATGGTCTAGTGGTTAGATGCTTTGCCTCTGATACAGAAGGTCGTGGGTTCGAATCCCAGCAGAAACCTTTTCTGAAATATAAGCACTGACTCCATATATGGACATAGAGGGCGGGACACAATACAGGGAGGGACACAGGAAGAGGCTGCATCGCATCGCTGACATGGAGGAGGTAAGTAGAAGTGTTTATATTTTATTTTTTAATACCCGACTGTTAATGCCATGGGGGGAGCGGGGGGGCACTTGATACTGGCACATGGGGGGGAGGCACCTGATACTGGCACATGGGGGGGAGAGGGGTTGGCAGTTGGCACCTGATACTGGCACCTGGGGGGAGGGGGGGTTGGCACCTGATACTGGCACATGGGGGGAGAGGGGTTGGCACCTGATACTGGCACCTGGGGGGAGGGGGGGTTGGCACCTGATACTGGCACATGGGGGGAGGCACCTGATACTGGCACCTGGGGGGGGGGGAGGGGGTGGTTGGCACCTGATACTGGCACATTGGGGGGGGGGGGGAGAGGCACCTGATACTGGCATATGGGGGGGGGAGAGGGGTTGGCACCTGATACTGGCACCTGGGGGGGAGGGGGGTTGGCACCTGATACTGGCACATGGGGGGGGAAGAGAGGCACCTGATACTGGCACCTGGGGGGGGAGAGGGGTTGGCACCTGATACTGGCACCTGGGGGGGGGGGTTGGCATCTGATACTGGCACATGGGGGGGGAAGAGAGGCACCTGATACTGGCACCTGGGGGGGAGGGGGGGTTGGCACCTGATACTGGCACATGGGGGGGGGGAGAGGCACCTGATACTGGCACATGGGGGGGGGGGAGAGGGGTTGGCACCTGATATTGGCACATGGTGGGGGAAGGGGGGGTTGGCACCTGATACTGGCACATGGGGGGGGGGGAGAGGCACCTGATACTGGCACATGGGGGGAGGCACCTGATACTGGCACCTGGTGGGGAGAGAGGCACCTGATACTGGCACATGGGGGGGAGAGGGGTTGGCACCTGATACTGGCACCTGGGGGGGGAGGGGGGGTTGGCACCTGATACTGGCACATGGGAGGGATGCACCTGATGCTGGCACATGGGGGGAGGCACCTGATACTGGCACCTGGGGGGTTGGCACCTGATACTGGCACATGGGGGGGGGAGAGGCATCTGATACTGGCACATGGGGGGGAGAGGGGTTGGCACCTGATACTGGCACCTGGGGGGGAGGGGGGGTTGGCACCTGATACTGGCACATGGGGGGGGGAGAGGCACTTGATACTGGCACTTTTTTTGTGGGGGGGGAGGTGGCACTATGATACTGGGACATGTGGGGGGGGGGGGAGAGAGGCACTTGATACTGGCACATGATGGGGGGGCATTATGGGGGACACTAGGCCGGCAGCCTATCAGAGGCCGGACACTGAGGGGCATCTACTGGGGCACTATATAGGGGCATTTTATATTGGTACATTATGGGGGGCACTAGCAGGAAGGGGGGGAGAGGAGCACTATGGAGGCATTTACTGGGGGCACTATATAGGGGTATTTTATACTGGGACATTATGGGGGCACTATGGGGACATTAGCTCAACTGGGGGCATTACAAGGGGGTATTTTTGCACTGTCACATTATAAGGAGAATTATTACTACGGGGGGGGGGGGGCATTATGGTGGGCTTTATTACTCCCCACATGATATAACCCCCTAGTAGCAGCACCAGCCTCTCCCTGCTCTGCGACCCCACTGCCCCTTCTCCAAATCCTTATTATGAAATCTTTCTCATTAGGATAAAGCACAACATCAGCTCCACCGAGCCCCCGGCCAAAGAGTGGAAGTGGCGTCCGAGATCCCCAAGGGTCAAGTAACTGTAAGTTTTCATGTGAAATATGTTTGTTATGCACATATAGCATCCACTGTGCCACACAATATACAGTATACCGCTACACTGTGCCACACAATATACAGTATACCGCTATACTGTGTCCCACAATATACAGTATACCTCTACACTGTGCCACACAATATACAGTATACCTCTACACTGTGCCACACAATATACAGTATACCTCTACACTGTGCCACACAATATACAGTATACCTCTACACTGTGCCACACAATATACAGTATACCTCTACACTGTGCCCCACAATATACAGTATACTGCTACACTGTGCCCCACAATATACAGTATACCGCTACACTGTGCCAAAGGAGTGGGGTTTACACAGGAGGAGGAATGTGCGAAGCGCGCTGGGAGGGGGGCCCTTACAAATATTTGCTGTGGGGCCCAGTCACTTCTAGTTACGCCCCTGTACATAACACCACACTTAAACACTCACATCCAAACACCACAAGGCCGCATCAACAGAATTATATGACCTGAGCCTATAAACATAATGGCACTTCTTCTAGTGCGGATCAGCCTTGTTCTGCTGCAAGCTGCCTCTCATGTCGATCCGTCCATCTTGCTGCCTCTTTCGGATCCTCGAAAAAATGTGTGGCTCCCAATGCGGCTACCCGTAGCTTGGCCGGATACATCATGGAATAGGACACGCCATGTGCTCGCAAACGCCTCTTCACATCTGTAAATCTGGCCCTTCGCTTCTGGACCTCTTGCGAATAATCCGGGAAGAGTGCTACTTTATGACCATCAACTGACAGATCTGGTTTATCCCGCGCTTTTCTTAAGATAATGTCCCGGTCTCTGAAGTGTAAGATCTTAATCAGGACTGTTCTGGGTGGGGCACCCGGCGGTAAAGGTCGCGTAGGAACCCTGTGGACCCTTTCCACTGCAAATAAGGGAGTTAATACATCTGCGCCAAAATTCTCCCGTAACCAGGATTCAAAATATTCTGACGGATTCCCGCCTTCCACTTTCTCTGGTGCACCCACCACCCGCACATTATTTCTGCGAGATCGATTTTCGAGATCATCCTGCTTTGCGGCAATAATGTCCAATCTCATTGAATAGTCCCTCACATTATTAGTCAGAGGTGTCATGGGGTCCTCCATTTCTCCCATCCGACCCTCCAGAGCTGTCGTGCGGTCAGCCAGCTTTCTCATATCGTGCCTTACTATTGAGACATCCTCTTTAATGGCCCCCACTTGCATGGTAAGGGTGTTCAATGACTTGCCACATTTAGCTATGGCTTGCATGACATCTTTTAATGTCGGCTCCTCTGCATCAGAATCTAGCGTTCCTGAGGGTAAACTTTCATGTGTATCGGCTAACGCGCCAAAACGATTTGAACAGGCCGCCGGACTATTATCCGGGTCAGGCCCTTCAGCGTCAGAGTCTGCATCAGACATGTCTTCAGTAACCCTTGATTTTCTAGGAGTACCTTTCCCAGATGCAGCCGTCGATAATCGGGCATATTTCACTAACTTGGCCGCCGATTCTTTCTGGAGTTCCGTGACTCGGCCTGAGCGCCCTGGAGTGCCGCCGGCGCCATCTTGGTTCTCCTTCTCCAGCCCTCGTTGCTCCTTTCTGCGGGTCATGCTGACCTGTTACGGTCTCCCCAGATATCCAGAAGGTTCTCTGACGTCCGTCCGACCAGGTATATGTAGGAGAAGTTTGATTTCAGGAGTCTATCAGGATAAATTAGCCGAGGTAACGGAGGAGCTCTGCACCACACGTCCGCTCACATACTCCGCTAGGCCACGCCCCCGTGAAGTATCCTCTTAGTTGTTGCTAAAAAAGGTTTTATTCTACTCAGACAATGGTAGATAACAGGCATGTCACAGTAAAATCAATTCAAACTCCTGCCCGACCCGGGTTTCGATCTCTGGCTTCCTCAGGGGCGACAACTGCGCATGTCCACAGCTGGGCCCTTTAAATAGCCCAATCTCCCATTCTCAAGCTGTGGGAGCCATAGCCCAATCAGGACATATTAAATTACATCAATAAAATACAATACATTTAACATATCATTAATATCTGCAATCTTCTCACCATAAAACAATATCAACCGTACACCAGATATATTCAAAAATCAGTTAGATCTTTTTCACTTGTACGGTGTGCTTTTCACTATCATGTCGCCGCAGCCTTATAATATATACAACCTCATCTAAATGTTTTGTTATCCCTATTATCTAGACCGCATTTATATATAAAGTATACCCTCTTTTTCAACTTTCATTCTACATTTTTCAAAGAACTTCTTAGTTCAAACTATTCATATCTCTCTTATACGTTTCCTCCCGCACTCACTTAAATCTCTCTCCACCCACTATTAGTCACGTCACTATTAGTCACGGGGTTGTGTTTGTTTTGGAGTGACGTGACTAATAGTGGGTGGAGAGAGATTTAAGTGAGTGCGGGAGGAAACGTATAAGAGAGATATGAATAGTTTGAACTAAGAAGTTCTTTGAAAAATGTAGAATGAAAGTTGAAAAAGAGGGTATACTTTATATATAAATGCGGTCTAGATAATAGGGCTAACAAAACATTTAGATGAGGTTGTATATATTATAAGGCTGCGGCGACATGATAGTGAAAAGCACACCGTACAAGTGAAAAAGATCTAACTGATTTTTGAATATATCTGGTGTACGGTTGATATTGTTTTATGGTGAGAAGATTGCAGATATTAATGATATGTTAAATGTATTGTATTTTATTGATGTAATTTAATATGTCCTGATTGGGCTATGGCTCCCACAGCTTGAGAATGGGAGATTGGGCTATTTAAAGGGCCCAGCTGTGGACATGCGCATTTGTCGCCCCTGAGGAAGCCAGAGAGCGAAACCCGGGTCAGGCAGGAGTTTGAATTGATTTTACTGTGACATGCCTGTTATCTACCATTGTCTGTGAGTAGAATAAAACCTTTTTTTACCAACAACGAAGAGGGTACTTCACTATATGCCGGTCATTTAATCCTACAGAGGAGGCGGTCAGAGGAGGATCGAACCCCTTGAGAGAGGAGGACGGAGGCTAATACCCTGATTCTTTCACCTGTGCAGCGTTCGACTGAATCTTAAGCAGCGCGGTTTCAAACCTTTTAATTCCAAGCCCAGCACGCCTCCTAAGAAATAAATGTACTCCTACATCCTTGCCGAACGGCGGCGCCCCCCCCCCACTACGTCATTTAATTTATTCACTGCACCGTCCTTGCTTCCTCCTCTCTTGGCCTCCGAAATCCCGCGCAGGTGCAGTATCGCTGAGTGCCTGCGCCTATACGATACTCCAGCTCCAGAGGGCAACAGCGCTCTGATTACGTCACTGGGCTCGGCGCATGCCCAGTGACACTATTGAGGCTGTTGCCCTCAGGAGCAGGAGTATCGTACAGGCGCAGGCACTCAGCGATACTGTGCCTGCGCGGGATTTCAGAGGCCAAGAGAGGAGGAAGCAAGGACGGTGCAGTGAATAAATTAAATGACGTAGTGGAGGGGGTGACGCCGTTCGCAAGGATGTAGGAGTACATTTATTTCTTAGGAGGCGTGCTGGGCTTGGAAGAAAGGCGGGCTGGGCACAGCAGGGGGGCGTTACTGGGCACTAGAGCAGAGTAATAACGCCCCTCTGGGCACATTGAGACAATTTGCATATCAGAAAAATCGCCTTTTCACCTGAATGAAAAGTTGAATAAAAGAAAGAGGACACGTGCTGGAATGAAGGTACTATGAAGGTGCTATGTTATCGGTTTTATATGCTCAAAATAGGTGACAGATTTCCTTTAAAGCCTTTGTCTGGAAGGAAGTTTGTGATGATGATCCCCTGTGAGAAAGACGATTCCTTACACTAGGTATAGGAGCAGGCTAGGTTGCCCAAGTGCAACAGCTATAAATGTGTGCTGCTAATTAGTGTTTAACGAGCATGCTCGGCTGAATACCTGATCGACTCGAGCATCGCTATGCTCGCCACATGGCGGTACTCGGCCGAGTACCGCACGTGCTCGAGCACCATGCTCGAGTCTCCTCCCCGCATGTTTCATGGCTGCTAAGCAGCCAATAAACGTGCAGGTAAGTACTGCCATCACTGTAATGCCAGTAGCCATGTTGGCTACTGGCATTACAGTGATTGGCTGGCCGGGAACGCGTCATCGGGTGCTATATAGCACCCGATGACGTGAGTTCGGCTCATTGCGAGTCAGGAAGAGCTGCGCTTAGGAAGGGACAGATAGTGTAGGGAGTTTGTGTCAGGGAATTTGGTCCCTGCAGTGAATTGTCTCATCTGTGCTGCAATAGCGTGTGTGTGTCAGGCCCAGATATTGGGAAAAATATTAGCGAAAACAATTATATATTTTCCCATAATTTATCCACATTTTTCCTATAAACGGTCCCTGCAGTGAATTGTCACATCTGTGCTGCAATAGCGTCTGTGTGTCAGGCCCAGATATTGGGAAAAATATTAGCGAAAACAATTATATATTTTCCCATAATTTATCCCCATTTTTCATATAAACGGTCCCTGCAGTGAATTGTCACATCTGTGCTGCAATAGTGTCTGTGTGTCAGGCCCAGATATTGTGAAAAATATTAGTGACAACAAATATGTTTTTTCCATAATTTATCCACATTTTGTCTATAAATGTTGTCTGCAGTTATTTGTCACATCTGCGCTGCAATAGCGTGTGTGTGTCAGGACAAGAGATAGTAAAAATATAAGTGAAACCTTTTTCCATACTTTTACGTACTTTTTCCATATACTGTGCTTGCTGTGAACTGTGACATCCGTGACACATCTTGTGTGTCAAGCGTACATATAACATTTAATATAATGAAGGCGAGCATTAAGGGGCGGGGAAGTGGCCGTGATGCTGATGGTGCACGCAGAGGCCGTGGCCCTGGGCGCGTTGAAACTGTGCCTGCTGCCAGAGCACAAGAAAAAAAATCATCCAAGATACCTAGCTTCATGTCCCAGTTTGCAGGGTGGCGCAGGACACCATTCTTGAAGTCAGCCCAGTGCGAGCAGGTGGTCGGTTGGATTGCAGCAGATAGTGCTTCCAGTCAGTTAAGCACCACCCTGTCTTCCACCAAGTCCAGTCTCGGTGGCCAGGATTCTGGTCCACACAATCCTCACCCTGATCCTCCTTCCTCCCACCATTTACAGTCTGGCCAAACAAGTGATCCCACACTCGGATTTTCCGAGGACCTCTTTTCATCGCCATTAATTGATTTGGCCCTCTTGCCAAGCACGCTTGAAGAGGGACCTGAGCTCTTGTGCCCCGATTCCCAACCTCTTGAGCATCCAGAGTCACAAGAACATGATACTGGGGAACAGCAATTAGTGTTTAATGAGGTGGATGATGATGAGACACATGTCACAGTCGTTACCTTTGACTGTGACCTTCCGTTCTTGCTCGTTCGGCGCTCCTCGCTGAAGTTCTGCTCCTGTGTGTCATTTGTGGTTCTTTATGGGTTAACTCCCCTGTGTTCCTATTAGGAGTTAATCCTCTGTCTGCTCCATGGGTGTGGTCTCTCTGCTGCACCCATGGAACCTGTATTAAAGGCTGAGGTTTCCTCAGTTCTGTGTCAGCTCTCCTGGTGTGTGTTGTCTGTCCTGTTCCTGGTTTGTACGCTCTCCCATGCTGCTGACCCATTGGATCCGTGTCTGTCTGCCTGTGCTCTGTGGGTTTCCCTACTTGTTCATTTGCGTCCTCTTTCCCGTCCATTTTGATGTCTTCCTTCCTGTCTTTCTGTTATCTGTTCTGTCAGTTATGTTTTAGTTACTTTGTGTTCATTCTGATGTCTGTGTTCAGCAAGCCTTTGCAGCAGAGTGGCATGACAAGGCCATGCAGTTTACTACTGGTGGAGCAAGTCCTTCTCTGCTCATTGCCACTCCTGCTCCCTTGCGTGAACTCCTGCTTGTATTAGTTGCCCTGTTTTGTATTCATATGTCTGTGTTCAGCAAGCCTTTGCAGCAGAGTGGCATGACCAGGCCATGCAGTTTACTACTGGTGGAGCAAGTCCTTCTCTGCTTATTGCCACTCCTGCTCCCTTGCATGAACTCCTGCTTGTGTTATTATTTGCCCTGTTTTGTATTTACCTGTCTGTTATGTTTGCCTATGTGCCGTCGGTACCTTCTGGTACCTGTTGTCCATTCGCTCCTGCTGTCACTGTCTAGGTCACGCTCCAGAGTGGACCCTGGCAACTTTCTGCGGCTAAGTCTAACCCTACCATCTAGGGTTCTAGTGAAAACCAGGAGTTGCTTAGTTACGCCCCTCTGGAGTATTACTAGACAGTGGCGCAGTGGGGGTTTTCTCGCACTGTGCTGACGGTACATAGAGCTCTTGTTTTGTCTGTGCTGCCTTCCCATATTTTTGTTTGTGCAATAAACTCTTGTGTCTGTACCTGATTTCCGTTTATTGCATGACGACGCGGTGGTCTCTCCTGGGACCTCCCAACTCGTGACAACACAGTTGCCAATGACTCAACCGCAATTACTGTCTCAAGAGGTTGAGGAAGAGGATGACACACAGTTGTCAATCACTGAGGTTGTGGTTGGTCAACAAATCAGGAGGATGATCAGAGTTAGGAAGTGGAAGAGGAGGTGATGGATGATGAGGTCACTGACCCAACCTGGGAAGGTGGCAACAAGCAGAGCGAGGAGATCAGTACAGAGGGGGAGGGATCTGCAGCACTGCAACAGGCTGGAAGAGGCAGTGGGGTGGCAAAAGGTAGAAGGTGGGCACCACCGAACAGGCCCGCAGCTGTTCCATGGAGTACCCCCTTGCGTAAATCTCCCTTGCCAAGGGGTAAGTGTTCGGCAGTATGGCGCTTTTTTGAGGAAAGTGCGGATGACAAAAGAATAGTAGTTTGCAACCTGTGCCACACCAAAATGAGCCGGGGCGTGAACACTAGAAACCTCACCACCACCTCACCACCACTAGCATGATCCGCCACATGGCATCAAAGCACCCTAATAGGTGGGCCGAACGCCTGGGTCCACAATCTGTGTCTGCAGGTCACACCACTGCCTCCTCTTCCCCTGTGTTTCGTGCTGGCCAATCCCCTGTCCAAGATACAGGCCCGGATGCCTCCCGCCCTGCACCTGGACCTTTGCAAGCACCATCAGTGACCACATCCACTTCCCTGTCCCAGCGCAGCATCCAAATGTCATTACCCCAGGCATTTGAATGCAAGCGCAAATACCCAGCCACCAACCCACCGACAGGCCATAGCACTAAATGCGCAGCTTTTCAAATTACTGCCCTGGAAATGTTGCCATTTAGGCTTGTGGACACTGAGGCCTTCCACAGCCTGATGTCTTCAGCCGTCCCTCGTTACGCAGTCCCCAGCCACCACTATTTACAAGATGTGCCGTGCCAGCCTTACACCAACATGTGTCCCTTAACATCACACGTGCCCTGACCAACGCAGTTACTGGGAAGGTCCACTTAACCACGGACACATGGACAAGTGCTTTCGGCCAGGGACGCTACATTTCCCTGACGGCACACTGGGTGAATGTTGTGGAGGCCGGGAGTGACTCGTACCCTGGGATGGCACAGGTGCTACCGACGCCAAGGATTGCGTGCCCCAATTCCATCGGGGTTTCCGCCACCACCTACGTTAGTGGCTCCAACCCCCACTTCGCCTCCTCCTCCTCCACTTCCACCTCCGAATTATCTGCTTGCAGCACCAGTCAGTCATCAGTCAGTAGCTGGAAGCAGTGTAGCACTTCAGTGGGGAAGCGGCAAGAGGCCATGCTGAAGCTGATCTGCCTAGGTGACAAACAGCACATAGCCGCAGAGCTGTGGCAGGGGATAAGAGACCAGACTGAACTGTGGGTCTCGCCACCCAACCTAGAACCAGGCACGGCAACCTTAGACAAATCCCATGCCTTGCCCACGTATTCAACCTTGTGGTTCAGCGGTTTCTACAAACATACCCCAATTTGCCTGAGCTACTGGTGAAGGTGCGCCGCATGTGTGCACATTTCCGCAAGTCACCGACAGCTTCAGCCAGTCTGTCAATGCTGCCGCAGCGCTTGAAATTGCCAGCTCACTGGCTGTTGTGTGACGTGAGCACGCGCTGGAACTCCATGTTCCACATGTTGGCCAGGCTTTGTGAGCAGCAGAGGGCAGTTGTGGAAAACCAGCTGCAACATGGTCTTTGCTAGAGTTAAGCGGACACCTGGATGTTCGGGTTCGATGTGTTCAGCCGAACTTCACAAAAAAGTTCGAGCTCGGGACCCGAACTTGACCCCGAACCCGAACCCCATTGAACTCAATGGGGACCCGAACTTTTGAGCACTAAAATGGCTGTAAAAAAGTCATGGAAAGGGCTAGAGGGCTGCAAATGGCAGCAAAATGTGGTTAAGAGCATGGCAAGTGCTCTGCAAACAAATGTGGATAGGGAAATGACTTAAAATAACATAAAATACGTAAAAATAAAAAATAATAATCTTGATCTTGGAGGACGAGGTCCATATGGAGTAGGAGGGTGAGGAGGTTGTGGCCGTGGCGGTGTAGGTAGAAGTGGAGTTGGAGGATGAGGAGGTAGCCTACACTGCTTTTTGGTTTTATTTATTTATTTATTTAGTTTAAATTAGGGTACACCCCAAAACATTGGGAAATATAACCTGTTATAACCCCCTCCAGCCGTGCTAAACAAACGTTCAGACAATACACTGGCTGCAGGGCAGGCCAGCACCTTCAAGGCGTAAAGGGCAAGCTCAGGCTATATGCCCAATTTGTAGACCCAGAAGTTGAAGGGGGCAGACCCATCAGTCAGTACGTGTAGGCGTGTGCACACATACTGCCCCACCATGTCGCACGTCCCCGTGATGTGCATGATCCAATTGGATATCTGCTCTATCAACTTTTGATGTTCTTTTCTGCGCCTACCATGTTGATCACGGTTAGCGGCGAATCAGGGTTCCACGCTGGAGAGGGAGCGTGAGAAAGGGAGACCACATCCAAGGGAGGTCAATGGATGCAATGTGATTGAGCGGAAATGTGGGACAAGTTATTAAAGCAGAAGGATTGAATGAAAGGGCCAATTAAAGACAAATTTTAGAAATTTAAGTCCCTGTCACCTATGCAGTTTTACTGAACCACACCAACCAGCGATATAGACCTTGGTGACCGTGTCACTCTGTCTGTCCCGTCAGCAGCGGTCCTCCACTGGCCTGTGCTGTGCCTGTCGGCTGTTGGTGAGTGGCGACGTTACCCTCCGGGTCGGAGTCTGGGTGGAGCATGCCTGTGCCAGCAATACACTGGCCAATCAGCAGCTGTCTCTTTCTGCTGACTTGCGCTGATTGGCCAGTGTTACGTGCAGCAAGCCCTTGACTGGATGGATCCGCAGGTCAGACAGAAACTGGGCTGGGAGCGGGGTAGACGGTCGCTGGATGCTGAATGAACACAAGTGCCCCGCTGCGCCACATATTAACTTTTTTCCCCACAGTAAACGGAGTAGGCGGGGCCAAACAGAGTGGGCGGGGCCTTTCCTGCGCTCCGGGCCCCCCAGTGCCGCGGGCCCTATAGCAACGGCGTGGTCTGCCTATATTGGCGGTACGCCACTGTAACTCCCCCCCAAAAAATAAATATAACTGTGTTTTTTCATACAGAAGTTATGTCATTTTTCTCAAGCCTTTTTGAAACCCTGGATGACACACCAGTAAAATTGTCACCAGTTTACATTCTGCTACTTCTGGAGATACAGCAGATATGTATGTCCTGTCTTGTGTATCTATCCACTATAGGGTATAACATAGAAGGAGTTCTACCAGAACAGACTACCAGATTACTTTAAGGAGATGTTGACATAGCCTAAGATAGCCTTCCTCTCATCTTCCTATCTCAGTAAAATAAAATATTTTAGCAAAAAATTCACTGATACTGCAGTTTTACGGAGGAAATCGAACCAACCAAGCCCAAAAATCCCCTCCCCTAGGAGGTAAGGCGAGTCCATCTTTTTATTAAAAATTTCCTCTACTTAATTAAAAAAATCATATATTTGTTCAAAATCTCACTGGGAAGGGGGCCAATTCTCAATTATGTAATGGGGTCCTCTGAGATCTGTATATACCTCTGCTTTGCATACTTTTGGAGGTATTTTTCTGTTTTCACTAGCAGGCATAGTGTTTACAAAATGATGTTACACAAACTTTCAGACATCTTCTGCCTCATGGCTTAGTCTAGAGTCAGGGGACTGAAATTAAAGCTTTTCAATAATGTTCTCTAGGAACTGGAGAAAGTAATGTAGCCGATTTGATTATTTGTAAAACACAAAGGCATTATATGTTGCTATGTGTATCAGGTGGATGAACATCTTTTTATACTCATTTACTCCAATGAATTTATTGTAGACTGTGATGCAGACCGTCCATTTGATATCAGAGGTGGGACCACCATGTTCTCTCGCTTTTGTGTTTGTGTGGACAGGTATCAACCTAAACTTGTCCTTGCAGTCACTGAAATTTTGTTGTAAAAGCCCCCATATCAGTCCATGTAATTGCTTATACAATGGAACACTTGCATAGTAATGAGTGTACAACTAATAAGTATTCAGTAGAGGCCACTTCAAGTCCTAGACTATTTTGCCAATGGTTGCAATTTCACTGACAAATCTTAGGAATTCTATGTATTTTTTTCCCCCTTAATAGACTCTAAAGACAAAGGTGTATCCTATAGTGGTCCCACACATCTTGCAAATTCTTACCCCATATTTAGTTTTTTTTAAGGAATACACTGGCAGAATAAAAGCCTACTGGGTCCTACCCTTAAAACTCATGAGTGATTAATTCACCTTCAAGATGGTTATCAGTAGCTTTATTTTATATAGACCGTTTCAGTCTGGATCATTACTGGGGGAACTGGTGGTCATCATTAAATGGAGACAGCTTCCACTTTCAGAAGTGGCATATAACGGCAAGGATACTGAGTGCTCTTGCAGGCTTGAATCCAAACTAGCACTTTCCAGCCCCAAATCTCCAGAATCTTCCCAAGTGCTGGGAAAGTGCAGGAAAACAAAGAATAAGCAGCAGTCATGAGGATACCATGCCAGTAGATATGGTGTCAAGCAAGCTGATGGTTTCATGAGCAGACAATTCTTTAAAGAGGTTGTCCCATAAAAATATTTTGCCGTTTTCAAATCAGCACCTGGATCTGAATACTTTTGTAATTGTACGTAATTAAAAATCCACAGAGTTATTCAATGAAATATATCTGTATAGCGCCACTTACTTATTGTTCTTTTTCTTATTTATTTGTCCGGCTCACTGAGATGGACGCACATGCTCAGTTTTATCCTGTGATATGGAGAGAGCTCCAGCAGAAAGGACACGCCTCCTGAGCTTCAACAGGAAAGACACTCCCCTGAGCTGCCAGCTTGATATAAATCTAAATAATAAAAGTAAAAATAATGGATGGCACACTAATATCTGGTGTCGCATGGACTACATTAGAATGAGGAGTTATAAACAAATTTATTCACACCGTGTGTTACAAGAAAAAAAGTACAGGATTAAAATAAGATTTAAAATCCCACATATAATCACTGGTGATTACAAACATATCGTGGAATGGTAACGTATGATTTACAACATTACAATCTGCTATATTATCAAGGGAAATATCACAGTGATAAGATATTCTAAGACTTTGGTATTAAAAGATCAAACAGCGCATTAAGCAACAGCTCGCCTACAAATGAACTGAATAATTCTATTATTTTATCATTACATTCTTGGACTAGAATCTTATTTCCATAACTTCTTGGAAGGAGACTACCTATATATACAAGTCCACATCATTATTTTATGATCAACTATTTTGCAACATTGTGTCCTAAATTAAAGTAACATTGTATTCCACAATTACTTAAATATAAGTCCTGATCATCATCCAAATAATCAACTATTCGAACGGGACATTTGCATATATACTTTAATCAACACATAATGGTCACTTTTGGAACATACTACTAAAGAGTGACTTTGCATTTTTTGGAACATTTTTTGGAACTTTTTGGAGTCATATCATATATTCTTTTGGATTTATATATCTAATATACAGTACACTGCTCAAAATAATAAAGGGAACACAAAAATAACACATCCTAGATCTGAATTAATTAAATATTCTTCTAAAATACTTTGTTCTTTACATAGTTGAATGTGCTGACAACAAAATCACACAAAAATAAAAAAATGGAAATCAAATTTTTCAACCCATGGAGGTCTGGATTTGGAGTCACACTCAAAATTAAAGTGGAAAAACACACTACAGGCTGATCCAACTTTGATGTAATGTCCTTAAAACAAGTCAAAATGAGGCTCAGTAGTGTGTGTGGCCTCCACGTGCCTGTATGACCTCCCTACAATGCCTGTGCATGCTCTGATGAGGTGGCGGACGGTCTCCTGAGGGATCTCCTCCCAGACCTGGACTAAAGCATCTGCCATCTCCTGGACAGTCTGTGGTGCAACGTGACGTTGGTGGATAGTGCGAGACATGATGTCCCAGATGTGCTCAATTGGATTCAGGTCTGGGGAACGGGCGGGCCAGTCCATAGCATCAATGCCTTCGTCTTGCAGGAACTGCTGACACACTCCAGCCACATGAGGTCTAGCATTGTCTTGCATTAGGAGGAACCCAGGGCCAACCGCACCAGCATATGGTCTCACAAGGGGTCTGAGGATCTCATCTCGGTACCTAATGGCAGTCAGGCTACCTCTGGAGAGCACATGGAGGGCTGTGCGGCCCTCCAAAGAAATGCCACCCCACACCATTACTGACCCAATGCCAAACCGGTCATGCTGAAGGAGGTTGCAGGCAGCAGAACGTTCTCCACGGCGTCTCCAGACTCTGTCACGTCTGTCACATGTGCTCAGTGTGAACCTGCTTTCATCTGTGAAGAGCACAGGGCGCCAGTGGCGAATTTGCCAATCTTGGTGTTCTCTGGCAAATGCCAAACGTCCTGCACGGTGTTGGGCTGTAAGCACAACCCCCACCTGTGGATGTCGGGCCCTCATATCACCCTCATGGAGTCTGTTTCTGACCGTTTGAGCAGACACATGCACATTTGTGGCCTGCTGGAGGTCATTTTGCAGGGCTCTGGCAGTGCTCCTCCTGTTCCTCCTTGCACAAAGGCAGAGGTAGCGGTCCTGCTGCTGGGTTGTTGCCCTCCTACGGCCTCCTCCACGTCTCCTGATGTACTGGCCTGTCTCCTGGTAGCGCCTCCATGCTCTGAACACTACGCTGACAGACACAGCAAACCTTCTTGCCACAGCTCGCATTGATGTGCCATCCTGGATAAGCTGCACTACCTGAGCCACTTGTGTGGGTTTTAGACCCCGTCTCATGCTACCACTAGAGTGAAAGCACCGCCAGCATTCAAAAGTGACCAAAACATCAGCCAGGAAGCATAGGAACTGAGAAGTGGTCTGTGGTCACCACCTGCAGAACCACTCCTTTATTGGGGGTGTCTTGCTAACTGCCTATAATTTCCACCTGTTGTCTATCCCATTTGCACAACAGCATGTGAAATTGATTGTCACTCAGTGTTGCTTCCTAAGTGGACAGTTTGATTTCACAGAAGTGTGATTGACTTGGAGTTACATTGTGTTGTTTAAGTGTTCCATTTATTTTTTTGAGCAGTGTATATTGGATGAGAGTCTCAGATTTTATAATGTTTGCATCAATTGTATGAGTGCATTATTTTCTGTAATTTTTATTTTATAAATTGTGGGGACTCACTCTGGTAGACAGGATTAGTGGATGCAGTATAGAGGCAACAACAAGTTCTTTGCATCAAACAGTTCAGTGTTTTATTCACACTTTAGGCAAGTGACAAAGCAAGCAGTCATATTCAAACAAAAAAGTCACCTTGCGGTGTTGGTGGTGGTAATTCACACCATGCGGCAATTCTGCCTCAAAGAGTCCTTGCTCATAGCAGCACCAACCTGTTTTCACGCCAAACAGGTACGGATGTAGCAGGGTTAACACACATGCTTTATGAGACATGTTATCTAAACTAAATGTAACTAAATGCGTTAAGCAAATGCTTTTCAATGGCTTTTGTTTCAAGATAACATGATGAGTTAAGAAATTTGAGTTAAGAGTGTGTGTGTTACCCCTGCTACATCTGTAGCAAGCCTTAATTCCAGACACAAGGCTACCAGATCCTAACACAGAGACATGGCTTCTGAGCCCAGCTGCCTATTAAGGACAGCTAGGTGCTGCCAAAACCCGTAACGGCATTTAAAATCCGGTCCAGTATTTGACCTCACCTGGCTTTAAATCAGCCCAGCAGCACATGCTGGGAGATAAATACCTGTTTCCCCAGACCAAACCTCTCACATACCCCCCCTTTGTTCAACCCTGAGGGGGTGAACACACGCCAGACAGTGTACCCGGGACAGGGCATCCGCATTTCCCTGTAACCGGCCTTCCCTTCGTTTCACCGAAAACGTAAAGTTTTGCAGGGAGAGAAACCATCGGGTGACCCGGGCATTTCTATCCTTGGCCTGGCTCATCCACTTGAGAGGGGAGTGGTCTGTCACCAGGCAGAATTTTCTCCCCAATAAATAATAGCAGAGAGATTTTAGTGCCCACAGGATAGCCAGGCACTCTCTCTCCACTATACTATACCGCGTCTCGGCTGAGGTGAGCTTACGGCTGAGGAATACAACGGGATGCTCCTCCCCATTGACTTCCTAAGACAGTGAGACAGTACAGCACCGAGGCCGACTTCGGAGGCATCGGTCTGTACTATAAACTCTATTTTGAAGTCACCAAAACCGGGGACTCCATAGCTGAGTAATTACATCTAACTAGGTTACCTGTATGGGAGTCTTTTCTTGTCATTGCACTTTATGTATTTGCTTCTACATTTTATATGATGTCTAATTTGTGTTGTGTGTATTTCTACCAATAAAATGTAATTACATTATATGTGTGTTTTTGGTTATCTGGGTAACGTACTCGATGACACTTTTATGTGGAGTGGGTTGTTGTTCCCACGCCTCACTGGCCACATCGAAGATACCGCTAGGGTGTCTGCCATACAGCAGTTCGAAGGGCGAGAACCCAGTAGAGGCCTGGGGTAACTCTCGCACTGCGAACATGAGATAGGGCAGAAGAAGGTCCCAGTCCTTCCCATCTTTAGACTCTACCTTTTTCAACATATTTTTTCATGTTTGGTTAAACCGTTCTACCAGACCGTCTGTAGTTGTTTTATGTGCAGCAACTTACAGAGTTCCCCCATCACCTTGGACATAAAAGGGGTCCCTTGGTCGGTCAGAACCTCTTTAGTTAGTCCTACTCGGGAAAACATCTCCATTAACTCCTTAGCTATGAGTTTGGCCAAGGTATGTCGCAGTGGCACAGCCTCAGGGTACGGAGTGGCGTAGTCTAGAATGAATAAGATGTGTTAATGCCCTCTGGCGGACTTCAGTACTGGGCCTATGAGGTCCATAGCTATTTGGTCAAACGGTACTTCAATAATCGAGTGAGGTACTAGGGGACTACAGAAATGTGGCTGGGGGCTAGTTATATGGCAGGTCGGGCAAGACTTACAAAACTCTTCCACTTCTTTGAATATGCTGGGCCAGTAAAACCACTGTAGAATACGATCCTAAGTTTTCTGCAGCCCCAGGTGACCCCCGAGAACATTTTAGTGGGCTATATCTAACACAAGCTTGCGATAAGCCTTGGGGACTGATAGGAATCTCAACGTCCCACTTGGTACCCCTGGCACCAAACTTCTAGTATCGGCTTGGTTTGAGTCCTTTTCTGACGTCAGGAGAGCGCTTCACTCAGTAGGTAACAAAAGACACAACAGTGATGTACTGAATGAACACTCTGAGGTTTATTTTTAATGCATACAGGTTATATAGAGGGGGCTTTACCCCCCTTATTAGCATATCATCGTAAGTTATGTATTCAACCTATCATATTAACACGTTTTATTCTACAGACAGAAAAAGAGAAACAAAAACGGAACTTCCATATTAGGAATATTGTCCGGGAGTAGTGCCAACTGCCAAAGAGATAAGATTCAGGGTTACAGAGAATAGAAACTTTACAGCAATTAGTTTCACAGCAATCAGAGTTAGTTCCTAACAGAGAAACGAAACTTCAGCAAAAAGCAGATGGTTTTGACATAAAAAAGAACATGGATTCCTTTCAGGGACCACCAACTGCTCAATAGGATCACCCTGTAGTTGGTTTACCCGATACAACACATCCTGATGAACCACAAAACAGGGAAACACTGACTCTGCCCCAGGTTGTTGTGGTTCACCATCTACTATTTACATATTTTCCCAGGCGCGGGATAGGGTTGGGTCCCGACGTTCGGCGGTACCAAAATTATCCTCGGAGACATTGAGGTCTGCCAATTCAGGACCCGGCGGCAAGTCCTCCATGTCTACCACCATCACACTTAGCAGGGTTGTCTCCCCCTCTTCCACCGAAGTGGTGGTCACCCCTACTGCTGGCCCTTCGGTCTCAGGTTACCAGGGTTCTGGTCTCCCCCCTGAGCCGGGCCACTCTGCTAGGGTTACCCCTGTCTCATAGGTATCAGTCACTCTCATAGCAGGCCACAGTGCCGGGAAGCCCGGGAAGTCTCTCATTATTATAAGTTCATAATGTAGATTTGTGGCGACAGCCACCTCGTGGATCTTTTTACCGGCCTCCATGGTTAGAGACACCAGCGCAGTGGGGTAGTCTTTTAAGTCTCTGTGGATGCACATCACCCCGACTTTCCGGCCAGTAAACTCAGTGGACCGCACCAGGGTAGCCCTTACTAGGGTCACCAGACTCCCTGAGTCCAGCCGAGCTTCCGCCGGAGTGTCTTCCACTTCCACCTGGTACAAGTGATCTAGAGACACTGGGGTACCTGTTGCACACAGCCTCCTGGCATATAGCGACTGACTGTAGCCATAGTTAGTGTCCATGTGCTCAACCCGATGGGTACAGTCAGCCCTTACATGGCCAGGCTCCTGACACCGCCAGCAGACTATCGGAGCCAGGTCCGCCGTGGGTACATCCCGGGCAGGTTTTATCGGCTCAAATCTCCGGGCCTGGGGTGGAGATTTCCGGGTATTGCCGACCCCCCTCCCGACAGAACCCTCCTTTAGATTCCTGGTAGCTTCATCGCGTTCCACCAGGTCCACCATCTCAAGGGCATTGCCAGGAGACAACTGACTGATCCAGTGCTGGAGAGGGTATGGCAAAGCCCTCCAGAACATATTGGCTATCCAGCATAGCCGGGGGACTCAGCACATCAGGCTGTAGCCACTTTTGCAAGAGGTGGAGTAAGTCATAATACTGGGTCCTTGCAGGCTCAGCCGGCTTAAACCACCACTGATGCACGCCCTGGGCCTGGACCAACACATTCCCCCCCAGTCTTGCCGAAATCTCACCCTTTACTTTTTGGTAGTCGGCCGCTTGATCGTCCGGCAAGACAAAATACACCCGCTGGGAATCGGATGCCAGGAATGGAACGACGACCTCAGCCCACTGGTCACGGGGTAGCTTTTCCCTGATGGCCACTTTCTCGTATATCGCCAGGTAGGTTTCAATGTCGTCTGCGGGGGTCATCTTAGACTGCGGTGGTCCAGGCATCGTGGACGCTCGGGGTTGCTCCTGCTGTCTGCAAAGCCATCATGTATTGTCGCAGCAACTGGTTAGAATCCTGCTGCTGCTTATTAGCCTTGCATTGCTGCAGTTTTGTCTCTCGCTGCTGCAGATTAGCCTCCATGAGGACCTTCACAACAGCCTCCATTTTGTCATTGTGAACTGGTTATAATACAGCTGGTTTAATGTACAACATACAACCGTGCCTGAAAAATGCAGAAACCAAAAATATCAGCGATCACGCCAGCCTCACTGCTGATGCATGCATCCTCCACCAATTGTGGTGACTCGCTCTAGTAGACAGGATTAGCAGATGCAGTATAGAGGCAACAACAAGCTCTTTGGATCAACCAGTTCAGTGTTTTATTCACACTTAGGCCTCTTTCACACTTGCGTTGTTGGGATCCGGCATGCACTTCCGTTGCCGGAGGTGCCCGCCGGATCCGGAAAAACGCAAGTGTACTGAAAGCATTTGAAGACGGAACCGTCTTCCAAATGCTTTCAGTGTTACTATGGCAGCCAGGACGCTATTAAAGTCCTGGTTGCCATAGTAGGAGCCGGGGAGCGGTATACTTACAGTCCGCGCGGCTCCCGGGGCGCTCCAGAATGACGTCAGAGCGCCCCATGCGCATGGATGACGTGATCCATGCGATCACGTGATCCATGCGCTTGGGGCGCCCTGACGTCACTCTGGAGCGCCCGGGGAGCCGCACGGACGGTAAGTATGCTGCTCCCCGCTCCCCACTGCACTTTACCATGGCTGCCAGGACTTTAGCGTCCCGGCAGCCATGGTAACCACTCTGAAAAAGCTAAACGTCGGATCCGGTAATGCGCCGAAACGACGTTTAGCTTAAGGCCGGATCCGGATCAATGCCTTCCAATGGGCATTAATTCCGGATCCGGCCTTGCGGCAAGTGTTCCGGATTTTTGGCCGGAGCAAAAAGCGCAGCATGCTGCGGTATTTTCTCCGGCCAAAAAACGTTCCGTTCCGGAACTGAAGACATCCTGATGCATCCTGAACGGATTTCTCTCCTTTCAGAATGCATTAGGATAATCCTGATCAGGATTCTTCCGGCATAGAGCCCCGACGACGGAACTCTATGCCGGAAGACAATAACGCAGGTGTGAAAGAGCCCTTAGGCAAGTGACAAAACAAGCAGTCATATTCAAACAAAAAGTCACCTTGCGGTGTTGGTAGTAATTCACACTATGCAGCAATTCTGCCTCAAAGAGTCCTTGCTCATAGCAGCACCAACCTGTTTTCACGCCAAACAGGTAGCAAGCCTTCATCTAGACACAAGGCTCCCAGATCCCAACACAAAGACATGGCTTCTGAGCCCAGCTACCTATTAAGGATAACCAGGTGCTGCCAAAACGCTGACCGGCACTTAAAATCCCGTCCAGTATTTGACCTCACCTGGCTATAAATCAGCCCAGCAGCACATGCTGGGAGGAAAATACCTGTTTTTCCAGACCAAATCTCTCACTGTGTCACAAAATGTAGCCATGGACATCCGCATATTTTTTTTATCATATTGTGCAGGATGTTTTGTATTTTTTTCTGTGATTTTTAAGATATATTCACAAATGAATAATAAAGGAAAGACACAACATAGATTCATAAGAATAGATGCCAGAGTCATAAGAATTGTCATTGAATATGAGTAGTTACTAAAACAGACCTGTCAGGAGAGGTTATGGGTCCTTTTTAAGATCAGGACAGGTTTATCTTGGTACTGCGAGCCACGGAATTACTAAGTTTAACAAGATCCTTTTTGACCAAATCTTGTAAGCAACCTCGTTCTGGAAATTCAGAATGAATTGTGTGTGAAGAATATTATACACTGAGCAAAAATATAAACGCAACACTTTTGGTTTTGCTCCCATTTTGCATGAGCTGAACTCAAAGATCTGAAACAATTTCTACATACACAAAAGACCCATTACTCTCAAATATTGTTCACAAATCTGTCTAAATCTGTGTTAGTGAGCACTTCTCCTTTGCCCAGATAATCTACCCCACCTCACAGGTGTGGCATATCAAGGTGCTGATTAGACAGCATGAATATTGCACAGGTGGGCCTTAGACTTCCCACAATAAAAGGGCACTCTGAAATGTGCACAGTTTTGCCTTACTGGTAAGGGGTCAGAAAACCAGTCAGTATCTGATGTGGCCACCATTTACCTCACGCAGTGCAACACATCTCCGTCATCTAGAGTTGATCAGGTTGTTGATTGTGGCCTGTGGAATGTTGGTTCACTCCTCTTCAATAGCTGTGCGAAGTTGCAGAATATTGTCAGGAACTGGAACACGCTGTGGTATACACCGATCCAGAACTGGCCATGCAAGAACTGGGATATTTTCAGCTTCCAGGAATTGTGTACAGATCCTTGCAATATGGGGCTGTACATTATCATGCTGCAACATGAGGTGATGGTAGTGGATGAAAGGCACAACAATGGGCCTCAGGATCTCGTCACGGTATCTCTGTACATTCAAAATGCCATCAATAAAATGCACCTATTTTCGTTGTCCATAACATACACCTGCACATACCATAACCCCACCTCCACCATGGGCCACTCGATCCACAACGTTGACGTCAGCAAACCGCTCACCCACACGACGCCACACACACTGTCTGCCATCTGCCCTGAACAGTGAAAAACGAGACTCATCTGTGAACAGAACTTCTCTCCAACGTGCCAGATGTCATCGAACGTGAGCATTTGTCCACTCAAGATGAACTGCAGTCAGGTCCAGAACCCGATGAGGACGACGAGAATGCAGATGAGCTTCCCTGAGACGGTTTCTGTGCAGAAATTCTTTGGTTAGGCAAACTGATTGTTGCTGCTGCTGTTCGGGTGGCTGGTCTCAGACGATCATGGAGGTGAACATGCTGGATGTGGAGGTCCTGGGCTGGTGTGGTTACACCTGGTCTGCAGTTGTGAGGCCGGTTGGATGTACTGCCAAATTCTCTGAAACGCCTTTTGAGATGGCTTATTGTAGAGAGATAAACATTCATTGCATGGGCAACAGCTCTGGTAGACATTCCTGCAGTCAGCATGCCAATTGCACGCTCCCTCAAACGTTGCGACATCTGTGGCATTGTGCTGTGTGATCAAACTGCACATTTCAGAGTGGACTTTTATTGTGGGCAGTCTAAGGCACACCTGTGCAATATTCATCCTGTCTAATCACCTTGATATGCCACACCTGTGAGGTGGGATGAATTATCTCGGCAAAGGAAAAGTGCTTACTAACACAGATTTAGACAGATTTGAGAACAATATTTGAGAGTAATGGGTCTTTTGTGTATGTAGAAAATATTTCAGCTCATGCAAAATGGGAGCAAAACCGAAAGTGTTGCATTAATATTTTTGCTTAGTGTATGTAGAGTAATATCAGATGTTTCACAAACATTTCTTAAAACTGCGCTTTCTATATTCCACTGATCATACTTGATGGTAAGTTTGCATTGAACATTTTATATACTGACACAGCGTAGTACATTGCTTTCATAATGCACCAGGCATGGATAACTTATGCGCTGTTCTATATACTTTCTATCAGAATGGTGCACAAGTTTATATTTTAGTCGTGCTATAGTCCATTATTAATAGTGCAGTGGAGATAACACCTGCCAAATCTGAATTTGGTCACCTTTTTTTTGTTAAGGGCCTCTTTAACTGAAGCTGCATGTTTTGACCAGATCATGGCCACTGCATTTCCAGCCCACATGATCATACTTCAATATCACTTGTTCCACTTCTTCTTTGGTGGATATGTTATCAGGGGCATCATCCACTTGTCTGCTTTTTTTGTTTTGTCTGAACTTCAGATCCTGCATACGCCTTATGGATATATTACTAAAGATGATTACATTTTATACGTCATCATTAGAGTTATGCTGTGTAGCTGGCCAGCTAAGACCTGTCCTAGGTTGCTAATATAGCTTGTATGTTTATGCAGCTGGACCTGCCAATAGCCTTAATACAGTTCCTATGTTTATGTGTTAAAGACAAAAGCAGAGTTATTTACTGTGACATCATGTTTTGGATGTCATATAACTGTTATATTTTGTGTTCACTGAAGCAGAAAAAGATAATATGCCTTTAAGATTAATTTTATAGCGTAAGGTAAGCTCAGTGACATAGCAAAAACAACAGAAAGCATAGTGTTAATCTGTTGTTGCTGGGCAGAAGTCTAGACCAATCACAGCTAGCTTCTCACACAGCAAGAGTTTTCACCAATTACAGCCACCCTCACAGACAGCCTGTCTGGGAATTCCCCCAGCTCCAGCTGCTAGAATCATTATTCACCAGAGACAGGAGCTGAAGAGACATTTACTCCACTGAGAGCTGAGTTTTATGGGAACAAAAGGCCAATATAGGTATTTAAAACAGTTATATAATGTAATGTTCATATTGTTAGTATTGTGTTTAGAACTGTATACTGAACTAGATATATATATGTGTTTACTTACAGTTCCACCAATTGCAACCATACAATTGCAAATACAAATTGCAAGCATACAAACCAGATTCCATACAAATTGCATACAAACTGCGAACTGCGAATACCAGATCATAAGCAATTGCATACTGCAAACTGCAAACCAAGTTAAGCAAGCAGAACTATTAGTTAGACCTCAGATATACCTCTCAGAGAGATCATAAAGTGCTTAAATAACTTGAAGTGAGAGTACAGATACTTAAGAGAGAAATATATCCACTATTTTGTGTTGAATGACAAGATTGAACAGTTAAACCACCATCTTAATCATACCGCCATTTTGTGATATCTTTTCAACACGTGTTATGTACATGGACTATCTGCTGCGGAGGCGGCAGTGTTATATGAAGAAAAGTTGAAGTTAATAAAGAAGTTATTTCAAGCAATAGACAGTCTGGTTAGACTAAAAGTCAGAGATATCAAAATTCTTTTAATGCCACAGTGCAAAAGGCACTTCATAGTGCTGCGCCTGCCACATGCTGGCTTTTCATTATGTCTTTTCTCTGTTATTTATTTATTTATTTTTTAGGATTCTAATTGGTTTGTGATCTTATTTCATATATAGTTTTAGATATAGAAAAAAATATGTTTTATATTTCAGTAGTTTTATACTAGTACATATTAACTGTTTCTATTAGAATATCACTAGAAACCAATCAATGACACTACCACACTTGTAAGAACAAGAAATATGTATATTTTATTTAAATAAGAGCATTTAACAATGTTGAGGATAAATAGTACCTGGCCGCTTTAGACTTATAACATATCACCCAACCTGTAAACTGCTTAAAGGGGCTGACATATCCACAATTGTCTTAATATATGCATATATATATATATTGTGATACCAATGCTGGATTGGTAGTGGAAGGGAGGTATATTTCCCCAAGATTCCTCTCCTATGTAAGTAGCAGGTGAAAGACTCTCACCTGTGAGGTAATTAATGAAGCAGCACTGAGGGTGGGGATATAACAGACCAGGAGGTCAGTCAATCTCTCTCTGCCTGGGGACACAGAAAGCATGTCTGTGTGAGTGAGCAAACTGTGAGTACTAGGTTGCTGAAGCCTTGTTTTGTGAGCTGGCTGGGAGAAGCCCTCCAGCAGATAGATAGGAACCGTTAATGTTTAGTAAGTGCCGGACAGGCAAGACTTTTCTTTTTGTTGTTTTATTTTATTTATGCAACCTGCTCAATAAACCTGGCTCCAGGCCAGCTGAAAACTTATACCTTGATGGCTGGTCGGAATTGTGTGAAACAGACAAGTGTCCTTTGACCCCAGCAAAGGCGATCCCGAGCTTATTCCCCCACAAGTGGTGGCTTGGAGCGGGCAACACGTTTAAAGTCTGAAAATGGATGACGTGGTAAAGGCCCTGATACAGTCCGCAGCAGCCCAGCAGGAGGCAACCAGAGAACAACAGCGTACCAATGCAGCCCAGCAAGAAGCAAACCGTTTACTGTCTGCACAGCTAACCACCCTGATAGATGCCGCGAATAAAGACCGCCAAATCTTGCAGGAAGTGGTGCAGCGTGTGGCAAGTCTTCCAGTGGTACAGCCAGGAAAAGAGCAGACAACTTTCCATGTGGGTCATTTTTTGCAAAAGATGACAGCAGAGGATGATGTGGAAGCTTACCTGGCTACATTTGAGAGGACAGCAGTGCGGGAAACGTGGCCAAAGCCACGGTGGGCAGGACTGCTAGCCCCGTTTCTTGCAGGTGAAGCGCAAAAAGCTTATTTTGACCTGGAACCTGAGGCTGCCCAGGACTATGATAAACTTAAATCTGAGATCCTGGCTCGGCTAGGTGTTACCCTAGCAGTTAGAGCACAACGAGTACATCAGTGGACATATAAAATGGATAAACCTCCACGCTCGCAGATGTTCGATCTCATCCATTTGGCCCGAAAATGGCTACAACCCGAGATGCTATCAGCACCTGACGTCGTGCAGCGGGTGATCCTCGACAAGTTCCTGAGGTCGCTACCCCCAGCCCTAAGGAAGTGGGTGAGCCACGGGGACCCTAATACAGCGGACCAGCTTATTGACCTGGTGGAGCGATACTCTGCGGCTGAGGATCTTCTAAACAACTCTCAGCTCTCAACCCCACGAAGTCCAAGGGTTCCGGGTAAGACTGTTCCAGGGTTTAAGGGAACTGGGAGAAATGTAAAGACTTTAAGTGAAGAAGACAATGAGACTGTGGGCTCAGGAAAGCCCAAAGGTTATAATGTTGGACTAAACAAAGGTCCCATAAGATGTTTTCGGTGTAATGGGTTGGGACACATTGCAGTGAACTGTCCTATGACTACTGAACCTATGCAATGTGATGTTGCCTTTATGAAAAAACGCATGTCTATGTTTGCGCAAGTGGTGTGTACTGCGGCAGGTTCAGACAGTGCGGACAAACATTTGTGTGAATTAAAAGTGGATAATAAGAGTGTGACTGCGCTGCTAGACTCAGGGAGTGTAGTAACTCTGGTGAAAGCAGGCCTTATAGCCCCCTCTGACAGTCAATCAGACACGTTCACTGTGACTTGTGTGCATGGGGATACATGTGAATACCAGACTACCCTTGCTTATATTACCACCCCCTATGGGTCTGTGTGTCATAAAGTTGGAGTAGTCCCAGCACTATTGTATGAGGTTATTCTTGGGAGAGATTTTCCACATTTTTGGAAATTATGGGAATCCAAGTTGGAAGCAAAAAAAAGTACACCGCAGATATTGACAGCATCTGAGATAGGCCCAGAACTATTAGAGGATTCCCCACTAGGGGATGTAGTTGAGCTATCAGCAGATAGCTCCACCCCTTTTCCATTCTCTGTTATGGCAGGGGACCTAGAGGAGTCTACATCAGAGACTGAGACTGAAGGGGTAACACTTCAGGGTATGCCTGACCTAGACGTTAGGAAAGACGACTTTCAAAGTGAGCAAATGAAGGACCCCACCCTTACACGAGCCAGAGAGAATATAAAAGTGATAAATGGGAATCCTGTGGAGTCCGGTGCTAGGCTGGCTTTTCCCCACATAGCTTTAGAGAATGAATTGTTGTATCAGATAGACAAGAAGGGAGAGGAGGTGGTACAGCAGTTGGTGGTCCCAAAGCCCTACCGGAGAACTGTTCTGGATCTGGCACATGGACACATTATGGGTGGCCATTTGGGGATCCATAAAACTACTGAAAGGATTTTAGAGAGGTTTTTCTGGCCTGGAATGCATGGGGACATTAAAGCATATTGTGAATCCTGCCCTCAGTGTCAGATTACAGCCCCTATGCCCCATTTCCGTAGCCCTTTGGTGCCCCTGCCGATTATTGAAATACCCTTTGAGCGCATCGGGATGGATTTGGTGGGTCCCCTAATAAAGTCAGCACTGGGTCACCAGCATATCTTAGTCATAATGGACTATGCTACCCGTTACCACGAGGCCATATCTTTGCGCAATACCTCGTCAAAGACCATCGCAAAAGAACTGGTCCAGGTGTTTAGTCGGGTTGGTATTCCAAAAGAAATACTCACAGACCAAGGGACGCCCTTTATGTCTAATGTCATGAAGGAACTTTGCAGGCTTTTTAAAGTTACCCAGCTACGTACGTCAGTCTATCACCCCCAAACTGACGGATTGGTGGAAAGATTTAATAAAACCCTAAAACAAATGCTGAAAAAGGTGGTAGATAAAGATGGCAAAAATTGGGACTTTTTGCTCCCATATCTGCTGTTTGCTATAAGGGAGGTACCACAGTCATCCACAGGGTTTTCACCTTTCGAGCTTGTATATGGTAGACATCCACGTGGTTTATTAGATGTGGCTAAAGAAACGTGGGAAGGACAAGTCACACCGTACAAAAGTGTAATAGAGCATGTGTCCCAGATGCAGGACAGGATTTCATCAGTCATGCCTATTGTTAAGGAACATATGGAACGGGCTCAAGGAGTACAGAAAATGATTTATGATAGAGGGGCCAAGATTCGAACATTTGCGCCAGGGGATCGAGTACTAGTTCTTGTCCCCACCGTGGAGAGTAAATTCATGGCTAAATGGCAAGGTCCGTTTGAAATAATTGAAAGAGTAGGTGAGGTGAACTACAAAGTATACCAACCAGGTAAAAGGAAGCCAGAACAGATTTACCATATAAATCTGTTAAAACCTTGGAAGGACCGGCCAGTCCTGGCAGCAGCACTTGCTCCACCCATTAATAATGGGGCAGCAATACCTGCTGTCAGAATAGCCGAAACTCTGTCCGATGTCCAAAAGAAGGAAGCTAGACAGTTGGTCGCTCAGAACAGAGAATTTTTTTCAGAGAAGCCGGGGCAAACATCACTCATAAAACATGACATCATAACTGAACCTGGGGTTAAGGTCCATGTAAAACCTTATAGGATTCCTGAGGCCAGACGAGAAGCAGTCTCAAAAGAGGTAAAAGATATGCTGGAGTTGGGAGTAATTGAAGAGTCTCATAGTGAATGGTCAAGCCCGATTGTGTTAATTCCAAAGCCTGATGGTACCATAAGGTTCTGTAATGATTTTAGGAGGTTAAATACTGTGTCCAAATTCGATGCATACCCTATGCCACGAGTGGACGAACTTATAGACCGACTTGGTACAGCCCGTTACATTACGACCTTAGACCTGACAAAGGGTTATTGGCAAATACCCCTGACGGACGCTGCCAAAGAGAAGACAGCATTTTCCACACCTGACGGCCTCTTCCAATATGTAACTATGCCTTTTGGACTACATGGGGCTCCTGCAACATTTCAGCGGCTAATGGACAGAGTGTTGAGACCACATAGACAGTACGCGTCTGCTTATCTTGATGATATAGTGATACACAGTGCAGACTGGGAAACACACCTACTCAAAGTACAGGCAATGATTGATGATTTGAGGAGAGCAGGGTTGACTGCAAACCCCAAGAAATGTAGCATTGGCCTAGAAGAAGCCAAATACTTGGGTTACATTATTGGTAGAGGGGTAGTCAAGCCCCAAGTTGACAAGATTGAAGCTATACAGAACTGGCCCGGCCTGTAAATAAAAAACAAGTGAAGGCATTTCTGGGGATTACTGGCTATTATAGGCGGTTCATACCCAATTTTGCAGCTATAGCAGTTCCCTTAACCGATCTCACCAAGGGAAATGGGTCGGTGATGGTAAAATGGAATTATGAGGCAGAAGAAGCGTTTCAGACTCTAAAACAGGCTCTTTGTTCCCAACCAGTATTGATGACCCCTGACTTTAGAAATGAATTTGTGGTACAGACAGATGCTTCCAGCTCAGGAATAGGGGCAGTGTTGTCACAGACTGTTAATGGAGAGGAGCATCCTGTGCTTTACTTGAGTCGCAAACTAAATAAGCATGAGAAGAACTATGCAGTTGTAGAGAAAGAGTGTTTGGCCATCAAGTGGGCCTTAGAATCCCTCAAATACTACTTGCTGGGTCGGAAGTTTCGCCTGGTCACTGATCATGCCCCTCTGAAGTGGATGAACCTGAACAGAGAGAAAAATAGCAGAGTGACAAGATGGTTTTTGGCCCTGCAGGCTTACAGTTTTACAGTAGAGCACAGGCCAGGAAAGTGGCAAGGAAATGTGGATGCGTTGTCACGTGTGCATTGTCTGCTGGTTTCAGTTGCTCAGACCCACTTGCCTGAGCAGAGGGGCGGGGGATATGTGATACCAATGCTGGATTGGTAGTGGAAGGGAGGTATATTTCCCCAAGATTCCTCTCCTATGTAAGTAGCAGGTGAAAGACTCTCACCTGTGAGGTAATTAATGAAGCAGCACTGAGGGTGGGGATATAACAGACCAGGAGGTCAGTCAATCTCTCTCTGCCTGGGGACACAGAAAGCATGTCTGTGTGAGTGAGCAAACTGTGAGTACTAGGTTGCTGAAGCCTTGTTTTGTGAGCTGGCTGGGAGAAGCCCTCCAGCGGATAGATAGGAACCGTTAATGTTTAGTAAGTGCCGGACAGGCAAGACTTTTCTTTTTGTTGTTTTATTTTATTTATGCAACCTGCTCAATAAACCTGGCTCCAGGCCAGCTGAAAACTTATACCTTGATGGCTGGTCGGAATTGTGTGAAACAGACAAGTGTCCTTTGACCCCAGCAAAGGCGATCCCGAGCTTATTCCCCCACAAGATATGTATATATATATATCAGGGGCGGACATACCGCCTGTGCAGCCGGTATTAATACCGGTATTAAGCTACCGGTATTAAGCTACCGGATGTCTGTGCATCTACAGGACGCACAGACAGCTGATTGTAATGGGGCAGCAGAGAGCCGCACGCTTCACCATTCATCATCACACCATCCCGCATGTAGAAGGGCCCACCTTACTATCTGACTTCAATCTCAGGATGTTCTGCATCCACAGCTCTGAGGAGCAGGGCCAGGGCAGCACATCCTGAGCTGCATCTGCGATCGCCCCCCCCATCCTCCATACAGCTCAGTCCTGCTGTGTAGTGGGTACTAGCGTCAGCCAGGTCTGTGCTAAGCCACTTCACTGTGTGTAGCTCCGCCTCCCGTCTGGTAATGTCAGTAGCTCCGCCCCCTGGTGGTAGCTCCGCCCACATGCGGTCCTCTCCTAGCAGGAACTTAGGAGGAAGTGAGGAGCGGAGGCTGCCCCCCAGTGACCGCTGTCTCTGCCAGACACTGAACTTGGCTTGGTATGTTGTTCTTTTTTACCCCACCTGTCCCCCTCTGGCCCTCCTGTGACTGTCCCTTACCCACATACGGTGAGGCTACATTAACAATGTATTTTGCGGTCCGCGGATCTGCAAGATATGTATACCGTCCATATGTGATTTGTATATTTTTGCAAACCCATTAACTTAAATGGGTCTGCAGTCCGCATTTTGTAGAGAAATATAGGACACGTAACATTTTCCATCTTGTGCAGAACGGACATACAGATGCAGAAAGCACATGGAAGTCATTTGCTTTCCGCATCCGTATGTCTGTTCCGCAAAGGATAGAAAATGTGACATGTCCTATACTGGTCCGCAACATGCAGGCTAGTTAATAGGTCTGCAAAAAAATGCAGATGGCACATGGGCGTCATCCGTAATTAGCAGATCATAAAATACATATGGTCCGTGTCGTGTAAATGGGTTAAAAGTGTTGCCCAGACATGCAGGGGGTCATTTATTAAGACTGGTGTTTTAGACACTGGTCCTAATAACCCCTAAACTGGAAGTGGTTCTGCTGATGTTATGAAGAGGCGCCGGCCAGTGTAAATGTATATCATCCAGACTGAATCCTGAATCCGTTCATTTCAATAGGTCTGTGTAAGGAGCATATATCTGGCAATAACTACTGTGAGGGGCACATATCTGGCCATAACTACTGTGAGGGGCACATATCTGGCCATAACTACTGTTAGGGGGCACATAATCTGGCATAACTACTGTGAGGGGGGCACATATCTGGGCATAAATACTGTGAGGGGGCACATAATCTGTCACAATTACTTTGAGGGAGCACATAATCTGGCATAACTACTGTGAGGGGGCACATATCTGGCATAACTACTGTGAAGGACACAATCTAGCATAACTACTGTGATGGGCAAATAATCTGGCATAACTACTGTGGTGGGCACGTATCTGGGCATTACTACTGTGAGGGGCACATATCTGGGCATAATTACTGTGCGGGGGCAGATATCTGGCATAACTACTGTGAGGGGTACATATCTGTCCATAGCTACTGTGGAGGGGGCACAATGTGGATATTACTACTGTGTGCTGGCACAAAGGGGCAAAAATTACTATGTAGGAGCATTAAGAGGACATTAATACGCACCACAGTATCTAAAGGGTCTCCACTATCTTTGATGCGACTGATCACCCCTTCCTCTCCCTGTAGGATTAGGGGAAGATGACAAATTGGGGTCCCTTCTGCTGCCACACCTCATTGTATTAATCTTTACCTATGTCCTATGTTTATTTCTATATGTGTGGTTGGGGGGCCCAGGCACATTCTTTGCACAGGGGCCCTCTGCTGCCAGTGTCCGCCCCGGATATATATATATACACAAAGTGGTGATGAATATGGCAGATACAAAGACAAGGAAGAGACCTCAGAATATATCCAGCCATGTCCCAGGTCACAGCTCTTGGAACAAAGCTGATCAGTCCCCCAGTAAAATGTCCCCATGACTGATGATCTTGTGATTGGAGATAAGTGGCAGAATGACAGATTATGACTTGAGATCTTCTTCCTACAGTTCTGTCTTCTTCTGTATCACATGCAGGTCTCGCCGTGGAGTAGTGTTCCTTATACTGGTAGGACTAGGAGTGTAAGAAGGGGAAATGTAAACCACACATGAAAAATCACATTTTACCAGAGTTTAAGAATCTGTGCTAGACTAATACAAATTGATGACAGATCACTAGGATATGTTATTAGTATATGATCAGGTTGGGTCTGAACTGTGACATCTTCATTCAAGTGAATGGGGATGAGCTGAAACTGAGATATAATAAGATATAAAGCAAGAGAAAGGACTGCAATGGACCACCAATTGCAGCAGACCCTGCATTCTCCTGATTAGGGTTGAGCATGAATATTCGAAAAGCAAATTTTTATCTCGAATATCGCCACTTCGAGAATTCGCGAATATTTCGAATATAGTGCTATATATTTGTTATATTGAATATTCGTCATTTTTTCCATCTGAACACATGATTCCTCCTTGCTTGTGGGCCAATGAGTCATTGGCCCACAAGCAACTTAAGCAGGGAGGAATCATGACTTTAGATGGAAAAAAGTGACGAATATTCCAAAAAACGAATCTATAGCACTATATTGAATATAGTGCTATATATTCGTATTTTAGAATAGTCGTCGTTTTTTTCCATCTGAAGTGAACACTTAACACTATATTCTATAGTGCTATATATTCGTTTTTAACACACGCCTGAATTGATCACGTAATATTCGCATATTACGCGATCATTACCTTGCCGATTTTAGAGGAAAAAAAAAGTGTGTGGAATATAACGAATATTCGAATTCGGGAATATTCGATGAATATTCTACAAAATATTCGCGAAATATCACGAATTCAAATATGACCCCTGCCGCTCATCACTACTCCTGATCAGTGGTGGTCCCAGTGTCCAGACCTGCATCATATTGATTGCATATCCTAGATATATGCCATTGATTAGTATTTACAGAGGCTTAGGCTTATTTGCTTTGGCTTTCACACACAGAAATAAAAGAAATGAGTCAGACACAGTATAAGGTGTAAAAAAATGTGATATTTATTATATGTATATCTATTATATGTGTGTGTATATGTTGTTACCTCCCATCACTCACGAAGAGTGTAGAGCGACACTCAGGACGGGAAAAACCCCCTGTGGAGGAAACCTGTGGGAAGCCATGGCCGCTGTACTGCCCTTCCTCCAGGCATACTAAGGGAGGTGACCGCTATACAAATGTGTGTAGTGCAGGTGTGTGTGACTTCCTCTAGTGTCTGCATGTGTCTACCTACAGTGATTGTGTCTGTCATTATGTGCTGGGACTGTGTGTGTAACGATGAGTGGATGTTCCTATATGAGTATGTTTCATGAGTGTGTGACGTCTATGTGCATGTGTGTGACCAATAAAAGGATATATTGGTGGTCTTCATCCATCTGGTCTTGGAGATCTCTTCTTCGATGGTCTTGAAGTTGTTGTCTTCCATCTTGACAGCAGTACAGCTTGGTAATAAATAGAGAAATAAATAAAGTGGATGAAAATATTTATTCTAAGCACCAGAACATGAATATTACCAAACCCAAAGAGAGAAGTGATAGATGTGATACTACATGTAAAACGAGGAAACCAAGTGCCCAGCAAGCCATTTTAAATCTTTCAAAGAGCCCAAATCAGCCACTTTTCTTGGTCCCAGTTCCTCTCCTTGCACTCCCAGTTCCATCTCCTGTGCCATCGATGTCACTGATCCCCCTCCCCACTGCCTATGATGTCATTGAGCCTCTGTATCCACATTTTGTCTGTGTGCAGACTATAAGTCTGCCTGCACTTGTGCATTACAGTACATACATCAGCCTCACAGTGTGTACAGGGCAAATGCCGCACTGCTAAGGTCTTCAAGTATGGTTTTAATGATGTTTAGTGCATACCAGTAATTTAACATTAATTATATATGTTAAATATACTGTAGGTGACAGACTCCATTTAAATCTCGTGTTCCACACCAGCCTTTTTCTTACCAGAGATGACTATGACTGTGAGGTTCCAGGTTGGTCCTCTGTGTCTGCCTGGCACATGATGTTTTCAGCCTCTTTCGCACATGGATGGAGAAGGATGGTCTCACAGATGGGGC